>NC_045128.1:6299641-6899641 GCF_007655135.1 Punica granatum
CGAGGTAGGGAGGTTCTTCTTAGAGAAGCTCTAAAGCATGTCAGTGGCCACTACTTGAGCAACAGAGCTTCACGATTTGGCTGGTTCATGGTAGTGTCAACAAAGAAGAGTAGCAGTAGCTCACGCCTCGGCCTACGGAGCAGCAGCAGCCGTTGTCGCCCTGAAAAATGATTGCGATGGCTAAACGATTCTAGAGGAATGGGCGTCAATGGGGAGCTCAGGGGAGAGATGGATGAAGTAGAGATAAAAGAGAGCTAATTCCAGGGTTTTCCATTTTATTTTTTTCCCTTTTGTTTATGTGGGATTATTAATTTATATATACATATATATGTATATGTGTTGTATATTTACGTGTATATATAGAAAGGCAGGTTGCAGATCCTGGTTCTGGTTCCAGTTGTGGGTACTCTCTCTGCTGGAATCGGAATCGGATTTCACCGATTCCTAATTTTTATACTCGGATCCTATCATTTTTTCTTTTTTCTTTTTTTTTTCAATTACAAAGGAAGTCCATGTAGTATATTGAAATAGAAATATTAAATATCTAATAAAAGGAGCACGAGTAGTCCCACTAAGTATTGAAACTGAGACTTCTTGATCACCAGGAGAGAGGTGCGTCACCGCACTATGTCCTCTCTTGATGGACCCTATCCAATTTTCAATCAGAACTAGACCCTACCATAACGGGTAGGTTTAATCGTTTCCAGGTATATTCGGCATCCGTACACACCTCTAGTTCTTATGGCAATGCTCCTCTTGGGTTTTGCCCCTGCTTTTTCACTCTGCAAGTAAGCTCAGACGTACTTTCACTTCCCTGCATTTTCCATGGCATCAACATCAAAAGAAAGTCAAGTTTTCCTTTTCGAGAAAATTTTAAATGATCTTACTCCACAAAAACCTTTTGAGAAAACGGTAATAATGTTACTGTGGTTAATGGTGATTACGACAGTAATTTGGGTAATTAATACACATTCATCTATTTATTCTCCTGTTCTCATTCCCTTTTCGTTTTGTTGGCGTAATGTTTTGAACTTTGCTTGGTAATTACGTAAATGATCATATTTCCATTCAATCCTACCAACCCGCAGTCCTTGGGGATTTCACTTTTTCCATTTAGCCCGGAGGTATCAATAGGGCCAGAATTAGGACCAAGAATAGGGGTGTCATTTATTTAGTTATTTTAAAAAGGATTAATAACAAAAAAAATACAAAATTTTCACATTTTAACAATTCAAGCACGAATTTTTTTTTCTTAACCTAAATATGTTCATACTTTCGATTTGATATCAATTTTAGCAGGGTCCATTTTTCCGTAAATTTGGACGGAATTGAGGTCATAGAGAGCGCCGACGACCCCAATCGGGGGGTAGGGTGCTAGTGACCCCAATCATGTAAGGGGGTGTTAGCGGTCAGAATCAAGGCCATTCCCCGGAATCGGGAGAACTCTCAAATTAGGAATTCTCCCAATTCCTTTGGTGGAGTCTCGACCCCGGCTATCACTCCCCCAATTGGGGTCACCAACACCCTCCCCCTTATTGCATTCGCAGGCGCCCTCCCCTCAATTGGGGTCGTCGGCGCCCTCTATGGTCCCGATTCTGTCCAAATTAACGAAAAATTTAATGTCATGCTAGAATTGTTATCAAATCAAAAGTTTGTGCATTTTTAGTTAAAGACAAAAGTTCGCGCTAGAATTATTAAAATGCAATTTTTTTTTATTAACCCTTTGTTAACGTAGTAGGGCTGCAGAGTCCTTCGCAGCGGTAAAAAAGTTGTAGTGAGTTCATGGTCAAATGGGTTCCCCTAGTCCAGGCCGGTTCAAGCTTAATACCAATGGCTTGGCGCTAGGTAATCCTGGTAAGGCAGGAGGGGCGGGTGGCATCGTCCGAGACGAGAATGGACAGTGGCGGGCAGGCTTCACACGTAGAATCGGTATAGCACCCAGTATTGTGGCCAAGCTATGGGCATTAACGACATGGACTCTAGCTCGCTCTCAGTCTTGGTATCACCCACCTTGAGGTGGAATTAGATGCCAAGGTCGTATATGATCTTGTTGGGGTGATAGTTGTAGTAATTCATTACTACGTACTCTTGTGATTGATTGCAGGACCCTCAGCAGTACATTCCAGGGTATTCGTGCTGCGCAGATCTTCCGCGAAGGGAACTTCAGCGCCGATGCACTAGCTCGGAGGCTTGTCTATTTAAGAGAGCATTTTGTTGTTTTCTTTGAGCGCTCACCGGATATGTATTTCTTATCATATGGAGACTTTATCAGTATATGCCATCCTAGATTGGTCACCAGTAGGGGAGAATCGAATTCATGATGTATGGTGAACCTTAGTTTGATAAATTAATATCACGCGAAATCTAATAAAAAATCATAGAGTCGAGGACGGCACAAACAAACCGACTCTAATCAATCACTTAAATGTACTGTTCGAGCAAAACTAACTTGAACTTAATTAGTTAGGTCGTGTTTGGTAACGGAGTAAAGTATGATTATTCTTAACTCCACGGGACGAAAACAAAAGTACTTGGAGAAATTTATTATTAAAAAATTGGTTGTAATTGTAGTTTAGAAAAAATATGTAAGAGAATTAATTATTAAAATGAATAAGAGGATAAAAAGTAATGATTATATTGTTGAATTGAGAAAAAAATGAATAGTTAGAAGAATTTAATATTAAAAAATTAATTATAATAATTGTTGAGAAAAAGTACGCGAGAAAATTATTTTTAAATTGAAAAAATGTGTAGAAATTTAATGATTGTATTATTGAATTATTGAAAAAATAAAGTGGAGTTAAACGAAGTAGAGTGTGATTTAGTAAACAAACAAAGCATAAAATAAATTTACTGCTCGAGCAAAACTAACTCGAACTTAATTAGTTACGTGGCGTTTGGTAATAGAGAGTATGATTATATTTTACTTTTCACGGGATGAAGATACAAGTAATTGAAAAAATTTATCTTTAAAAAAAATTTGTAATTATAGTTAAGAAAACATACGTGAGAGAATTTATTATTTAATTGTATAAGAACATAAAACAGAAATGACAATGTTGTTGAATTGAGGGAAAAATAATGAATAATTTGGAGAATTTTTTAATATTAAAAAATTAATTGTAATAATAATTAAAAAAAAGTATGTGAGAGAATCTATTATTAAATTGAAAAAACAATAAAAATATAATGATTGTGTTATTGATTTGATGGAAAAGTAAAGTGAAGTTAAATGGAATAGAGTGTGATTTTGTAAAGAAACAAAGTTTATAGCATGGATAAGGCCAAGTGCGGTGGACAAAGTCAAATTGGATTTTACTTCCCATCATAATAAAACACCACGTTAATAACCTTTCTTTTTATTATTAACTAACTATATTTATTCCTATAGCTCATTTGGTAATTCACTGCCACTATTTACAAACGCGCGCGCGCGCGCGCACACACACATATATATATATATATATATATATTTCTTCTTGGTTGAGACACTGGAAGTGCAAATCATTCTAAGCATTTCTTTGATCGATCAATCCATCCATTATGGCTTCCCTTCCACAGACCTCAGCCCCAATGTCTCTTCTCCTCCTCTTAGCTTTTGCCCTGCTTCTTCACTCCGCAAGTAAGCTTTGTAGCTCTTTTACTTAAAAGAAAGTCGGGTTTTCTTTTCGAGAAAATTTTATACAGTCTTATTTCCCAAAAATGTGTTGAGAAAAACATCAATTATATGTTGCTGTGATTAATTTGTGATTTTGGCAGTAATTTGGGTAATTAATACCCATTCATCATTAGTTGAAGTTTTATTCATGCCAAGTGGCGAGCTCCAATAATTTCTCTCCTGTTTTAATTCCCTTCTAATATTGTTGGTGGACACTTTCATGATTACCTATTAATCTGTCCGATATAATCGCGCATGATTACCTATTGTTGCACGGCACCGATTCAACAGTCACCAAGGCAGCTTCGGAACCAAATGGTAGTTGGTGCATCGCGAAGACTGGAGCTGAAGTCCCAAAGCTCCAGGCAGCCCTTGACTATGCCTGTGGTCATGGCGCGGACTGCGCCTCAATCCAACCAGGAGCCCCTTGCTTTGAGCCCAACACAGTCGCTGCTCATGCATCGTATGCCATGAACTCCCTCTTCCAGCACTCTGAGAAGAAACCTACTGATTGCGACTTTGGCGGCGCGGCCATGCAAACTTCCACCGATCCAAGTAAAACTTCTTTTACAAAGGCCCGCTTTTATTTGAAAACCTTTTCCGAATAATTAGCCATTTTTAAAATCTATCAATACTAAAAAAATACTCACTCTTGTAGAAATGTTTTAAGTGTAGTATATACTCTCTTTCTTTATATCTAGACTCATGAATCTTCTTTTAACTGAAAGTATTATTTCACAAATTCCTCTTGTTTTCAGGTCATGATAGCTGCGTATATCCTGGTAAATAGCAATTGAGAGAGACTTAAAGAGAGAAAGAGAAGAAAAGCTTCAGTTTGATGTGATGTGGGAAAATAAGGGGAAGAAAAAATCAGAAAAGGAGGATTATCAGAGAGAATTACTGTGTTTAGTGCCGCTTAATAAATTGATCTTCATTTTAAACGCTTTTTTTTTCCTTTATCTAATATATGGGTTTGAGAGATTAAGCTAGCCTTGTCTCATTTATCCATTAATCGTATTGCGAAGGGTTACGCATTGTAGAAGCAAGAATCCAATTTCGAATATACCGCATTTCGTTCTCGCAGCTCATCTCCTGACCCATCTGATTGATTCACTAACCTTATCTCTCTCTCTCGCGATATATATATATATATATATATATAAAAATCAGAAAGGGTCTTTTTCCTTCATTTCCATTTAACCTTCTCGTCTGCATAGATAATATATTTGTATATAAATAAATATGTAAGTCTGTGTATGTTGGTTGAGACTTTTGATATCATTCGAAACATCCATTCATCGATCGATCCACTAATGGCATCATTTCCACAGACATTAGCTTTCACTCCGTTTCATCAGTACTAATAAGTTCCTCCACTTTTCCCTGTCATTTCCATTATTAGCCTTCTCTGGGACAAGATGATCAGTTGTTTTTTTTTTTGGGTGAGATTAGAAGGTGTCAATAATCTCTTGATTAAAACAAACAGTCCTCATTCGAGCATCGGCTTGGTTCCTTGCCACAAGGTGCTTTTAGTTGATTTCGTATCCCGATACTCCCACACCGTGGTTTCATTAATTCTCATTTTGTTTTTGTCAGTTGTGGCTAGATTTTGGTGATTGGAGAACGATAGTTTAAAATTTTCCTATTTTCTAGAGAATTAGAGAACTTATTTTTCTGTTCAAATCCTAATTTGGAGTTTTGTAAATGACTTAATTAAAAGGACTTCGTGACAATAGAGAGACAGCGCACAATTGCGAAGCATTTATTTTGCAATCACAAAGTCGATGGAATACAGAGATGGTAATGAAGAATACAAACTCAAACCAAGATCACAAAGGATATTTTACACTCCCTTCCATCCCGCCAGGGTCGTGCACTACTATAGACTGATTTGAAGTCGCCTGTATCAACAATGGAGGATGCAACCACATTGAGATGCTCTAGCTAAATAGCCGTAGGATGATGGCAATGAGCTCACGATCGTGCTGTTGAGGACGATTTCTACCATCATAGACTGTTGAACCAGAATCGTTGAGGATAAACTCCTACTGCTACAAGCTCGAAATCAAAATTAGACTACTCTTACTAATAAATTAGTCTACTGCTAATTGAAAGCTATGTTGAAATTTTTGTTGAACGAAAGGTCCTTTCTCCGTTGGGATCTTCAGCTATTTATAAATTTTCCTTGCTCTCCAGCAATTGTGATCTTTGTCTCTGAAAGTCGAGATCATGTGTTGAGCAGTTACAACATTCCCTCTTTTACATATAGAATTTTGGATCCTATTTGCTATGTGTTTTTAAATAATCTTCGCATTCTGGGCACTCTTGCTCGCTTCAAAACTTCTGGCGAACGCCTCAGGCTTTCATCGCTTTGTCTTGCGTCTTAGTGACACTTTCTTGCTCCAAAACGGTATTGCCTTGCTCTGGTTTCGATAATTTTGTATTTTTTGGATGAGAGAAAAAAGTTCGTGTTAAAACTATTAAAATGTGAAAATTTTGGAATTTTTTGGTTATTGAACAAAAAATGTTTCAAATAAAAAAATTATTTAACGAGGCATTTACACGTGACATGTCAGCAGTAGCGCACACAAAAACAAGGATGGTGGGTGTCCTATTTTAAAATGAGGTAATATAATTATTCAATTTCAAAGTTATTGGGATGTAACTTTAATATATTCATCAGTTTTTATTATCTTTCTGGTACTAAAGTGGAAATTTTTATTTCAAAAGTAATAACCTCAGAAGGGCGGCCAATCGAGCCATTGAATTGTTCCAACCAATAACGGACACCCCAAGTTTCATAGATTGCATAATCGACCGAGCCAACTACACAAATCTTAGAATCGATGGTGGCATGATCAAACCGATCATTCTAACTTCTTCAATCTAATGTTTGAGTAGAACTAACTCGAACTTAATTAGTTAATTTTTGGCCACACATATGGAGGTCAAAGACAAACATGATTTTTGTTCCCTTCATAATAAAAAGATTTTTGTTCCCTTCATAATAAAAACCGCATTAACAACTTTATAGTAACTAACTACATTTAAACCTACAGCTCATTACTTGGTAACTCATTGCCATTACAGAAGAGACTAGACACACCCATGGGGTCCACATGCACCTTTGGGTGGGCCCACATCAAGACCTTCTTGCCCGCTATAGATATGCACGTATACTCCCTCGTTGAGACACTAGAAAGCATTCAAAGCAGTTCTTTCGTCAATCAATCCATCAATGGCTTCTCTTCCACAGACCTCAGATCCTATTTGGGCCGTGCGAATTTGGATACCCTATAGTTTTCAAGATATCCGGATCCTATCTATATAGGACCTGTTCCGTAATTTTGGAACTATGCCCTACCACTATTAGTCATAGAACCGAACTCTATCCAAAACTTTGTATTATATCACAGGTTCTGAATACCCGTTTAAAATCTATACTATTCTTTTTCCTTTTCTTTTTCTTTTTCTTTTTTTTCTCGATCACCCACCAGTGCGGCAGTCTCGAGGAACTCTCGCGGGACGGTAACCACTGTTTGGGAGTTTCGAACCGGCACTACATTACATTGCCGAGGTAGGGAGGTTCTTCTTAGAGAAGCTCTAAAGCATGTCAGTGGCCACTACTTGAGCAACAGAGCTTCACGATTTGGCTGGTTCATGGTAGTGTCAACAAAGAAGAGTAGCAGTAGCTCACGCCTCGAGCCTACGGAGCAGCAGCCGTTGTCGCCCTGAAAAATGATTGCGATGGCTAAACGATTCTAGAGGAATGGGCGTCAATGGGGAGCTCAGGGGAGAGATGGATGAAGTAGAGATAAAAGAGAGCTAATTCCAGGGTTTTCCATTTTATTTTTTTCCCTTTTGTTTATGTGGGATTATTAATTTATATATATATATATATGTATATGCATGTTGTATATTTACGTGTATATATAGAAAGGCAGGTTGCAGATCCTGGTTCTGGTTCCAGTTGTGGGTACTCTCTCTGCTGGAATCGGAATCGGATTTCACCGATTCCTAATTTTTATACTCGGATCCTATCATTTTTTCTTTTTTCTTTTTTTTTTCAATTACAAGGAAGTCCATGTAGTATATTGAAATAGAAATATTAAATATCTAATAAAGGAGCACGAGTAGTCCCACTAAGTATTGAAACTGAGACTTCTTGATCACCAGGAGAGAGGTGCGTCACCGCACTATGTCCTCTCTTGATGGACCCTATCCAATTTTCAATCAGAACTAGACCCTACCATAACGGGTAGGTTTTAATCGTTTCCAGGTATATTCGGCATCCGTACACACCTCTAGTTCTTATGGCAATGCTCCTCTTGGGTTTTGCCCTGCTTTTTCACTCTGCAAGTAAGCTCAGACGTACTTTCACTTCCCTGCATTTTCCATGGCATCAACATCAAAAGAAAGTCAAGTTTTCCTTTTCGAGAAAATTTTAAATGATCTTACTCCACAAAAACCTTTTGAGAAAACGGTAATAATGTTACTGTGGTTAATGGTGATTACGACAGTAATTTGGGTAATTAATACACATTCATCTATTTATTCTCCTGTTCTCATTCCCTTTTCGTTTTGTTGGCGTAATGTTTTGAACTTTGCTTGGTAATTACGTAAATGATCATATTTCCATTCAATCCTACCAACCCGCAGTCCTTGGGGATTTCACTTTTTCCATTTAGCCCGGAGGTATCAATAGGGCCAGAATTAGGACCAAGAATAGGGGTGTCATTTATTTAGTTATTTTAAAAAGGATTAATAACAAAAAAAATACAAAATTTTCACATTTTAACAATTCAAGCACGAATTTTTTTTTCTTAACCTAAATATGTTCATACTTTCGATTTGATATCAATTTTAGCAGGGTCCATTTTTCCGTAAATTTGGACGGAATTGAGGTCATAGAGAGCGCCGACGACCCCAATCGGGGGGTAGGGTGCTAGTGACCCCAATCATGTAAGGGGGTGTTAGCGGTCAGAATCAAGGCCATTCCCCGGAATCGGGAGAACTCTCAAATTAGGAATTCTCCCAATTCCTTTGGTGGAGTCTCGACCCCGGCTATCACTCCCCCAATTGGGGTCACCAACACCCTCCCCCTTATTGCATTCGCAGGCGCCCTCCCCTCAATTGGGGTCGTCGGCGCCCTCTATGGTCCCGATTCTGTCCAAATTAACGAAAAATTTAATGTCATGCTAGAATTGTTATCAAATCAAAAGTTTGTGCATTTTTAGTTAAAGACAAAAGTTCGCGCTAGAATTATTAAAATGCAATTTTTTTTTATTAACCCTTTGTTAACCCGTAGTAGGGCTGCAGAGTCCTTCGCAGCGGTAAAAAAGTTGTAGTGAGTTCATGGTCAAATGGGTTCCCCTAGTCCAGGCCGGTTCAAGCTTAATACCAATGGCTTGGCGCTAGGTAATCCTGGTAAGGCAGGAGGCGGTGGCATCGTCCGAGACGAGAATGGACAGTGGCGGGCAGGCTTCACACGTAGAATCGGTATAGCACCCAGTATTGTGGCCAAGCTATGGGCATTAACGACATGGACTCTAGCTCGCTCTCAGTCTTGGTATCACCCACCTTGAGGTGGAATTAGATGCCAAGGTCGTATATGATCTTGTTGGGGTGATAGTTGTAGTAATTCATTACTACGTACTCTTGTGATTGATTGCAGGACCCTCAGCAGTACATTCCAGGGTATTCGTGCTGCGCAGATCTTCCGCGAAGGGAACTTCAGCGCCGATGCACTAGCTCGGAGGCTTGTCTATTTAAGAGAGCATTTTGTTGTTTTCTTTGAGCGCTCACCGGATATGTATTTCTTATCATATGGAGACTTTATCAGTATATGCCATCCTAGATTGGTCACCAGTAGGGGAGAATCGAATTCATGATGTATGGTGAACCTTAGTTTGATAAATTAATATCACGCGAAATCTAATAAAAAATCATAGAGTCGAGGACGGCACAAACAAACCGACTCTAATCAATCACTTAAATGTACTGTTCGAGCAAAACTAACTTGAACTTAATTAGTTAGGTCGTGTTTGGTAACGGAGTAAAGTATGATTATTCTTAACTCCACGGGACGAAAACAAAAGTACTTGGAGAAATTTATTATTAAAAAATTGGTTGTAATTGTAGTTTAGAAAAAATATGTAAGAGAATTAATTATTAAAATGAATAAGAGGATAAAAAAGTAATGATTATATTGTTGAATTGAGAAAAAAATGAATAGTTAGAAGAATTTAATATTAAAAAATTAATTATAATAATTGTTGAGAAAAAGTACGCGAGAAAATTTATTTTTAAATTGAAAAAAATGTAGAAATTTAATGATTGTATTATTGAATTATTGAAAAAATAAAGTGGAGTTAAACGAAGTAGAGTGTGATTTAGTAAACAAACAAAGCATAAAATAAATTTACTGCTCGAGCAAAACTAACTCGAACTTAATTAGTTACGTGGCGTTTGGTAATAGAGTAGAGTATGATTATACTTAATTTCACGGGATGAAGATACAAGTAATTGAAAAAATTTATCTTTAAAAAATTAGTTGTAATTATAGTTAAGAAAACATACGTGAGAGAATTTATTATTTAATTGTATAAGAACATAAAACAGAAATGACAATGTTGTTGAATTGAGGGAAAAATAATGAATAATTTGGAGAATTTTTTAATATTAAAAAATTAATTGTAATAATAATTAAAAAAAAGTATGTGAGAGAATCTATTATTAAATTGAAAAAAACAATAAAAATATAATGATTGTGTTATTGATTTGATGGAAAAGTAAAGTGAAGTTAAATGGAATAGAGTGTGATTTTGTAAAGAAACAAAGTTTATAGCATGGATAAGGCCAAGTGCGGTGGACAAAGTCAAATTGGATTTTACTTCCCATCATAATAAAACACCACGTTAATAACCTTTCTTTTTATTATTAACTAACTATATTTATTCCTATAGCTCATTTGGTAATTCACTGCCACTATTTACAAACGCGCGCGCGCACACACACATATATATATATATATATATATATATGTGCATTTCTTCTTGGTTGAGACACTGGAAGTGCAAATCATTCTAAGCATTTCTTTGATCGATCAATCCATCCATTATGGCTTCCCTTCCACAGACCTCTGCCCCAATGTCTCTTCTCCTCCTCTTAGCTTTTGCCCTGCTTCTTCACTCCGCAAGTAAGCTTTGTAGCTCTTTTACTTAAAAGAAAGTCGGGTTTTCTTTTCGAGAAAATTTTATACAGTCTTATTTCCCAAAAATGTGTTGAGAAAAACATCAATTATATGTTGCTGTGATTAATTTGTGATTTTGGCAGTAATTTGGGTAATTAATACCCATTCATCATTAGTTGAAGTTTTATTCATGCCAAGTGGCGAGCTCCAATAATTTCTCTCCTGTTTTAATTCCCTTCTAATATTGTTGGTGGACACTTTCATGATTACCTATTAATCTGTCCGATATAATCGCGCATGATTACCTATTGTTGCACGGCACCGATTCAACAGTCACCAAGGCAGCTTCGGAACCAAATGGTAGTTGGTGCATCGCGAAGACTGGAGCTGAAGTCCCAAAGCTCCAGGCAGCCCTTGACTATGCCTGTGGTCATGGCGCGGACTGCGCCTCAATCCAACCAGGAGCCCCTTGCTTTGAGCCCAACACAGTCGCTGCTCATGCATCGTATGCCATGAACTCCCTCTTCCAGCACTCTGAGAAGAAACCTACTGATTGCGACTTTGGCGGCGCGGCCATGCAAACTTCCACCGATCCAAGTAAAACTTCTTTTACAAAGGCCCGCTTTTATTTGAAAACCTTTTCCGAATAATTAGCCATTTTTAAAATCTATCAATACTAAAAAAATACTCACTCTTGTAGAAATGTTTTAAGTGTAGTATATACTCTCTTTCTTTATATCTAGACTCATGAATCTTCTTTTAACTGAAGAGTATTATTTCACAAATTCCTCTTGTTTTCAGGTCATGATAGCTGCGTATATCCTGGTAAATAGCAATTGAGAGAGACTTAAAGAGAGAAAGAGAAGAAAAGCTTCAGTTTGATGTGATGTGGGAAAATAAGGGGAAGAAAAAATCAGAAAAGGAGGATTATCAGAGAGAATTACTGTGTTTAGTGCCGCTTAATAAATTGATCTTCATTTTAAACGCTTTTTTTTCCTTTATCTAATATATGGGTTTGAGAGATTAAGCTAGCCTTGTCTCATTTATCCATTAATCGTATTGCGAAGGGTTACGCATTGTAGAAGCAAGAATCCAATTTCGAATATACCGCATTTCGTTCTCGCAGCTCATCTCCTGACCCATCTGATTGATTCACTAACCTTATCTCTCTCTCTCGCGATATATATATATATATATATATATAAAAATCAGAAAGGGTCTTTTTCCTTCATTTCCATTTAACCTTCTCGTCTGCATAGATAATATATTTGTATATAAATAAATATGTAAGTCTGTGTATGTTGGTTGAGACTTTTGATATCATTCGAAACATCCATTCATCGATCGATCCACTAATGGCATCATTTCCACAGACATTAGCTTTCACTCCGTTTCATCAGTACTAATAAGTTCCTCCACTTTTCCCTGTCATTTCCATTATTAGCCTTCTCTGGGACAAGATGATCAGTTGTTTTTTTTTTTTGGGTGAGATTAGAAGGTGTCAATAATCTCTTGATTAAAACAAACAGTCCTCATTCGAGCATCGGCTTGGTTCCTTGCCACAAGGTGCTTTTAGTTGATTTCGTATCCCGATACTCCCACACCGTGGTTTCATTAATTCTCATTTTGTTTTTGTCAGTTGTGGCTAGATTTTGGTGATTGGAGAACGATAGTTTAAAATTTTCCTATTTTCTAGAGAATTAGAGAACTTATTTTTCTGTTCAAATCCTAATTTGGAGTTTTGTAAATGACTTAATTAAAAGGACTTCGTGACAATAGAGAGACAGCGCACAATTGCGAAGCATTTATTTTGCAATCACAAAGTCGATGGAATACAGAGATGGTAATGAAGAATACAAACTCAAACCAAGATCACAAAGGATATTTTACACTCCCTTCCATCCCGCCAGGGTCGTGCACTACTATAGACTGATTTGAAGTCGCCTGTATCAACAATGGAGGATGCAACCACATTGAGATGCTCTAGCTAAATAGCCGTAGGATGATGGCAATGAGCTCACGATCGTGCTGTTGAGGACGATTTCTACCATCATAGACTGTTGAACCAGAATCGTTGAGGATAAACTCCTACTGCTACAAGCTCGAAATCAAAATTAGACTACTCTTACTAATAAATTAGTCTACTGCTAATTGAAAGCTATGTTGAAATTTTTGTTGAACGAAAGGTCCTTTCTCCGTTGGGATCTTCAGCTATTTATAAATTTTCCTTGCTCTCCAGCAATTGTGATCTTTGTCTCTGAAAGTCGAGATCATGTGTTGAGCAGTTACAACATTCCCTCTTTTACATATAGAATTTTGGATCCTATTTGCTATGTGTTTTTAAATAATCTTCGCATTCTGGGCACTCTTGCTCGCTTCAAAACTTCTGGCGAACGCCTCAGGCTTTCATCGCTTTGTCTTGCGTCTTAGTGACACTTTCTTGCTCCAAAACGGTATTGCCTTGCTCTGGTTTCGATAATTTTGTATTTTTTGGATGAGAGAAAAAAGTTCGTGTTAAAACTATTAAAATGTGAAAATTTTGGAATTTTTTGGTTATTGAACAAAAAATGTTTCAAATAAAAAAATTATTTAACGAGGCATTTACACGTGACATGTCAGCAGTAGCGCACACAAAAACAAGGATGGTGGGTGTCCTATTTTAAAATGAGGTAATATAATTATTCAATTTCAAAGTTATTGGGGATGTAACTTTAATATATTCATCAGTTTTTATTATCTTTCTGGTACTAAAGTGGAAATTTTTATTTCAAAAGTAATAACCTCAGAAGGGCGGCCAATCGAGCCATTGAATTGTTCCAACCAATAACGGACACCCCAAGTTTCATAGATTGCATAATCGACCGAGCCAACTACACAAATCTTAGAATCGATGGTGGCATGATCAAACCGATCATTCTAACTTCTTCAATCTAATGTTTGAGTAGAACTAACTCGAACTTAATTAGTTAATTTTTGGCCACACATATGGAGGTCAAAGACAAACATGATTTTTGTTCCCTTCATAATAAAAAGATTTTTGTTCCCTTCATAATAAAAACCGCATTAACAACTTTATAGTAACTAACTACATTTAAACCTACAGCTCATTACTTGGTAACTCATTGCCATTACAGAAGAGACTAGACACACCCATGGGGTCCACATGCACCTTTGGGTGGGCCCACATCAAGACCTTCTTGCCCGCTATAGATATGCACGTATACTCCCTCGTTGAGACACTAGAAAGCATTCAAAGCAGTTCTTTCGTCAATCAATCCATCAATGGCTTCTCTTCCACAGACCTCAGATCCTATTTGGGCCGTGCGAATTTGGATACCCTATAGTTTTCAAGATATCCGGATCCTATCTATATAGGACCTGTTCCATAATTTTGGAACTATGCCCTACCACTATTAGTCATAGAACCGAACTCTATCCAAAACTTTGTATTATATCACAGGTTCTGAATACCCGTTTAAAATCTATACTATTCTTTTTCCTTTTCTTTTTCTTTTTCTTTTTTTTCTCGATCACCCACCAGTGCGGCAGTCTCGAGGAACTCTCGCGGGACGGTAACCACTGTTTGGGAGTTTCGAACCGGCACTACATTACATTGCCGAGGTAGGGAGGTTCTTCTTAGAGAAGCTCTAAAGCATGTCAGTGGCCACTACTTGAGCAACAGAGCTTCACGATTTGGCTGGTTCATGGTAGTGTCAACAAAGAAGAGTAGCAGTAGCTCACGCCTCGAGCCTACGGAGCAGCAGCCGTTGTCGCCCTGAAAAATGATTGCGATGGCTAAACGATTCTAGAGGAATGGGCGTCAATGGGGAGCTCAGGGGAGAGATGGATGAAGTAGAGATAAAAGAGAGCTAATTCCAGGGTTTTCCATTTTATTTTTTTCCCTTTTGTTTATGTGGGATTATTAATTTATATATATATATATATGTATATGCATGTTGTATATTTACGTGTATATATAGAAAGGCAGGTTGCAGATCCTGGTTCTGGTTCCAGTTGTGGGTACTCTCTCTGCTGGAATCGGAATCGGATTTCACCGATTCCTAATTTTTATACTCGGATCCTATCATTTTTTCTTTTTTCTTTTTTTTTTCAATTACAAAGGAAGTCCATGTAGTATATTGAAATAGAAATATTAAATATCTAATAAAGGAGCACGAGTAGTCCCACTAAGTATTGAAACTGAGACTTCTTGATCACCAGGAGAGAGGTGCGTCACCGCACTATGTCCTCTCTTGATGGACCCTATCCAATTTTCAATCAGAACTAGACCCTACCATAACGGGTAGGTTTTAATCGTTTCCAGGTATATTCGGCATCCGTACACACCTCTAGTTCTTATGGCAATGCTCCTCTTGGGTTTTGCCCTGCTTTTTCACTCTGCATCACTCTGCAAGTAAGCTCAGACGTACTTTCACTTCCCTGCATTTTCCATGGCATCAACATCAAAAGAAAGTCAAGTTTTCCTTTTCGAGAAAATTTTAAATGATCTTACTCCACAAAAACCTTTTGAGAAAACGGTAATAATGTTACTGTGGTTAATGGTGATTACGACAGTAATTTGGGTAATTAATACACATTCATCTATTTATTCTCCTGTTCTCATTCCCTTTTCGTTTTGTTGGCGTAATGTTTTGAACTTTGCTTGGTAATTACGTAAATGATCATATTTCCATTCAATCCTACCAACCCGCAGTCCTTGGGGATTTCACTTTTTCCATTTAGCCCGGAGGTATCAATAGGGCCAGAATTAGGACCAAGAATAGGGGTGTCATTTATTTAGTTATTTTAAAAAGGATTAATAACAAAAAAATACAAAATTTTCACATTTTAACAATTCAAGCACGAATTTTTTTTTCTTAACCTAAATATGTTCATACTTTCGATTTGATATCAATTTTAGCAGGGTCCATTTTTCCGTAAATTTGGACGGAATTGAGGTCATAGAGAGCGCCGACGACCCCAATCGGGGGGTAGGGTGCTAGTGACCCCAATCATGTAAGGGGGTGTTAGCGGTCAGAATCGAGGCCATCCCCCGAAATCGGGAGAACTCTCAAATTAGGAATTCTCCCGATTCCTTTGGTGGAGTCTTGACCCCGGCTATCACTCCCCTAATTGGGGTCACCAACACCCTCCCCCTTATTGCGTTCGCCGGCGCCCTCCCCCCGATTGGGGTCGCCGGCGCCCTCTATGGTCCCGATTCTGTCCAAATTAACGAAGATTTTAATGTCATGCTAAAATTGTTATCAAATCAAACGTTTGTGCATTTTTAGTTAAAGACAAAATTTCGCGCTAGAATCGTTAAAATGAGAATTTTTTTATTAACCCTTTTAAAGATGCACATTGAAGTTATTAGTTCTCCCTTTGGCCAATTTTTGTAAAGTGTCGAACTTAAAAATTGATGCAGGACTATTGTTGATAAAAACAATTTAAAAAATAATTGGTAATCTTGGAATATGCTATAGTATTTGGGGTATTAATTTAAAACCATCTAAATGATTGATACGCAAAAGCAATTATTCACAATTATATGGTATGAACCCTAATATATTGTAGCCCAATTTGATCTCGACAAATCTAATCGAACCGGGTCGGCCCACTAAGGAATAAAACTCTCCCAGCATGGATTTTCTGCATTCACGAAAAATCGGATCCGAGACCTTGCTTAAATGGAACAAGCGATGAACTGCTTGAGCCTATCCACGTTAGTACAATTATATATTAATTTTTCAGAAAAATTATGCTTCCAACTACCATATCCAACTCATATTATAATTTGAGTATTTTTGTTCCCTTTTAATCAAACTATGCTTCCACTTTAATCATAGAGTCGAGGACAGCACAAACAAACCGACTCCAATCAATCGTTTAAATGTGTTGATCGAGCAAAACTAACTCGAACTTAATTAGTTAGGTAGCGTTTGGTAACATAATAGAGTATAACTATACTTAACTCCACGAGATGAAAAAAAAAATGAGAGAGTTTATTATTGAATTGAATAAGAAGATAAAAAAGTAATGATTATATTGTTAAATAGAAGGAAAAGTAATGAATAGTCGAGAGAAATTAATATTAAAAAATTAATTGTAATAACAGTAAAGAAAACGTATATGAGAGAATTTATAATTAAATTGAAGAAAAAAATATAAATGTAATAATAGTATTGTTGAATTGATAGGAAAGTAAAGTGAAGTTAAAGTGAATAGAGTTTGATTTAGTAAAGAAACAAAGTTTATGGCCTGGATAAGTCCAAGTGTGGAGGACAA
The DNA here is from genome assembly GCF_007655135.1 of Punica granatum. Classification (NCBI taxonomy): domain Eukaryota; kingdom Viridiplantae; phylum Streptophyta; class Magnoliopsida; order Myrtales; family Lythraceae; genus Punica; species Punica granatum. The sequence continues at coordinate 6,316,777 of NC_045128.1, forward strand.
AGTCAAATTGAATTTTTCTTTCCTCCACAATAAAACACCACGTTAATAACCTTTCTTTTTATTATTAACTAACTACATTTATTCCTCCGGCTCATTTGGTAACTCACTGTCACTATTTAAAAACACACCCACATATATTTATATATATGCATTTCTTCATGGTTGAGACACTGCAAGTGCAAATCATTCTAAGCATTTCTTTGATCAATCAATCCATCCATTATGGCTTCCCTTCCACAAACCTCAGTCCCATGTCTCTTCTCCTCCTCTTAGCTTTTGCCCCGCTACTTCACTCCGCAAGTAAGCTTAGTAGCTCTTTTACTTAAAAGAAAATTGGGTTTTCTTTTCGAGAAAATTTTATACAGTCTTATTTCACAAAAATGTGTTGAGAAACATCAGTTAGATGTTGCTATGATTAATTTGTGATTATGGCAGTAATTTGGGTAATTAATACCCATTCATCATTGGTTGGAGTTTTATTCATGCCAAGGGGCGAGCTCCAAGAATTTCTCTCCTGTTTTCATTCCCTTCGAACATTGTTGGTGGAAACTTTCATGATTACCTATTAATCTGTCCGAAATAATCACGCATGATTACCTACTGTTGCACGGCACCGATTCAACAGTCACCAAGTGACGCAGCGTACAACGCGAGTAACCGTCACAGACTCGTTGATTCGCGCACGAATACCGGAACTACGACCTTCTATACCTGTTGATTCTACGAATACCAGGAAATAGGCATCAAACTCGAATCCAAGATTGGAGAAAGCACGAAAGCTTTGAATTTTATTGATAATTCAAAAGACGACTCCCTTGCCCTAGGGCTTACAGAAAGTTTAAATAGGGTATTAATAAACCTAAATTGCATAAAAAAAACTAAACTTTTTAAAAATTGCAAAAACACCCTAATTAACATAAATTGCCTGTTTGAGATCCTAAATGATGGAATTTGCCTTAAATATCGAAAAATCACGGCGAAGAACAGAGAGGACTTCACGCAAGTGGGCCAAGTGTTGCTCGGGGTCGGCACTGTAGATCAAGATGTCATCAAAATACACGACCACACACCGACCAATGAAAGGCCGCAGAATCTGGTTCATCACCCTCATGAACGTACTCGGTGCATTCGATAGTCCAAACGGCATTACCAGCCATTCATATAGCCCCTCCCTAGTCTTGAATGCGGTCTAATTGGTCCATTCTTAGCCTAGGTAAAGTCCATCTTGTTGTGATAGAAATGAACTAAAACTTACATTCATCCCCAAGACGAATCCGAATCTGGTGATATCCACTCTTCAAGTCTAGCTTCGTAAAAATTATGGCGCCACTCAGCTGGTCAAGCAAATCATCTAAGTGAGGAATGGGAAAACGATACCTGACCGTTATCTTGTTCATGGCTCGGCTGTCTACACACATACGCCATGATCCATCTTTCTTAGGCACTAAAAGTGCCGGGACAGCACACGGGCTCATATTCTCCCGAATAAACCCTTTCGATATTAGCTCCTCCACCTGTCTCCTTAACTCTTCATGTTCAGCTGGGCTCATCCTGTAGTGTGGTCTGTTTGGAAGGGCCGCACCAGGCTGCAAGTCGATATGATGCTGGATGTCCCGCAAGGGTGGTAGACCATTTGGCAGCTCCTCAGAAAAGACATCCTGAAATTCTTTCAAGATCAGTAAGGACTAACAAGACGTAAGACCCTCCTCCACAACCTCCCTGCCTACAAGAGCAAACATATACTCTGCATCATGCAACTCCTCCTAAAATCGGGCAAGGGACAGCAAGTTGGTTGCGGTAACCGGATTCGCAGGTTCGGGCTCAATAGCGTCCCTCCCTCTGTTTGGTACCAGCACAATCTTTAATCCCTTATGCATGAAGTTGTATTTATTGGTTCGTCCATCATGGCTCATACTCCTATCAAACTGCCAAGGCCTTCCCAACAACAAGTGACACGCGTCCATCATGATAACATCACACCACACAGAGTCCCTATACCGGGGGCCAATAGAGAAAGTAACCAACGCGCGCTTCAGCACACTCACTTCACCTCCTTTCTTCAGCCATGCCAGCTTATATGGTTTAGGATGTGGCTCACTTCTTAGGCTCAATTTCTGCACAACCTCAGCAAATACGATGTTCTCACAGCTGCCCCAGTCTATCATGAAACGACAGACTTTATTTCCGATGGTGCAGGTGGACTGGAAGATGTTGTTACGTAGCTAGTCTTCGTCTGCAGCTCTCGGGGTCATACAAGACCTTCTAACCACCAGATTGGGCACTTCGTCTCCAGTCACAATTTCTTCCTCCTCCTCGTCAAACTCGACCTCTCCATCGCCTCCAGCTACATAAACTGCGTCATCAGACAATTCCTCTTAAATAAACATCGCCCTTTTTTCCCCTTTTCTGCACTCAGATTGCCGATGCCTGGGCTCTCCACACTTGAAGCACTTCGCCCCGCTACTGCTCGGCCCAATGTTGGCAGGCCTCATCGGACGTCCAGGGACAACACTACTACCGCCAGCTCGGACGGCCCCATTGGTTCCTGCAACGGCAACACCTTCACCGAACGCCCCGCTGCTCGCTCGCTTCTGCTGTCTCTGTCTCTCGATAATCAGGGCCCTCTGATGGGCGGAAGACACGTTAATAGGGTCGAACAAATTAACCGTGTCCTGTAACTGCACTCTCAGTCCACCAATATATCTCGCCACCAGCTGATCCTCGGTTTCCTTAAGCTCGTTACGAGCAACCAACTGGTAGAACTCATTGGTGTAATCATCCACCGACCTACTCCCCTGCCTCAAGTTCTGCAGGCATTGGTACATGATCCTCTGAAAATTATAGGGCAGAAAGGTAGCCCTCATCTTTTTCTTCATCTTTTCCCATGATGTGATCTTCGGTTTGCCCATCCTACTACGGGTAAGCTTCGTCTGCTGCCATCACGCCGACACCCTACCACGCAATCGAGTCGCCACAAGCTGTACCCGCTTGGTCTCAGGTACCCCTTTGAACTCCAAAACCTCTTCTACCGTTGCCAGCCAATCTAGAAACTCTTCTGGCTGCAAACCCCCTTGGAATTCGGGAATATCGGTCCGAATGCCTGTCTCCCATCGCTGCCTGTCTTCCTCGATTGGGTCCCTTTGCCGTCTTCGTGGAACATCAGCGAAAAAATTCTCCCTTTCCGACCCCGCTTCAGTTTCCTCTCGATCAATGTTAGAATTTGAATTAGGGTTTCTCCGATTCTGATTTTCCATAAGTGCAGCCACCTGCTGTGTTAGCTGCTCCATCATACGATCCAGCCTCTGCTCCAAATGTCACAGATTATCACGGTCATAAACATCTTCCACACGATCCCTCCTCCTAGGCGGCATCGTTGATCCAAGAACGAACCTGGCTCTGATACCAACTGACGCAGCATACAACGCGAGTAACCGTCACAGACTTGTTGATTCGTGCACGAATACCGGAACTACGACCCTCTATACCTGTTGATTCTACAAATACCAGGAAATAGGCATCAAACTCGAATCCGAGATTGGACAAAGCACGAAAGTTCTGAATTTTATTGATAATTCAAAAGACGACTCCCTTGCCCTAGGGCTTACAGAAAGCTTAAATATGGTATTAATAAACCTAAATTGCATAAAAGAACTAAACTTTTCAAAAATTGCAAAAACACCCTAATTAACATAAATTGCCTGTTTGAGGCCCTAAACAATGGAATTTGCCTTAAATATCGAAAAATCACGGCAAAGCGGTGAGTTTTGCTCCGGAGGCCATTTCCTTCAAGATAGGGCCGTCATAACCTATTTTTTTCCAGGTACCGACTCGCCAGGTCTTCTACCGTATCACCAAGGCAACTTCGGAAACAAATGGTAGTTGGTGCATCGCGAAGACTGGAGCTAAAGTCTCCAAGCTCCAGGCGGCCCTTGACTATGCCTGCGGTCATGGCGCGGACTGCGCCCCGATCCAACAAGGAGCCCTTTGCTTCGAGCCCAACACAATCGCTGCTCATGCATCGTATGCCATGAACGCCCTCTACCAGCACTTCGAGAAGAAACCTACCAATTGCGACTTTGGGGGTTCGGCCATGCTCACTTCCAGCGATCCAAGTAAAACTTCTTTTTCAAAGGGCCGCTTTTATTTGAAAACCTTTTCCGAATGATTAACCATTTAAAAATCTATCAATACTAAAAAATACTAACTCTTGTAGAAATGTTTGAAGTGTAGTGATATATACTCTCTTTCTTTATATCTTTGTTAGACTCATAATTCTCCTTTTAACTGAAGAGTACTAATTCCTTGACAAATTCCTCTTGTTTTCAGGTCATGGTAACTGCGTATATCCTGGCAAATAGCAACCGAGAGACTTAAGAGAGAGAGAAGAAAAGTTTCATTTTGATGTGATGTGGGAAAATAAGGAGGGGGGAGAGAGAGAGAGAAGGAGGATTACAAGAGAGAATTACTATGTTTAGTGCCGTTTAATCAATTGATCTTCATTTTAAACGCTTTTTTTTTCTTATCTAATATATGGGTTTGAGAGATTAAGCTAACGTTGTCTCATTTATCCATTAATCGTACTGCGACGGGTTACGCTTTAGAAGCAAGAATCCAATTTCAAATATACCGCCTCATGGATCCATGAAAAAACACCGCGTTGCGTTCTAATTACAAGCTAATGAACTCATGATCGTGCTGCTGAGGACAATTTCTACCGTCACAGACTGTTGAACCGAAACCATTGAGGATAAACTCCTACTGCTACAAGGTCGAAATCTAAATTAGACTACTCTTACTGATAACTTAGTCTACTGAGAATTGAAAGATATGTTGAAATTTTTGTTGAACGAAAGGACCTTTCTCCGTTGGGATCTTCGGCTATTTATAAATTTTCCTTGCTCTCGAGCAATTGTGATCTTCGTCTCTGAAAGTCGAGATCATGTGTTGAGCAGTTACAACTCTTTTACTTATAGAATTTTTTATCATATTGACTAAGTGTTTTTAAATAATCTTCGCATTCTGGGCACTCTTGCTCCTTCAAAACTTCTGGCTAATGCCTCGCTTTGTCTCGCGTCTTAGGGACACTTTCTTGCTCCAAAACGGTGCTGCCTTGCTCTGGTTTCGATAATTTTGTATTTTTTGGATGAGAGAAAAAGTTAGTGCTAAAATCATTAAAATTTTAAAATTTTAAAATTTTTCAGTTATTAACCCAAAAATGTTTCAAATAAAAAAAATTATTTAACAAGACATTTACACGTGACACATCAGCAGTAGCGCAGGTAAAAACAAAGATGGTGTGTGTCCTATTTTAAAATGAAGTATTATAATTATTCAATTTCAAAGTTATTGGTGATGTAACTTAAATTTATCCATCACTTTTTATTATCTTTCTGGTACTGAAGTGGAAATTTTTATTTCAAGAGCAATAACCTAAGAAGGGCAGCCAATCGAGCCATTGGATAGTTCCAATCGATAACGGACCCCCCAAGTTCCACAGATTGCATAATCGGCCAGGCCAACTACACAAATCTTAGAATCGATGATGGCACGATCAAACTGATTATTCTAACCTCTTCAATATAATGTTCAAGTGGAACTAACTCGAACTTAATTAGTTAATTTTTTACCACGCATGTGGAGGTCAAAGACAAACAGGATTTTATAAAAACCGCATTAACAGTCTTATAATAACTAACTATATTTAAACTTACTGCTCATTACTTGGTAATTCATTACCATTACAGAAGAGACTAGACACACCCATGGGGTCCACATGCACCTTTGGGTGGGCCCACATCAAGGCCTTCTTGTCCACTATAGATATGCACGTATACTCCCTGGTTGAGACACTGCAAAGCATTTCTTTCGTCAATCAATCCATCAATGGCTTCTCTTCCACAGACCTCAGTTCCTATTTGGGGTGTGCGAATTTGAGTATCTTATAGTTTTCAAGATACCTCTGTATAGGACCTATTCGTAATTTTGAAACTGTACTCTATCACATTCTGTCGTAGAATCGGACTCTATCCGGAACTTTGTGTTATATTTATAGGTTTTGGGTACCCGTTGAAAACCTGTACTATTCTTTTTCCTTTTCTTTTTCTTTTTCTTTCTCGTTCATCCACGAGTGCGGCAGTCTCGACGAACTCTCGCAGGACGGTAACCACCGTTTCGGCGTTTCGAACTGGCACTACATTACATTGCCGAAACACTCAGAGCAAAAGGGTTGGGTGGGTTCTTCTTAGAGAACCTCTGAAGCATGTCAGCGGCCGCTACTTGAGCAACAGAGCTTCACGGTTTGGCTGGTTCATGGTAGTGTCGACAAAGAAGAGTACCAGTAGCTCACGCCTCGGGAGGTGTGGAGAGTAGGAGCTGAAGTGCCTCAAGCCTAAGGAGCAGCAGCGGTTGTCGGCTTGAGAAATGATTGCCATGGCTGAACGATTATGGAGTGATGGGCGTCAATGGGGAGCTCAGGGGACAGATGAATGAGGTAGAGATAAAGAGAGCAAATTCTAGGGTTTTTCATTTTATTTTTTTCCTTTTTTGTTTATGTGGGATTATTAATTAATATATATATATATATATATGCTTGTTGTATATATACGTAGATATATAAAGGCAGGTTCCACATCCCCATTCGAGTTCCAGTCATGGGTACTCTGTCTATTGGAATCGAAATCGGAACTGGATTTGATCAATTCCTAATTTTCATTCCCGGATTCTATCCTTTTTTTTCCGATTATAAAGAAGATCCATGTAGTTTATTGAAATAAAAATCTTAAATATCTAATAAAAGAGTACGGGTTGTCCAACTGAGTATTGAAACTGGAACTTCTTGATTATCGGACGAGAGGTGCTCTACCGCGCTGTACCCTCTCTTAATGGACCCTATCCTATTTTCAATCAAAGGTACCTAGACCCTATCCTAACGAGTAGATTCTAATCGGTTTCGAATATATGCAATATCTGTGCACACCTATAATTCCTATGACAATTCTTCTCTTGGGTTTTGCCTTGCTTTTTCACTCTGCAAGTAAGATCACTCGTACTTCCACTTCCCAACTTTTTCCATAGCATCCACGTCAAAAAAAAGTCAAGTTTTTCTTTTTGAGAAAATTTTAAATAATCTTACTCCACAAAAACCTTTTGAGAAAACGGTAATAATATTGCCATGGTTAGTGGTGATTATGACAGTAATTTGGGTAACTAATACATATTCATCTATTTATTCTCCTGTTCTCATTCCCTTTTCGTTTTGTTGGCGTAATGTTTCGAACTTTGCTTGGTAATTACATAAATGATCATATTTCCATTCAATCCTACCAACCCGCAGTCCTTGGGATTTCACTTCGCCCATTTAGCCCAAAGGTATTAATAGGGCCTGAATTAGGACCAAGAATATGGGTGTCATTTATTTAGTTATTTTAAAAAGGATTAATAACAAAAAAATAAATATATTTTTCACATTTTAACAATTCGAGTATGAAATTTTTCTCTACCTAAAAATGTGCAAACTTTCGATTTGATATCAATTCTAGCACGGTCCAATTTTCCGTAAATTTGGAGGGGGGATGGTTGGCGGCCAGAATCGAGGCCCCCATCCCCCGGAATCGGGAGAACCCTCAAATTGGGGATTCTCTCGATTCCGGCAGTGGAGTCTCGACCCCGACTATCACTCTCTTGATTGGGGTTACCGACACACTCCCCCTGATTGCATTCGCAGGCGCGCTCCCCCTCGACTAGGGTCGCTAGCGCTCTCTATGGCCTCGATTCTGTCCAAATTAACGAAAAATTTGACGTCGTGCTAGAATTATTATCAAATCGAAAGTTTGTGCATTTTTACTTAAAGACAAAAGTTCAAACTAGAATTGTTGAAATGCGAAAAGTTTGTACTTTTTTTGTTATTAACACTTTTAAAAATGCATATTGAAGTTATTAGTCCTCCCTTTGGCCATTTCTTTTTTAAAGTGTCGAACTTAAAAATTGGTGCAGGATTGTTGTTGACAAAAACAATTTAAAAGATCATTGGTAATCTTGAAATATGTTATAGTATTTGGGGTATTAATTTAAAACCATCTAAATGATTGATAAGCAAAAGCAATTATTCACAATTATCTATTTTTTTTGTATGAACCTCGGTATCATGAAGCTCAATTTGAGCCCAACAAATCCAATCGAACCGAGTCGGCCCACTAAGGAGTAAAGCTCTCATAGCGTGGATTTTTTGCATTCACGAAAATTTGGATCCGAGACCTTACTTAAGCGGAACAAGCGATGAATCGCTTGAGCCAATCCACGTTAGTACAATTATATATTAATCCGTCGGAATAATCATGCTTCCAACTACCATATCCAACTCATATTACAGTTTGAGAATTTTTGTTCTCTTTTAATCAAACTATGCTTCCACTTTAATCATAGAGTCGAGGACGGCACGAACAAATGGACTCCAATCAATCATTTAAATGTATTGATTGAGCAATACTAACTCGAACTTAATTAGTTAGGTAGCGTTTGGTAACATAGTGGAGTATGACTATACTTAACTCCACGAGATGAAAACAAAAGTAGTTGGAGGAATTTATTATTAAAAATTTGATTATATTATAGTTGAGAAAAAAATATGTGAGAGAGTTTATTATTAATTGAATAAGAAGATAAAAAAAAGTAATTATTATGCTGCTGAGTCAAGGCCTCCATCCCTCGAAATCGGGAGAACTCTCAAATTGGGGATTCTCTCGATTCTAGGGGGTGGAGCCACGACCCCAACCATCACCTCCCGATCGGGATCGTTGGAGACCTCCCCCCGATTGGGGTCGCTGGCGCCCTCTATGATCTCGATTTTGTCCAAATTAATGAAAATTTTGACGTCGTCCTAGAATTGTTATCAAATTGAAAGTTTGTGCATCTTTAGATTGAGAAAAAAGTTTGCGCTAGAATTGTTAAAATGCGAAAAATTTGTATGGCTGGCCATGAGGCAAGCCAGAATGAATTAATGGACCCTTTCATTTCAGTGACAGCGAGTTATCAAATTTGACCATTTTCTTAAGTTGAAGGGACTAAATCAAATTAGACGGATGAATCTAAAAGAAATTCAAAGTTCATTTCTGGTAATTTGAACCATGCGGAGAGCACTCAAATATCGAATCGACGCTTAATCTGACTCTTAATTCTGAAAACTTAGATAAATTAAATATTAATTGCTTGGATTAAATTTCAGATTAATTTTTTATTTATTTTCTCCTAAGAACTCCGAAGACATCGATAACTTTGCACTCTGGACAATCACACAGGCAAGAAATACATAATTTGTTGGAAATTTTTGATGTCCTGGCCCGGGACAGTTCAGGCCCCCGGCAGTCCGACTCGGGAAGCTGGACGGTACCCCCTGCTAAAGACGGACCATTGGAGCTCATCCAACTCCGGTGATCCCCCGGGAACTTGTCATCCCGGGACTGAAAGTTTTCCCTTTAATATGTTCTTCAGACAGTAGAAGTTTGCACCAGTGCTTCTTGAACATCAGACGATGACCATCTTTTGCAATTTGTGTAGGTGTTAATGACGAACGACGAGGCGCTAATATCCCAGTTGCTGCTGGCGATGCAAAACGTGGAGTAGGCGCTAAATCAAGGTCTCCACCATGCACGCAATATTGCTGATGAGCCAATCGGACCCGCCGAGCTTAGGGAGGTTCCACCCCTCGTTTGAGGCCGGATTGAAGGGATTGTTGGAGTTCCAGAAGGAGAACGACTCTCCACTTGCCATCAATGGCTAACCGTTCTTCGCCTACCAGAGCGACCCCCGTCCCGAGACATTGGCCTTCTGCCTCTTCCAGCCCAACCCGGGCTGGCCCGACTCTGGATCCGGCATCACCTACATGAGCATGTTTGATGCTCAGGTGAGTCTGGTTGTTTCTCTTTATTACCCGGCAATGCCTATTGTTTTCAGTCTCTTTACTTAACAATAAAATGATTATAATTTGGTGCAGGTTGATGCAGTTCGAGCTGCCTTGAACTCGATGCGGTTTGATGACATCGAGATCATGGTCGCAGAGACAGGGTGGCCTTACGGAGGGGACAGCAACGAGATCGGGCCAACCCTGGGAATGCTCGGGCTTACAACGGTAACCTGATCGCCCACCTCAGATCTAAAGTTGGGACTACGCTGATGCCCGGAAAGTCAGTTGACACGTTCATCTTCGGACTCTATGGTGAGGATCAGAAGCCAGGGCCTGCTTCTGAGTGATCGTTCGGCATCTTCAGAATGGTTTACGATGTTGGGCTTTCAAAAACTAGCCAGGTGGGTAAGTCGTCTCCTGCAAAAATGTTTTTCCTAGCGTTTTTGCCACGGAAACATTGCCAAATAACCTTATTTTTCGAGTACAGCACCTCATTCACCGGCATTACCAGTTCTGTTCCGTATACAGAGCCCATCAGGTTCCGAAACACCGGTTACTCCTTCTCCAAAATCGAATGGGTCTTGGTGCATCGCAAGGTCCGGAGTTCCGGACACTAAGCTTCAGGCAGCACTCGACTACGCTTGTGGTCAGGGCATTGACTGCAGAGCAATCCAACCTAGAGGCCCTTGCTTCGAGCCCAATACATTCACCTCGCATGCAGCCTATGCCATGTACCTCGACTACCAGCACTCTGCCAAGGGCACCGACGATTGCGAGTTCACCCAGTCGGCCATGCTCACTTCCAAGAATCCAAGCAAGACTTCCTTCTATATATCCCCACGTTCGGTTTTTTTGAAACTCATGTTCCAAACAATTAACCATTTTATCAATAATAAATAATTGTAGAAGCAATTTGAGGTTGGGAATGAACCAAAACCTAAGCAAGAGTTAGTCTCATTCAATAAATTGAAGACATTCCATGGTCTTACCGAAAGGTACTAACTCTTTGTAAAAATTCCTCTTGATTTTGGGCAACGGTGCTGCAGAGAGACACAGAGAAAGAGATGAAAGCTTCATGTTAATGTGAAGTGTGAAGAATAGATGAGATAATTACACTGTTTAGTTGCCCTTATCAATCGATAATTGTGAAGACTTCATTTCCGTCACGTAAATATATGAGCTTAGCTAGCCTTGTTTTATATCTTGATCGGATTTTCATTCTTTCCTTTCTCTCGTAAGTTGTATTACCAAGATTAATGTCGTGTATAAGGAGGGATTTGATTTCGAACCTATAACCTTGTGAGCTTGCTCGAACTAGCCATACCGTTGGATTTACGGCATTGTCATAAGGGAAGTTTATATCTGCATATACGTCATATATGTGTATATATAGGAAGTCCAACTAATAAGGCACTTAATGTACATCTAGGGTGAGGCCAATAACATTGGATAGAGCTGGAATATATCGAAATATTACGCGAAAAATGGCTACTAATTAATCTTCGTCCGAACATAGTCGATCCCTCACACTATCACGGTGGTCTGTGGTCACTCACGCTTAAACTAGCATCTCGTCAATGGTTGATATATATCGGCATACGGGAATAGACTAGCTATAGACTCGAAGAGAAAAGGAAATGGCATGAGATGACAAGAGACATATGGATGCCCTGCTGGACTATGATCTGATTCGCTCGACCCAGTGGTCGACCATGTTTCAGCAAATTCAACCGCAACTTGCAGCTGACATGTTCTTTTCTTTTCTTTTCCTTTAATTTTCTTCTTTCATCTTCTTCTTCAACTACTGTTTCTTTTAAAAAAAAAAACCGTCTAACATGACGATAGGTATGATGACACATTTAGTACTTTTACTTCATATATTTTCTGCTCCAGGTCAAGTATTTAGTTAGAACTTTTAGTACACTAATGATATGTACAAATGTTTTGCACTTCCACGTGCAGATCAAGTAAAGTCTAAACACTTAATTTGAAATATTAAACATTTAAACTGAATTAAAGTATCAAATTTGTCGCCCAAGGAGACGATATGTTAGAATTATTTAAAAAAAAAAGAAAACTTTTTCAACTGACTCATTATTATTGTCACAGCTCCATGATTTGTCATGTTCTCAGTCGTGGACAATACATCAATCAATGAGTCCATTTTTTATGTTAGCAAAAGATCTTCATATGCCATGAGCTTTATTTCGCAACCCTAAGACTGATCTCGGACTTTTGCATTATCGTTTATTGATATCATACGATCGCATAATACATGACGGATTCTTAGAAAATTCCACGAATAACATTTAATAAACAAACGGCCTGAAACCTCTCTCTTCTCGAACTTCCGGTTGAGACGGTTCTTGGTTGTTGGTGAACTAATGACTACTCTCCGACAAGAAAGGAAGAAGTGTGTGTAAATCTCCACCGAGCACTACCCATCACAATTGAGTTTTCGAGTATAATCAAAATTCCTTCTCTGCAGAAACTACACACTCTATTTGTCTCAGAAATAAGACTTAAAATCAGATCAAAGACGTTATATATATGTACTAAAAGATAAATAGTTTGACGTGCCTCCTTCAATGAAGAATCAGACGATGATTGACGGGTGCTTCGTCTTCACTGAGGTCAGTAGAGGTTATCCGTATTTCGGGTTTCACATATGGAAGCACACCAATGATTAATTAATGAGATGCACGAAGACTCATCAGTAATTCCGTTGTCGTCCAGCGGTTAGGATATCTGGCTTTCACCCAGGAGACCCGGGTTCGATTCCCGGCAACGGAATTTTTTTATTTTTAATTTTTGCCTTTTTCTGGATTTGTTTAAGGGTTCCTCATTTTTTAATTAAATTGAATGCATGCGTTGGATATTTTAATACAATATTTCCTAATTATTGAATTGCTTATCCTTAGAATCTGTGGTCTCATAAAAATTGGTAGGCGTGGTTCCACTCTCTCTTGTCATCCTTGCTCTTATCAAATATGGTGCCCTTCCCAGTATGCGGATAAATTGACATCGACATACTATGATTCCTTTAAGTTGTTTTTCCAATTATCTATTTACTAGTTACTGACCCCATATGTTGCATGTATTTTATAAATAAAATTTATCACGATAAGTTAAATATTAAAACAATAATTGATGTCAGTTTATAATCTATATTAATATATAGAAAAATTGTTTTTATACTATATAATTTTTAATATGGTAAATTTCAAATTTACGCTAAACAATGTCTTAAATTCTACCAAGCTTACATAGGCTTGGACTCAACTTTCAACTCAAAAACTCAAGCTGATAAGTTGCGAGACGTAATCCCATATAAACCATTCCATTTTCTTTTATACTTCCGACGTGGGATTAACTTTTTTCAATTGACTTTTATATTCCCAACACAATGTAATTCAAGAGCTTCTAATAATTATTGTTAAAAGTGATAAATAAAAGTTTAATATAATTATAAATAATTCTTAATTTTCTCAAAGATATGTATATTTATTTAATAATAAAATAACAATACATGATTGGCATCTTTTCTTAATATTTTCTAGAAATATTTCCTATAATTAAAATAATAATAATATTTATTTTTATTTACTTTCTATACAACATACTAAATTATTAAAATATTTACTATTATACCCCTACATAGGGCATAGTCAAACTTATATATTATATATAAATATAATTATTATTATTAAAAACATACTAAATTATAAAACATTTACTATTCTACCCCTATTTATTAGGGCAATTAAGTTTATATATTATATAGATTTACTCAAAGAAATAGGTATCTGCGACACGTGCAAGTCGATATTACTATCGACACTCAATAGCCTTATATGATCTTACCTCTCAACTCACGAGATGGTGTGTCACACATTGTCTCAAATCCGATTCGTTATAACGTAGAATCGCCAAGCGAAATGGAGCCCATGTTATTCGAGTCTCTTGCCTTCTTATGATGAGGGAAAATGTGCAGCTATTTTAGCTAGCCAAGCCTTCCAATCATGGTGTGTTTCGGAGGAGAAAATCTGGAGGGAGGGGGAGATTTCATATAAACCAATAGATAGACTTGCACATAATTTGTCATTGTAAATAGAAAAACGTTCGGTAATCTTTAATTTTCTCAATTTTTCCCCACTTTTATTAATCAACTTTTATTTTATTGAAAAAGCAATATAAAGAGAGAGTCGACAAAAAAGAAGACAATAGTTGGATAATTTTTACATATAGTTTTTCAACCTCTAGAATCACTTAACGAAAAATGCTTGTTTAAAATTTTAATATGATTAAAGTTTATAATGATAGAAAAATTCAAAAGGCCGTCTCAAATATATTATTTAGATCTTAAAATCTTTTTCATTCATAATATACATACTGTAATGTATTTAATGAACCGTGACAATTTATTACCATATTATACCATATCAATGGACTAACGATTGGTCACTCAATGTAAAGTTTCTTTCGTTCTACATGATTTGTTCTGCATGACACGATTTGATATTTTGTCTCAGATTTTAATATTGTATATAGATATAGATATAGATATCTAAATTCCTTCTTCTGTCTCCATCTCCCTCCATCGCCCTCTCTCTCCCGAACATAGAGTAAATACTCAAAAAATGCTCCGTCCGAATAGGCCAGTAGTACCAAATTCATCTTGTATTATCAGCCATGGGAAATGACCAGTTGACCGTTGAGCTCATCCTCTGGACCGGACCGACCTGATACCCCTTTCCGGTCCAACCGGATAAACCGCCCGGTCCGTCACACTCCATCTTCGGTCCACCCTCCCCCGTCCCATTTTCTGCGTCTCTTTGTCTCTGTGTCCCTGTCTGTCTGTCTGTCTGTCTGAGTAGAAGAAGGCGGAGCCCGAAGTCCATCTTGGTCTTGCTTCCACTCATTCCTCCCTCCGCCGCTTGCAGAAGCCGGCGAAACCTCCGATTCGATCCCCCGAGGCGTCCACCGTCAGCTTCGGAGCTTCCCATTTCTCGTCAAAGCTCGGAACTTTAAGCTCGGGGGGAATTTCATCAGTAGATGACCTTGTTGGGTTGAATTCCGCTGGAGGAATGTCAGTGACGGAGCTGAAGGAGCGCCACAAGGCGGCTACGGAGACCGTCAACTCCCTCCGGGAGAGGTTGAAGCAGAAGCGGCTCCAATTGCTGGACACCGATGGTCAGTCAGTGTGATGAGTATTCTGATTCTTTTGCTCTTAGCTTCGCTAATCGTGATTGCTGATTTCGCGTTTGGTTATTGGATCTGTTTGATTTACTCTGTGAATTCCATGCAGTTGCGGGCTATGCGAGGGCTCAGGGGAGGACTCCGGTCAGCTTCGGCCCGACGGATCTGGTGTGCTGCCGGACATTGCAGGGCCACACCGGGAAGGTAAACATTCGAATGAACTCAATTTTGCGGTGTATCGGGTATCATCAGCTCATTAGCCTTTTTCGTAGTAGAGAACTTGTTGCCAAAGAGGGAGTTGATATTCGAAATTCTTAGGGATGATGCTGCCGGTAGAATTCTAGGATACTGCTTGGTTGATGTACTCAAGGATTTAGATTAAGATACCGACTGCCCGGAACAATTGCCGTGTGATATTTGAGAATGGCAGTAATAAGTAGAATTCTTAAAGGATATAAATGATACACAACCTGAACCTGTGGCATGCCTTATATCCCGTGGAGGAAGAGTTGCTGTGTCTGCACGACACATGAACAGTTATTCCTTTTACGGGCAAGTAACATCCTTCAATTTGAAACAGAATAAGAATTTGATGTGGGGATATAAGAAGCGATGGTAATTGTCTAAAGTTGGGTCTAGTGTGTGAGGCTCCTGCCGTTCTAGCAATGAGAGGGCTAGCTATGTACACTCTTTTTCATGTTGCGCTAAAAATATATTTGCAGGTGTATTCGCTTGATTGGACACCTGAGAGGAACCGTATCGTCAGTGCTTCACAAGATGGGCGGCTGATAGTGTGGAACGCTCTGACCAGTCAGAAAACTCATGCAATAAAGCTTCCTTGTGCCTGGGTCATGGCATGTGCCTTTGCGCCAAATGGTCAATCAGTTGCCTGTGGCGGTCTTGATAGTGTTTGCTCGATCTTCAACCTTAACTCGCCCACTGATAGGGATGGGAATTTACCAGTCTCAAGAATGCTCAGTGGGCATAAGGGTTATGTGTCCTCGTGCCAGTATTCCCCGGATGAAGACAATCACCTGATTACCGGTTCTGGCGATAAGACATGTGTTCTTTGGGATATCTCTACGGGCCTCAGAACATCTGTCTTTGGAGGAGAATTTCAATCAGGACATACTGGAGATGTTGTCAGGTATGCCGTATTGACAACATATTTATATCAACTAATATTGGGAAAAGTTCAGTTTCTAAATTATGAGTGATCCCCATAGGATATTTTCTTGTACATAATTGGGTGTGCATGCAACTTGTGAATGCTGAATATGCATCGAATCTAATCTGTTCGTTTTCACCACGAAGCTATACATATCAATCCTTTAAGCTATTCCACTACTCATTTGATATGTTTCTCTACATTTTCTGTCTTTTTTATGCCAGCAATCTCTTGATCCGATATGTTGCGATAGCTCTAATAAAATATTGCTCTGCTATTTCTCCTGACAAAAAGATGAGCTTTAGATGAGGAAGAATTATTGATTTTATTATTCACCATGTTTACTGTTTTCATTGTTTCAGTGTATCAATTAGTGGATCAAACTCAAGAATGTTTGTATCTGGTTCTTGTGATGGAACTGCACGGCTGTGGGACACTCGTGTTGCAAGTCGAGCAGTTCGAACATTTCATGGCCACGAGGGAGATGTCAATGCTGTAAAGTTCTTTCCAGATGGCAACAGATTTGGAACAGGCTCCGATGATGGTACATGCAGGCTGTTTGATATCAGAACAGGGCATCAACTGCAAGTGTACTACCAGCAGCATGGTGACAGTGAGATCCCACATGTCATTTCTATCGCATTCTCAATATCAGGGAGGCTTCTTTTTGCTGGGTACTCAAATGGCAATTGCTATGTGTGGGACACGCTATTGGCTGAGGTAGGAAACTCGCAGTACAATATAATGGAGCTGAGACGCATTTCAGAGTACACACCAGTTTCTTGCAATGTGCCAAATAAAATCCTCCTTTCGACTTTTAAATGCGAATCTTTTATCTTGATGAGTGTCTCGACTCTCATTGAACTCTAGTTAGATAAGGATGCTAGACCTATTTTCGGATAACTCCTAGCTGCTGTTTGGTGTTATTGATTCTAATGACATAAAGGTCTCATTTACAAATTTGATAAACCTAAAAAGAGAATTTGGTTTTGGATATCCGACATTGGATTACCTGGACAATGTTGTCTTTTCGTTTTGACGTTTTATTTTAATTAGATGGTGATCACTAGATATAAAAAGAATTGAAAATGCTTCCTTGGCAATCCGGAGTGAATTATCTTCCCATGCAGGTGGTATTGAATTTGGGTACCCTGTCAAACTCGCATGATGAAAGGATAAGCTGTTTGGGCCTGTCTGCAGATGGCAGTGCCCTGTGTACTGGCAGTTGGGATACAAACCTAAAGGTCAGTTCTGATGAACCTTCAGAGTTCTTTCCCCTTTCTCTTTCTCTACAAATGGTATGCTCCAGTTGCATCTCATTAAATGAGCCATAACGAGGGGGAGATGACATTCTCCTCTCTTTTTTCTGTTGCGCAGATTTGGGCTTTCGGTGGGTACAGGAAGGTAATTTGAGTCACTTGGAGTAAGAAGGCTTCTATTTGAACATATTCACTCATCTCAGGTTTCCGAGCCATTACACCTTTCTGCACAAACGTAGCGTGCTCTGTGACATAGCTTGAGAGACCATAGTCATGTACCTATTCCTCTCGTGTAATATCGATGTGAAAATTTGTGCTCTTGATTCGGGGGAGAAGTTTCTCTTTGGTGGTCTGAATGGGAGCCTACTTGTCAATTCTAATGTATTCAGTACTCTGTATTTGCCGAGTTCTCAAATCGCTTGCTTTTCTTTCTAGCTTTTGACACATCAACTTCAACTCGGATAATATGCTCCAGCTGCAATTTCATTTTCTGCTCTCTACTCAGACTTGAATGCTGTCGGGGTTGGTTTTCTTCTGTTGTTCATGAAACATGTCATTCTCCGAGGACTAATGTGGACTGCTTGCCCCGAAGCTGTGGTAGATTTAAAGATCATAAGAGTCGGAGAAATGTAAACCCGCGAGGGTGAAGAATATCGGGAGATCAAGTGGTTCTCAATCTATCCAATACTTTTGCAGGTGATACTGATATTTGGTTCTCAACTGCCAGATTGCTGCACATTACAAGATGTACAATCTCAGTTACACTAAAACAGTTACAATCAAGGCGAAGCGAAGATGGAACTCTGCAACTATATGAATAATGACATTTGGTTTATCATGCTAGCTAACCCGACGTCGATATTCACAGTCTCTCTTTATTTATATTTGAAATCTGATCTTTTGCATTTCTTGCGAGTCACTACTCGGAGAGGGAGAGTGCCGAAAATGCTGATCGAACTGATTAGTCCGGACGCTCTGTTCACTGCTGTTGTTTGCGAATTCCTGACTGTCCAAACCTGTTTTCTTGTTAGGGTCTTTCATTTCTACACTGTTATTGTTGCTGGAGCCAGTCTGCGAGAGGTTGTCCGTACTACTTCCTCCGAAGACCGACCCGTTGGTCGGCCTCACCCACTCATTCAAGTCGTCCAAGGACACATCGCCTTCCAATGCTCGAACAGCCTGCACATTTCACGCATCACATCCAAGTTATCAGTTCATGTTATATAATGCTAGATAAACGTCTCAACTCGGTGTTTGACTTAAGGATCGATGGTGTTATCTAATTGGCTGGTTCTTATTCATCCAAAGTGGATGAGTAATGCTAATTGAATATTTTCTACTGGGACAGATGTTATTTACCTGGCTCATTTTGGGTCGTCTTCGAGCGGAGTGCCGAATGCAAGACCCTGCACATGCAACCATACGAGCCATCTCGTGTGGGGCAAAGCTATCACCCAACCGTGGGTCCACCAACTCACTGTAATCCCTTTCTTCCAAGGCAGTCGATATTATTGGCCTTGCCTGCAAAGACATCACTCATCAGAACAACTCATGAAACGAGTTTGTGTTGATTACAGTTAGAAGATATGGTTGATCGGTTCGGACCCAGTCGACTAAGTTTTCATCGTCCGAGTAGTCCCCAACATTGATGTCTACGGGGCGCCTCCCGGTTATCAGCTCCAGAAGCATTACGCCAAAGGAGAAGGTGTCCGACTTCTCGGTCAGCTTCCCACTCGCTGCATACTCAGGAGCAAGGTACCTGAAACGCGATTGTGCAGCATATTAGACGACCGTAAAGAGCAATGAGGTATGAAAAATTCCATGTCAAGTTATTACTAACCCGAACGTTCCCATGACGCGGGTCGAGACGTGGGTATAGTTATCGGAAGATAACTTGGCCAATCCAAAGTCAGATACCTGAGTTTATTCGAGTTGGAAACATCACAAAATCGATTAACGACCGGGACAAACAAATCAAAGATGGATGGACTTATCGAGGACACACCTTGGCTTCGTAATTAAAATCGAGAAGAATGTTTGCAGCTTTGATGTCTCTGTGGATGATACGAGGATGACCTGCATCATCACATATAGGCATAATATGATATATCGAATTGTAAGAAGCATGAATTGTGAGGAAAATAAAAGAGAGAAATTTCTTACAATCTTCGTGAAGATAGGCCAGCCCCTTGGCCGATCCAAGAGCGATTTGCAGCCTTGTTGGCCAATCCAAGATCGGACCATCTTTACCTCTTCCTGCAACTTCAAGTTCACAGTAAATTATCGAACGTGCGCTTTAATATTATGTACGTAAATATTAAAAATTAAGCTCATGACGACCGTCTATTCGAAAAATTAATCTTCTAGACGAGTATTCACTGTAGAGCGTGCATACCATGAAGGTGATACTCAAGAGTTTTGTTAGGTAGGAACTCGTAGACGAGTATCCGCTGGCCGTCGGCCATACAGTAGCCCACGAGCGACACCAGGTGGCGGTGGTGGACGCGACTGATGATCTCGACCTCGGCTTGAAACTCCCTGTCACCCTGCCCGCTGCCCAACTTGAGACACTTCACAGCGATCTCCTTCCCATTTGGCAGCACTCCCTTGTGCACGTATCCGTACCCTCCCTGGCCAAGAAGGTTCGCCTGGGAGAAGCCGTCGGTGGCAGCAGCCAGCTCTTCGTAGGTGAAGGTGCTCTTCGTGAACCCCAGGGCTATGGTCGGTGGCGGCGGCGGCATTGGAGGGCCTAAGGGACGAGAGAATTCGTTGGAGCTCACCTCCCCACTGCTCAGCGGCGGCGGCCAGCCTGGCTTTACAGCCGGCGAGGGCATCTTAACGACGTGTTGCATGGGCTGTTGATGGTAATAATCATCTAAAATAAAACACGATTATTTTAATTGGGGAAACTAGTAGAAAATAAACATCTTGTAATCTACTGGACCAATTAGTCCGATCACATAGGCCGTACATGTGACCCTATTAAGAAGTTTGTCATGTTATATATATGTGTGTGTGTAAATGTAGCATACGCCACTTGTTTTTTTATTTTTATTTTTTGACCATTTGAAAATTGAACATTGGAAAAATTATCCAGTCCTTAGCCTGGACCGTCGTACCTCGAGGTTGTTAGATCAACCACGATCCAATACTATGTGTTGATCCAACAATCCCGAGGTGCTAAGGGACGTACCCGACTTATAAGGGATCAGATAATTTTTCGCAACGTGAGCTTGATATTGGTCTATAAGAATTCAATCCTTGTTATTACCTCTAGACCTTTCAGACTCATGATCCCAATACATCATCTCAGGCGGAGGTTTCCTCCTCTTCCTTCGGCATGAGCAGAAGATCAAGATCAGCACAAGTAACAATAACGCCGCTCCAACTGCAACCCCGACTATGATCGGTACTTTGCCAGATAGCGGCGAAGAGTTGTCATCCTTGGATGATGAACTCGGGGGAGGATGGGCACGGTGTGATGAAGACTTGTGCGGTGGAGGTGGAGGTGCGAGCTTCGAATGTGGTGGTGGAGGCGGTGGAGGTGGCGGTGGGGAATACTGCGAGTTGTTGCCACCGTTGTCATTTTTTGGGGGCGGAGGGGATTTGTGGGATGAGTTAGGAGGTGGTGGAGGTGGGGAGGAGTTCGACTTGTCAGGAGATGGCGGGGGCGGGGAGGATGAGTCAGAGTCATCCGAGGGTGGCGGTGGAGAGGAGTTGGAATCATCTGGCGGTGGCGGCGGTGGCGATGAGGAAGACGATGAAGGTGGTGGCGGAGAATTAGTATCATCTGGTGGGGGTGGAGAAGAAGAAGAGGAGGAGTTGGACGAAGAATCGCCATTAGACGGTGGGGATGGGGCCATTATCCAAGGAGCTTCTGCGAATCACGCGAGTAGTGCTGATGATCGTGTTCGGAGAGAGCAAAAGCCGACCACTTCTCGCAGTGATACGATGCTTCTCGTCCTTGTCCTCGTCCTCGTCCTCGTCTTATGGTGCAATTGAAGAAGACCCAGAAGAAGAACAGGGAGATGAAGCTGAACAGATCAACCTCTTGCATAATGAACGTAGTGTTGAAACATGAAGACATATGGATATCTCGTTGACTTTCCCTTCATGGTAATTTTTTTATCAGTTAGCATTTTTTGAGGTTGTCGGTGTTTCTTTTGTCAGAACGGTGCATTGAATGTCTGAAATCAGATTGATTTGCGGGAAGGGGAGAGAGAGTAATGAGTGAAAATGAAAAACGAACGCTTGGTAGTAGTCTCTTGGATTAAGGACGGGAGGCCGTGTTTCTTTCCTAATACTTAGCCTCATGGCTATTTTCGTGAGACGCCTTTTCTTTTATCATCTCGGTTTTTATTTCCGTCGTCGATAGGATTGGATAATATGAGCACGAAAATCATCTGATACCTGCTTTCCGCCATATTCGAATAAATTAAACCATAGACTATACTATTAAAGTGAGAACGTCAAGTTCTATATATCATTTAACGTTTTCATATGTACATTGTTAACGTATCATGTCATCGAAGGTTAGTGTCCCTCCACAAGTCACTAAATATTATTTCATCTTCCACCAACTTTGTGCTCGCTCATATATTAGATTTTTATCAACTCCACGGTTCGAGTCTCAACTAAAAAATGAGTAACAATTGCAATCCAATTGGTTCTTTCAGATTTCATGCAACAAGGTATAACATCTTATCTTTACCTTCCATGAGTTTTGGGTACTTCCTTTGCCTACTCTAAAACGATATCGACTGAAGCATGTTTGTTATGAGTATACAAGAGATGGAATAAAAGGACACAACGAGGATTTGGTTCCTAACGGGTCAACAGCACAAGTAAAAGGAAAATATCTTCCATAAGAAGTGAATATCGGGGCATAAACTGACTGACCAGCACAACAGAGCAGTAAACTGACTGTACAAGAAAAATAAAGATTTGGAATATCAGGGCGTCACCACGAAGACATGCGGGTAGTGACTACTTTTTCATCATTCAAACTTAAGTGAATCCAATATCCGATTGAGATTTAATGCTAGAAGGCAACTCTGAACTATCTTACTTCTAAATCGAATACTTTCAAGCAGTAAACAAACATCATCATACAGAGAAACATCAGTACATAGACGTACAAGGTTAGATACCAGTTAGTAGAACTTTCTAAAATTGAGCTCCCACTGTGCCCATAATACGTTCCGAATCTTCTCCAATAGCAACAGAGACACACCTGCAAAGCAGAAGAATCGCAGCTCCATCAATAACTCGAACTATTAGAAAGAACTGATCATAAGCAATGCCGGAACTTCAAATATCTGGTTGAACTCATGAACCAGGCCTCTAGCCACTTTAAGACCAGGTCTGGTTATGATTAATAAGACAATTCGTAGAAAGAAGATTGGAAGATCGTGGCTATAACAGCGATAAAGAAAAGAATACTCACTTGGCTAAATTTAATCAAGTAATCAAAATGTGAGAATTGACGAGTATGCGTTTACTCGAACGTCCAGAAAAGGATTTGTCAGCGGTAGGCTTGTCCCGACTGTGGAGCTGAACCTAATCCTCCAACCTTAGGGTTCGGAGGCAAACTTCCCATGGGCCTCGCAAGAGGTGGCCTTAGGGGCAGCATGCTAGTTGGAGCTCTCGGAGCTAAGTCTCCTATGTTCATCTGAACTCTGTTTGGAGGCATTGGTGGTGGAACTCTAGACGAGGAGGGAGGAATGCCGAGGCGGGCTGCGATTATCTGTGCTCTCTCATGGTAAAGTCTCTGTCTCGACCGATCCAGTTGCTCCCGGACCCTCATGGTCACATTCTCTATCTCATTGAAGAAAGCCAGCTTGGTCTCCAACTTATGCAACTGCAAACATAGAGATCCCAGAATAATGAACGTCAAAGGTACTTTTCAGAGAGGCATGCAAGTAAAAGGAACCCAGTAGATCAGGGAAAAAGGTGTACCTGCTTTTCTATCAACAAAACTGAAAGTTGTCGAATTTGGTCTTCTTCATAATCGGCAAGAATTTTCGCCTTAACTGCTGCTGCTGAAAGTGTAGAAATTGCCGCACGCTTTATTTTATCAATATTGTGATCATCTTTCTCGTCTGCGGTGTCACAGCTCTCTTTATTCCCATCTTTTTGTTGATTCTCAGCTGCTAGAAAGGAAAAATAAAATTTATAACTTAGCAAATTGCTTTCCCAACACATTCAGTTCATATGAAGGCACTTTAGGAAAAGAAAGGCACAAATGAATGAGGGAGAAAGGAGGAGGGGGGGACGGAGGAGGAAGGAGGGGGAGAGAGAGAGAGAGAGAGAGAGAGAGAGAGAGTACTTGCTCCATTTTGAACTCTGGAATTGTCTGGCTCATGCTCAACTGATGCATCTGGATGCTGAGTCTCATCCTTGTCAGTAGGCAGAGATTTAGACCCCTCATCTTCACTTCTTGACACCTTCGTAGATTCCGCGGGATCACTGCCTGAATTTGCTTTTGTGGACTCCACAGATTTCACTGCAGATGGAGAATCAGTTACCATCTCTACATCCTTCTCCCCACCTGAAGGGTTAGGTGTCTCTCCTTCCTTTCCATCTTTTCCCACCTCACTTGATTCTTTCACAGCAACTGACGCTTGGTCTTTTGGAAGCTCGGAGGACAATGATTCTTTCCGATCACTTTGGCCGACAGGTTCGGTTGGAGAATCCAATTCTTTTGTTGCTCCTGCATCAACCTCTGAAGCAGGATCGCTGTGACTGCCCGCTATATCTTTTTTCTCTTTTGCATCTTCTTCTTCCTTATCATCTTTCTGGGCATCCAAATTGGCCATTTCAGTGGCAACACTGTATAATTATTAGGCACATCAGAGGAAATACGTTATAACTGATGAAATTAAAAAAAAAAAAAAAAACTGTCAAGCAAATATACAAACCTCTGTGAACCTGCTGGATCCTTCTTGTGATTTGGTGGATCCTCTAAAATAAAGCAGTGTTTCAGAGCCAACTGCATCCCAGGAGATTCAAACTTCAAGGATTTTAGAGAACTACAGGCTGATGCAGTCGCAACATCAGATCCCGCCAATCGTGCGAGAAATCCAGCCTATAAAAGGGAAAATACCACCTAGTCATAGATTGAACTCATGACTAAATTGATGCTCTACTAAAAACTGAAAATCTTGAACTTCAAAGTAAAACAATCGATAGCTTCCTCCCTTATGTCATGCTGGATGCAAATTTAGTATAAATCAACCTAGACATCAAAATTCTCAGAGAAAGTTAAGGGTTGATCATCAAAGAGATATATCGTCACATATAATAAACTGATCCCTGAGGTCCAGGATACAATAGATAGACATTCAAAACGTTGCAATATAACACAAGTTCCAAGGCTGTGGTCGAATAGCTCAATGTCAATTGCTCAGTCATTGAGACTGTTATATATAAAATGGATAACAAACAGAAGGCGCATTGATGAAAGAAGATGAGTTTCAAAACTGTCGTACTGAGGGATAATTTAATACAAAGACACAAACAGCAAGCAGGATTATATACAATAGGCAAATGCCAGAAAGTGGAAGCATAATGCACAACTGTGTCAAACTTGGATCCTCAGGTCATTGGGAAGGAGATTTTCCCTTCCAATGTCTACTGCCGAGACTCTTGTAGGATCATTAACAGATACTTTTTGTTAATGATAAAGACACCTATAGCTCATGCTGCTTACCTAACAGGGCCTTCTTGACAAGTTTGTATCAGAAAGTTCTTAAGAACAATTGCCCTATACTTAATTAAACATATTCATCCCTTTTGATTGACAACATTTCAGTTTTGTACCCGTATATTGAGGTTTAAAACCACAAGTTTTAATTAGGAAATACAAACAAGTATGCTTTTCATCCAAGTATAACTTCAACATAGGGCATTATCCAATTCCAAATATGAAGCACCAAACGGTCCAACTCACCAGAGCCATGACAGGATTTCCTACTTCAGCAAATGATAAAGGGCTTTCAGGTGTTGAAACATAACCAAGAGCTTCAAATGCTTCCCTAAGAGCCCTCAGTGCAAGATTTTCATCTCTATCTCCCGTTACTTTAACTTCACTTGCAGCTTCAGGCTTCAAACTGTCCTCATCAACCTTCAAATCTTCTTTAGCATCTTGTTTTGCACTATTTTCTTCAACCTTAGTTGCACTTGCATCTTCAGGTTTGGCAGTTTCACCAGATGAGGTCTGTGCTTTACCCTCCACAGGACTAGCCTTGCTCTCTGCTGTTTCTGGGACTTCTTTCTGAACAGAGGAGTCATCATTGTTTATAGCAGTATCTAGATTTTCCTTGGGAGTTGCATCAACATCATCATCACAGTCAAGAAATGAATCTTCAATAGGCATTTGAACAAAGTGCAATATACATTGAGCTTTTGTTTTGGTTGCGACGTGCTCAGCAATCTCATTCCAATTCTCTTTGTAGAGCTCCAGGGCTTCCAGAAGAAGAAGTGTCTCCTGATCAGTCCAGTTCCCACCACCCGCACCATGTAACTCAGCAGGTTCCATGAGAATAAAGTCTGATGCCGACATGCCAGACCCAAACTTCCCATTGCTATAGCATTCTGTACATAAATCAAAATCAGCCTGTCAAAGGAAAAAGACGGTCAGCAAACAATAATACAAATAATACTATCTAAACTAGGTAACTATCATTCAAATCAGTGTGGCAGAATAAAACTTTCACACTACCCAAGAAAAAATTCAATCCAACTCATGAAATACGTATTCTTCCATATGAAGCATATGAGACTTTGTCTCATTAAATGTAGCTACACCTTGAGCAGAACTAAAAGATTTTACAAATCTCCATGTCCTGAATTAATAAAAGTTTACTAAATAAGTTCTCAGTTAATTAGCATTCTCATGCAACGTAAAATAAAATTTAACAGTTCCACTTTTAGTTTAGTAACTTGGCTGGATTGCTTTTCTTTCTTATAAATTCTAGATTGCATCCCTTTTTTGCACATCTTAAGCTGCCATATTTGATGTAGATGTAATGACTATACGTGTATAAAAGTAATTTTTTTTATTTGAAAAAAAAAAACAGTATTCAATCAATCCACCAGCCTTTTTTCAATTTGAAAACTCCTGTGATTCATAAAGATCTCAAAGCATCATGTTTCTTTAACTCGGACAGTATACCCTGATATTCAACAACTAACCTGCTTCTGGCAATGGTAGCGCTTCCGTGAGCAATCCGCTGAGCAAGAGTTGCAGTGGTATTCAACAGCTGGCCCCTCAGGTTTCACCAACTCTTCAGCAAAAGTAGATTCAGAAAAAAGCCCAGACATCACAGCTGGAGTGGCCAGATTATTCTTTTGAGCAATGGGATGACACCATTCCGGTCTCTCAAAACGATACAACTTTTCAATCAATGAATCCTCCTGTGCAGTTTCATAACCATTGGCATCAACCATTGCAGAATCAGCTGGAGGAAATGGGTGGAAGTTAATCAAGCCCCAGTACTCCAGAAACTCCAGAACTTCCTGTCTTGCATCCAAATCCCCAACTTCAATTTCTGACAGGTCTTTCACTTCAAGCTGCACACTGGGGTTGCCATGGAACTTCTTCATTAAAAAATTGCGTATCTCCATGTACATTTCAGGCGTCCGATTCTGCGACTTCCCATTAAAGAAAGATGGCAATGCACGTTCCTCAAGAGGGTGAACCTTTGTCCAAGAAAACCAACCTGGAAATAAAAGTGAATGTTTACGAACTAATGGATGTTTGCTTTCAATTGATTTGATAAGCCAAACACTGCCATAAACACTATATGAGGCTCCTACCATATCCGTTTCAAAATACTCAGGGCGTTGTTGTTTGAAAAGGAGAGGTTTTGCATTATTTCCCCTTTTCAGAAAATGCGTAAAACCACCAACTACGGTTTCCACGTGAACTGAAGAATTCTCCATAACCATAACTTAACAGCTGGACTCTTACTTGGGTCAGGAAAAGGAGAGATTTTGGACCAGTGAGAATATAACCTATGCAGCTGCCGCTGAGAGCATCAGTCAACTAAAGCATTATTTAACTTTGCAAGCTTGATAATATTTGGAACATACACGTACTGAATCAAAATTCATTTGATTTGTTCCGACAACATTAACAGCAGCAGAAAGCAATGGTCTCGGTAAGGCCATTTTCAATGCAACACTCCGACGAAATGCAGAAGGTTCCGACAGTAACCAGTAGAAAGGAAAGAAATTTAGCATATTGACGCCTTTTTGGCGCCAATAAACAGAACAATGGACATGCAATTCTGGGATTTGGCCGGGGAAACTCCGACTTACCACAGTGGTTCGGAACCACATGGGCGTTAGAGTCGCGAGACCTAAGAGCCTCGAACTCTGCCTCGATGGAAGCCTCCAACGCCTCCCATTCCTCAATCGCCTTCCTCTCCGCCTCCTTCTCCAGGACCTCCTGCGACACCACCGGGGCCTTCTCCTCGACCTTCACGCCGGCGGCCGGGGAAGCGCCGGGGCCAAGGTTGCTGGGCCCCTGGCGAGCCCTGGTCAAGGGGCCGTTGTGGATCTGAGGACTAAACGCAGAGTTCTTCTCTCGGGTGGCCCGCTTCGACGGCGTAGCGAAGGAATTCGAGGCGTTGAGGCCGCTGGCCTTCCTCTTCGGCGCTCCCCTCCGCCGCGATGACCCCGGCTCCGCCGTCTGCGGCTCGCCACTCGCCACCGTTAGGTTTCCAGCGTCGCGGCGTTTATCCTCCATCGCTAAGGATTCGATCCTCCGAGAATTCAGCGGAGATGTTCACAGTGAATGGAAGTGGGGGTTTTGCTCAAACTTTCTGCATAATCGCTTCGAGCTCGAAGCGCTGTGTTCCTTTGGCTTCTTGCCCCTTCCATTTTCCATTTCTTTTCGTATTTTCTTTTTGAGTTAATTTCAATTAAGTCCCTCTTCTTTTAGGATATTTAAAAGTGGTCCCTCCTTTTTTCAGCGCATATCATATTATCCAGAAGCCCAGGACTCCGATTAATTCAGTTCGAGCGTGATCGGATTACTAAACTCTCTCAATCAAGAAATTTTTTCATTCATAAAATTTGAACTTGAAACTTTATTTAAGGGAATAAGTACCGAGAACCATTTGAATCAATGCTTATTGGTTCATGTGTTTGCTTTTTCTTTTTCTTTTTGTCTTAAAGCATCCCAGATTTGTGATACTATATAGAATGTTTCAATCTGCTTCGACATTACTCACGTGCATAAATTTATTCATTTGTTGTAATCTTATTGGTATGTTTTCACTTTGTATCTGATAAGATAAGATTATATAAAGATTTATTTTGAATATTAAAAGGTTACGGAGCCCTACGGGAGCTCGACAATTTTAGTATCAAGTCAATTGAGAAGACAAAAATATAGAGTGGACAAAATTTGGGGAAGCAAATATACGGCAAAGGGAAATCCATGGTGCACAAAGTAACTAGTTTGAGACAATTATTTAACTTAAATTTGTTATTTTTCTCTAAAATACTAAGTTAAGTCTCGATAACTAACATTAGTCGGTTCAAGTAATTTAGCGCTTATTTTCTTTAAAGAATGTCTCAAATTCGAGTCTTGTGAGTAGAAAAAATTCACGTTGTGAGACTTTTAATCCTTAGTGAGCTATCCCGCCTTGACTGGATTAGTGGGAATCCAATTGAGTTTCCGGATATCAGATTTGACACCGGGAAAAAAAAAGTTAAGTCTCACTATAACCTTATGCACGTACATAGGTTTAATGGGTATGAGCACAAACTGCATAATAATAAAATTGTTTCAAATATCACAGGTTTTTTTTTTATAAAGAATCCTTATGACTTTAAATTTTATAGAAACTCTTTTATATTTTTTAGAAAATAATTAATTACTTGTAAAATTTAAATTTCTATCAGAATAATTTTAAGAAGTATTAGATCTAATCCTCGTAATTAAGTAATGCATTTTTATGCTGGATCTATTATATTATTATATATAATTAACGTAGGCTTTCACGAGCGAGAGAGTTTCATTCATAAAAACTTTCCACATAAGATTTTCAAACATTTCCATTGATTGACTATTTGACTCTCGTTGTTTAATATGGATACGAGTTTTCACAATTATTCCATTAATTTCAATTATGCAATTCTTTATGAAAATTCTCTCCTCCCATACACAAATTGGAATTTCGAACAACCACTGCCGCCGCGCGTCTAGTAAATGTTTTATAATGCTAATATAAGGAATTTGAAGAATTAGGAATTAAGAGTTGAGAATTATACATGACAAATTCTAGTGATTGTTTTATCTCTTATGTTTATATATAAATATACAAATTAGCATGGGAAATCAAATATATGAAGTATTTTTAATCAATATAAATGTGATTCATTACATTTTCAATGAAAAAACTTTTTTAGATTTTAATATCGGAATTTGACAGACCTTCCAAAATTTATCTAAATTCTTTTTACGTCTTTTTGGTAAATTACTCATGCAATTTAACATTTCAACTTAAATTCATGTCAATTTATAAAGCATTTTCAACAAATATCATTTGCTTTTTATTCAGTTCATTACTTTTAATTAAATTTATTTAGCAACATTTTTAATATTTTAGTGTATTTATTATTAACATCGATCTTTGTCAAAGCTTTTATATTTTCTAAAGATTAAAAAGTAGTTTGCCCCGAACTTTTGGGACAAGATTAGCTTTGCCCCCAGCCTTTAAAAATTTGAACAGTGCCACTCCTGTCAATTTTTCGGCCAAAAAGAGTCACATGTGTGGCATGTGAGATCTTTGAGGGACAAAAAGGTCATTTAATTTAATTAAAAATAATAAAATAGAAAAAAAATTCGATGGTAAATCTTCATATTCCTCCGTTGGATTAATTATAAGTTAGAAAAAATTTAAAAAAAGCCAAAAGAATTTAAAAGGAAAAAAGATAATAAAAAAAAGTAAAGAACATAGAAAATCAACACAATAGAGGATAGAGGGTTTTCCTTCTCCTCCCAAATCAAAGACTAGGCAATCAACTTGCTGGATCCGAGAAAGATCTAAAGAAAATCAACTCACAGAACTATCAAACATATAAAAAAACCCCCAAATTATCAAAGAAGTAGGTTTACAATTTTAATAATCCATCCACGAGAACAATCATCTAAAACACAAGACGTTCTTTTACTGTCATAAGATCACAATTAAATAGACAATCAGACTGACTGCGATCTAATCCTGATCGCAAACTCGAGAAATTATGATCACAGTTCAAGAAAGTCAGAATTTTGAAATTGAAGAGACGACAAAAAAGAGTTCTCCTTCTTTGAATTGATCATAATGGAAATCTCTATTGAGAGTATATTGATTCAGATTGAGAATAAACAATTAGGTCGAGGTGAGAGGAAGATAGCATTTGAGATCACTTGAATCGGGGGCGAGGACACTCCCGCCGTTCACTCGGCCTCCCGAGCGATGTCACCAACGAGCTCAAACCTGATGGTAATGTTGGTCTGGAGGTTGGTGGCTGGCGACGGCACTCCTACCCCAACCCCCAATTCAAGATAAACCAACCAAAAAAACAAGCAGGAGATCGTAGAAGGGAGTGGGGGTGCCCATGCCAGCCACCCCACCTCCCAATCTACGTCGATGGCAGGCTCAGACCCCATAGGCGACGTTAGTCAGGGGTGGGGTGGCTTGCAGGGCACTCCTACTCCCACCCTTCACCAATCTCTAGCTTTTATTTAATTTTTAAAATTTTACTTTTTATCGTGCTAACGGCCTTTTGGTCGCTTGAAAATCTCACATGCCTTGCCTGAAAATTGACTAGATGGGGGCAAAGTGCTCATATTTTTAGAGGTTGAGAGTAGCGCATAATTTTTTAAAGGTAGAGAGGCAAAACCTCATCCCAAAAGTCGGAAGAAAAATGCTTTATACTCGATTCTAAAACCTGCTCATAATCCAATCATATAAGTCATTACTGAGGGAAAATTCTAGAAAATATTTTACTGTATATATTTAATTTAACGGCCCAAAATTTTATTAATCAAGCACATGCAAATTTGAAAACTGATAATAAATAATTTAAATAAATTCATTTTTGGAGAATATATTTATCATATATTACATGAACTCTTAGATTAAATTACTTGCATCATTTATAAATTTATAAGTGTTTTTGATATTGACATAAAAATTGAAAACTTTTTCTTATATTCTAAGAAAAATTGCTTGTAATATATATCTATACTATATATAAATCTATGAGGAGTTTTTTTAATTTTCATTATTTCAAAAATACCCTTATGTCATCGTGACTTTTTGTTACACCCTTTTAAATTCGTTACTTTTGGTCACATACTTTCATAATACTCATACTCATATTCTTTTTCTTTTCATTAATTTTTGACATTTTTTCCTCTTAACATCCATTTTAACCGAGTTAGTCCCTAGTGCAGGTATATCTGTCATAGTTTTTTATATCGATTTATAATTTCAAAACTTTGATGTATCATATGTTCAATGGACAGTGATTTCACACAGTCTTTGTTTCTTGGACTATTTCACGCTTTCAATGGAAAAAATAAAAGTATGAGGTGTTTCTCCAACCTATTTTACAAGTACATTTATCATATTTTTTTCATATCGATTTTTTTCAAAACTTTGATGTATTATATATTCATTGCCTAGCGATTTTACATGGTCTTTGTTTCCTAGATCCTTTCACGCTTTCAATGGAAAAAATAAAAGAATGAGGTGTTTCTCCAACCTATTTTACAAGTACATTTATCATATTTTTTTCATATCGATTTTTTTCAAAACTTTGATGTATTATATATTCATTGCCTAGAGATTTTACATGGTCTTTGTTTCCTAGATCCTTTCACGCTTTCAATGGAAAAAATAAAAGAATGAGGTATTTCTCAAACTATTCTTTCTATTTTGCCCTTACTTAAATAATGATAGTGCAAATTTGCTCATTTACATAATTAACAAAACTAAAAGTATTTCTTAAAATCATTGTACATTTTGGTAAATGCCCTACATTCAAATTATGCAAGGAAAACAACTTTTCAAACAAAATTTCAAGAGACCCTTGCATCCCCAAAATTTTTTGGTTCAGTGACTGGATATTTAGTCGTACGAAATGTTTTCGTGTAAGGAGAATAATGTTTCGTACAAAAGCATCAGTTGATTGCATGTACGAATAAGTCGACTGATATTTTTGTACGAAACGTTATTTTTCAAGTACGAAAACATTTCGTGAGACTAAATATTCAATCACCAAACCCAAGCATTCCCCTGACATTCCCTAAGGTTAAATGAAATTCATACATCACTTACTTTTTTATTTTTATCAGAAAATTATATCTTCTTTAGTATAATAAAAAACTATAAAGATCTGATTGGGAAAATAATGAGAGAGTTATAATTTAATAAAAGATAAATTTGATAGTTGAATTAGTATAGATAAATTTAACCATAAAATACTATTTCATATTTGGTGAAATAATTTTCCGGTTAAAGAATGTAATTGCTAAAGGGATATGACTATTTAAAAAGTTGTATTTGTTTATAATATGTATATGTTTCAATTTTCAAATAAAAATGTGTAAAATCATTTGAACTCTCTTCTCCCTCTAAAACTTTTCTCATTGATAGTTTCATTGTAAAGTCTCAAAAGATTCTTGATGTTGTTACCCGAAAATCTCAATGGTCGTATTTTTATATTTCAAAAGGTATGTCATCAATTATAAAATATCTAATCGCTTATAATTTATAGATATTTTGTGGGTCTTTAATAGAGAATATTTTACTTATAATTTTTGAGTAATTTGTTATATGTCGTTCTTCATAAATTGTACTCTTTTTTTAGGATATCATAGATTTTCTTTTCCATTTGGAGATATTATTTGATTTTCTTTTAGCATTTTCTTTCTAATTTTTTCTTCGTACCATTGCTCATATTTTCATAGAAAGTAGAAAATTGAGCAGTAAGGGTCTTTGGCCAATAATCACCACTCGCCGACAACCTCGCCAAGGGCGGTAGTGCCCTTCGACAAAAATAATTGCTCCAACTTTTTAGAATTTACAGATTTTAGATTGAACTTTTAAAACATAAAAAAATTAAATTATTGGAAACGTTTTATGAAAATATTAACAAATGTTATGTCCCGTTTATATTAAATTAAATGTTTTGGTTTGAAAGAAAAATGTTTCAAATCTTTTTATATTTTTTGGTACTAATTTCAAATGAAAAATGAGAAGAAATTAAAATTATATGTGATTTATAAATAAAAGAAGATTAGCAATAATCATTCATTACTTTAGAGGTAATTTTTTACAAAGCATTAGAATTATAAGCAATTAGAAGCTTTTCTCTCATTTAACAATGTTCACTCCTTTTGCTCTTGATTATCATGGTATTCGACTTGAGCTTTTTATATTAATTAATTACTGCTCACATTTTATTTTTGCATATTTTAAAATTTATTATATGTGTAATACAACAAGAACAATAACTTACTTATGTACTTAATATGAATATTTATTGCAATTTTATACATTAGAATTGAATTTTTTTTCTTCTTTTGTTTCAGTTAACTACTCCAAAATTCCAACAAATATATAATAGTTTGGAAATGTGCAATATTAAAAGATGATACCTTGACTTCTTATATTAACCTTAATTTTTTTAAGGAAAATTGACTTAATTTTGGAAAAAAATGAATTATTTATTTATAATTGTTGATATTGTAAATTATCTTATATCTAAATGAAAAATTATCAATATACGTTAATGATACTAAGTAGTTCATATTTATTGATTAGGTATCTTTCAATCAATCAATAAGATTATTAATGATGTTATATAATTAATTATATATTTTTGAATGAAATTTAATTTTTTTTATATTTTCTAGCATTTTATAATTACTAGTTGAATGACCACGTGCGTTGCACGTGGCGATATCTGTATTTGTTTCCTCTATTTGTATCAACCTGCACTGCACATTTTGGTGTCTGTGTTTTTCGCTATTTATCTAATATTATTTCAAACTATTGAAGTATACAATGTCAAAAAAAAGGTTTAGTAACTTTTTCTAGTGTAAACAATTATATCCGGAAGCCTAATGAGTCATGATTATTAGCCTATTCCAATTGCGTCGAGTTGGCCCACTAAAGAGTAAAATGCTTCTAGCATTAATTTTATCCGTTCACAAAAGCCAATTAATTTTTTATGATGACATATAAAAGTTATACAATAATTACTAATGGACCTTTTTTTCTCATATATTGAGATATTATAGGATTTTATTATTTAATAAATGTAAGAAAATTAGAAAAATTACTTTCCAAATTTAACTATACCCAAAAATTTAATAGAGCTGACATAAGAAGAAACTTGACATTGGCAAAAATAAATATTCAAAGCGAGCTAAGATGCTAATTTATTTGACAAATCCCAGATATAATTATTGCACTAAAGTGCGTCTAAGCTAGCCGAATGTCCAAAAATTCTACTGAAAATTATATGTAGCTGTCTCAGTAAGATTTCACAAACAAAACAGTCTCTTCATATGAGAGGATCGATGACCCTTCATCAATGGCACTTTGAACAATGATCCTTCCCAATGTGTGGAGCAAATCAGATGCCTCTTCGACTATAAGGTGGAACATGTAGTTTCTTCCAACAATTTTGCCCACGCGCTCTCCTAAGATGTCTGCATCTCGTCCCCGTCAAGTAAAATTGGCTCAGCAACCCCACAATGATGTACAAATAATGTATACTTCATTCTAATTTGTGTATATTTATTTCTAGGAATAGATTTTTAATAGAGCATCAATAATTCTATTTGTTGCATCAAATATTGCCAATTGAGCTTGCTGGAGACCATAACTACGGCAATTTTCAGGACAGGCAGAATAATATTCGAAAATCGTAGGCAAAGGATACAATTAAATAGTTCTAAATCAAAGTCATATCAAAAGGGAGAATTCCCATCCTTACCTAGAAAGCATAGAAAGCATTTTGAGGTTACACATTCAGCAACTAAATGACCTCTGAGGAGTTTGTAATGAAAGAAATTCAGCATGCTAGTTTGGACTCATAGTGCAACTTTGGTATCAGGATATTTGCAGCTCTTCAGAGATTTAAGCTAGCCAACTTTTTTCAAGCATTTAAGCTTAACTTCAACACCTGAAGTTTATGAGCAATCATTGTTATTGCAGAGGGCTAAGACAACAAAGGGTACAGTAGTGATTCACCAAAGAAAACCTTAGTTTTATTATCAATAAGATTTTCTTGTGAGCACCTATAAGCATACTCATAGTTAACCAGTTTATGACCATCCATGTAATATCCTTAAAGCTCTTTGGCTTTAATTAAGGATACTTTACGGTCTGCGATTCATCATCTATCCTCACAGAATACATGCGTTATATGGGCATATTAAACTTTTCGTTTTGGGTTCATCTATGTAAGAGTCATGCACATATAATATAAAGTTCTTGTACATAATGCTAATATTATGCATTCACTCACTTATAGAGAGCATCCAAAAGAGAATATAAATTTAATATTAGTGATGGTTCATAGTGTTAAAGGTTACTGATATTAGGTAGGAGATCGGACTAGAAGTGATTTATTCACATTGCCTATGAATAGACAAAGAATGTAAGTCGAATTTGCAACAAAATTTGTTTCATGGATGTAACAACTAAGTAATAAAAGGTGCATCTATACCAAATATTTACAATAAAAATTCTGAAATTAGTTTGTGCTCGGCATTGCGATAGAGGTTCCCATTTCTATCAAGTTTCCATATGACAATAAGTCAGGATCACTGTAGGAACAATTTGTAAATAACTTCAACGAATAAAATGTTGGATATAAGCAAAATTATGCAATTTTTTCAGCGGACAAGCAGAACAATTGTGTAAGGGGCAAGAGTATATATAAACCAGAAAATAACATGCCTCAATGGATTGAAGTCCATGGTGACGAATTTCCAGAAGGTCTTTTAAGCTATTGCATTCGATAAAAGAATGATAGACGGCTACTTATGTTACCAAAAGGGGTCTATATTTTAAAGAGGATGATGTAAAGACACGTACCTTCATTAGCAGAAGATGTTTGATGCGGGTTACTAAACTCGCAACAGAGCTTCGTTTCCGCTTTATGACATTCTATCATTCTCTTAACATGGGCATGTTTCTGTTCTGGGCTTAAAATACAATAGCGAACTTTGAGGTAAAAGCTGCTTGACTTTGAGCATTCTATGGTGAAATGGAAAAGCAACGACCAATCATCCACTTATTCTTTGTACAAAAAATGCATGTACATATACTTGCATGAATGTGTACTTCATCGGCAACTGCATGGACGAGGGAACCATTTATCCGCTTCATGCTTGGATAAAAGTTTTCGAGCAGTATATGCAATCAACGTCAGTGTGCTTATGTACATGTCTAAAATTGTCGATTAAGTAATAACATGATATCGAAATTGTACAATATAACTTATAGAAGGAGTCTAGCATCTATAATCTTAAATCGATGAAAAAATAAAAAGTGAAATCAACCATTCAGCACTCCCGGAAAAAAAAGTATTTTTTGACATGACTTTTATTCAAATAATGCTAAGCTTTATCCTTTCAAAAGTTAAAATGATATGCATGTCAACCAGTGGCCGCAAGTAATTTCTTACGAGAGTCTCGGTACTTCTCATGATTATAATTGTTGCACGACTCAAAACTTGTTGGAAATAAAGGCAGCAAGTTGAATCTGTGATAAAGGAAACCAAAGAGGCCCTTTTCCGTAGCCACTTTTTTTTTTTAAAGTCATATATAACTTGCTCGCTGCTCTATACATTCACAGGAAGATACTTGATAAACAACCCTGATCTGTTAGCTCAAAGAAAAAGAAATTGTTGGGTTGACATCTTCCTCGATACATAACATAAGGTTTCTTTCAATCTAATTAGTGGACCCAAGCATGGTTGTCTGTCATACCACAAAAGAAGGAGGATTCTATTAACTAAATTAAATCATAAATCTACAATGGTAAGAGACAAGACGTAAGTTGGTCGTAAGAAGTTACCGGCTCTTGCTCTGGCCATCCCACTGAATTAGAGTAGAAAAGCTTGTGATCACTGAACAAGAAAACATCAAAAGTCATAAGAAATTGCATTATTTGGGATGGTGTACATAGCTGGTGAGACTGATCGACAATGAACATTAAATAGAAGCTTTAAAACAATAAATCAATCAAAAAATGGCCTTAGAGCTCTCCTCAAAAGCAATCGAAAAGGAATACCGATAACAGTGACATCTTCAAGAAATGATACGTAGGAAGCAGGATTAAAATATAAACTGAGCAGTTTTGGCACAACCATTTCTCCTCCTAATTAGATTCATACCCACTATTGACGTCCAACTCAAATACATACCATCAAACTAATAAACATAACCAAAGCTAAGATTCTTGGCGGCCATTTCTCTTTAATAGCCCACCCATTTGTTACTTCTATTTCTGTTACGACCCACTAAAAAAAATGAACTAGATAAAAACTAATCACATTGTGCTTTATCCACTGTATGATATATCTTCTCTTCATATTTGTGTTGTCGAATTTCTTGGCCTCATGATATTCCCCTTTACTTGGACATTTGCTATGTGCCTCTTTCTCCTCTTAAATAGAATTCCCCCATCATTAAAACACAACAGTAAACAAATAAGCAACATGTACTGATCACTCTATGCACAACCCATTTCTATTCTCAGTTAGAATCCTAAGCATTATTGACTTGCAATCCAAATGCACACCATTGATATACCATTTAAATGCTCTTACCAGAATGGGAAACTTGTTATCATAGCAAATTTATGCAGAGATGCGGACCGGACAGACTCAATTTGGGCATTACATTAAAGTGATCGTTAATGAGAAGAGAGAATTAACAAGGTCCACATGCAAGCATAATGTGGACGGTATTTTATATGCACGAACAAATCAGGAGGAAGGAAAAAGTGGGAAGACAGGAAAAGTGATCAACAGGACAACAATCAATAGGCAATTTAGGCAGGCAACCGAAGTGAGCATTCCGTCGAAAGGCTGTGATGGATATAAGAAATTAATCCGCGGGGAGAGCAACACTCAAAGAGAGGATGGCAGGGCACCGCACACCAAAGATTAAGTTGATCATTGTGCAGAAAAGGACGAAAGTATGGTGTGAAGAATGACCAGCAAAGTGAAGGCGTGGCTGGCTGGTTGGCATCCCAAACAACAGGTCGCTGCTGCGAAAAGGTGGGCGACCTCAGTTACAACAGTAGGACTGAGGCGTGCGTTCGTCGGATCAATGCAAACCGGAGGCATCTATCTTTGCGAACAATCTGTGCTGAGCAAGGGAGCGGAAGAATGCTACGTTGGAAATAAATGAAAGTGAAGAGGGAAAGAGGCTGTCTAAGGATGCTGTGAAAAGAGACCGCCATCAGAGGATGCTGTGGTGGAAAGGAGAGGGAACGCCGTTCAAAGGCACCGAAAGGGAAAAGAGCGTTTGGGAGAGACAGTTAATGGGAAGTGTCCATCACACTGTTCATTGGTGTTGGCAGGAAAGAGGAAAGGAAGGGCCCAAGAGGTCCGCGTGTGGTGCAGGGAACAGAGACGAAATGAAAGGGGTGTAAATGGTGTCCCCTAGTGCAAAAACAGTAGATTATGTCTTACCACTTAATTCAGAAATCTTTTACGGACAACACACGTGTAGAGTCACTAGTATAAATTAAATATGTTATATTTGGTACATGTATAAATTCTTAAGAAAAATAAAATAGATAGATGGGAGAAAGTAAAACATATGGTATCAAATTCTAGAATAACATAACATTAAAAAAATAGAAAAGCTTGTACACAAAAGCGATGGAACATGAGGTTGGTCTATGATACATATGGTGAAAAATATACGTATGATATGTGCAAATAAAATATTTTTATTTTTAATTTTCTTGAAGTGTAAGTAAACAGCTTGAAATTTTTGAAGTAAATATAATACATATATGCAACATACAAACATTTCAACCATATGTATCATAGAACTTTCCTGGAACACGTGATCATATCACATACTTGGCAAGGTTAGAGGTTGTCTGCCATTGCATGGGACCAGGTTTAATGCATTTGGCCGTGATTCGGAATGGGATCAGGGTTAATGTATTTAGTTAAAGTTAATAATGTCTATCCAAAGTGGATTAGTTCAAACAGTTCAAAACTTATTCCTCTTAAGTAATGCCTCGAGTTCGAGTTCTTGTGAATACAAAAAATTTACGCTGAGAGAATTTTATATCTTGGTGGGCTGGCCTAATTCAACTGCATTAGTCGGGCTTAATTGAGCTTCCAGATATTAGTATTCACACCGAAAGAAAGGAAGAAAAAGTTAATAATGGGTAATATTATTTTATTATTATTATCCATCGTCTAAAGATGAAGCCAAAAGAAACTTTCAAGAATCATGTTTCACGTTGTTTTGGTTTTATGTTCATAACTTCATATTAATATATTGTCTTTTCATTTTTTATTTATATTTTTACTTTTTTCGCAACAAATCATCTTTTTTTGCCCGCGACTATAATAGAAGATAAGACGATGCTGTCCATTATATCATATGAAGCACATGCCCGAATGTCAGCATAAAGAAAATTCGATGAGTTCTAGCTGCTTTGTTGATACGACTAAGAAAAGATAATAATCAATGATCTATATGAGACTCCGGTACCATCACCTAATAGTTCAAATTCTTTAGTTGAAGATAGGTTCAGTCCGTATAAGCATGGTAGAAATGAGTGCAAAGGAGAAGCCCACCTGATATAGTTAAAAGCCCGAGTACAGAAAAAATAGGAATTCGAGTTGAGATCAATTGTCATTGAAGGCGGGTATTTAAGGGCATGCAACACATTTAATCAATGACATATATGATATTTAGATATCACTATTTAATAGCTTGAATTTTTGGATTGAAAGTACGTTTAAATCTATATAAATTTGGTGAAAATCTATCAGACTTGATCTTTAGCTGTGCCCTGCAAGTCATTGAAATGGACTTGATAAAATCCATAACACATCAAAAAAGAAGAAGAATCAATGCTCATGCTTTTGTATGGAAAAATAAAAATTTAAATAAAGGGATTTGAACTTAGAAATACAAACTTTTTCCCTTAATTGTCGCTTTTTTGGGTATGCTCTTTGGTATTTCAGAATTGTCAGTTTTAACTAGTGGTGGAAATTTCCCTCATCAGGGTCTTTAGTTTCCTCATCTGAGAAAAGAAAAACAAAATGTGGAAAAAACAATTGACAGAGCAATAAACAAATTAAGAAAAGACCGTAAGACACAGGAGGCAAATCATTATTAGGAACAACTTGTCCTTTAATCCTCCCACCAGACAAGGAGAATCTGCCCATATCAAAATACAAAGCTCTTCTCAGTGCTTTGTTTCTCCTCTGCTGCTGCTGGAGATCAAGTTTGAAGATGGCTGCCATGAGGTTTGAATCTTGGACCACCATCTTGATTCCTCTGCTGCTCTTACAGGTCAGTGATTTCCAGCTGCTCTAGATCAACCGACAGTTCACTAATGTCAGAAACACCATCCCTGGTTGTGTCCTGTCTATGTTCTGTTATGCTGCTGATGTAACGAGGGGAAGCTGTTTGCTTTCTTGATCTTGATTGAATTTGCCATGGATGAAAGGGAATGATATCAAATGGGTCACTAACCAGCCAATTTTTTAGCTGAAAGCATAGAGTAAAATTGTTTGCAGGTCAGAATTCATGGAGGTAGTGGGGCTAGGGAGCTTGATCTGAGGGACCCGACTCGACCCGAGCATCCCTATCCTGGAAACACGAAGCTGAGCAAGGGGGACGTCAACCCTGATGTCTTGAGGTTGCCTTCAGAACATGGACATCATGGGATGATGCATCATCATCACCGTCATGGTGCTCAAGGTGACCCATCAACAATGGTGTTTTTCACCTTGACGGATCTCAAGGAGGGGAACGCTCTCCCCGTCTACTTCCCCAAGAGGGACCCTTTAGCCTCCCCCAAGTTCCTGCCTCGGGAAGAAGCCGAGTCGATCCCCTTCTCGTCTGCCCGTCTCCCGACTCTCCTGGAACTCTTTAACTTCCCGCGGGACTCTGCTCAGGCCTCGGCCATGGAGGACACTCTCCGGCAGTGCGAGGCGCAGCCTATTGTGGGGGAAATCAAGATCTGCGCGACTTCCCTCGAGTCCCAGCTTGATTTCGTCCGCTCTATCTTTGACAGTGCCCCGGCTGGCCCGAGCAAGTTCGCTGCCTTGTCCACATCCCACCTTGCTGGGTCATCCCATACGGCCAGCTTCCAGAACTACACGATCTCAGGCCCCCCACTAGAGGTGGCAGCGCCGACAATGGTGGCATGCCACACTATGCCATACCCCTATGCAGTCTTTTACTGCCACAGCCAGAAGAGCCCAAACAGGGTTTTCCAGGTGCCCTTGCTAGGCGAAAATGGGGAAGCCGTGCAGGCCTTGGCAGTATGTCACCTGGACACATCCCAGTGGAGTCCCGAACATGTGTCGTTCCGGGTGCTTGGTATCGAGCCAGGGAGTTCCCATGTGTGTCACTTCTTCCCTGCAGATCATCTCGTGTGGGTACCTGCAAACTAGGGAGTTATCGGGTGCTATGAGAAAACCGGCTTGCCCGTGCTATGAACCAGCATAGAAGCCTGATACTTGTGCTCTTTTGTGCTGTATCAGTTTGAGCTTCTTTCAGAACATGGACGAGTCGGCAGTCCTACTAGTAGATATGTATTTCATATGTAATGTCTATATGTTTAGTTCGAGTCAGCACTATTGTGTTATACCTTGCTATGCTAAGTTAACTACGCTGGGTTGCTATTTACCTATGTAATTGCCTTACGGCAAAATATCATGTTGTTCTCAGAGAGAGCAGCGTTTTCAATTCCATAAGTTAGGCTCGAGATCTCGAAGCCGGCTTGGTCGACAGTCCCTTGTTCAGTTTTCCCCGGAATGTCCAAGCAGGAACTTGAAACCTATCCGATGAAGTTACTGGTTCAGATACATGAAGCATTACGCAAAGAAGAAGCTGCTGTTATGCTTGGTGAATCCATCACGACATCCTTTTAAGTCAGAAAACAGAGGAAGTGGACAGCGCATCACACGTACTGATGTCGGGACTTTGGACAAATGAACCATATGAATTTTATTTGCCAGCAGAACCCAAGATTAAGCACGAAAAAAGAAACAGTTCTTGATTATTGAGTAAACAGAATTTTATTGTGTCGCCACAATCCCGAGAAAATGATGATCTCCAGTGCTTGAACTCTCTGTTCTCCACGAAAGAAGCAAGCTAGTCCTTTTCATTTAATTAAGAACAAGATAACTCTATGGTGACAGGTAAACTAGCTAATTACTTCACCTGATTACCGAATACAATTGAAATGGTTCGAATACTAAACAGAAATGGTATAACATATACACTATATAGAGTGCCAGATCGAAATGACAGAAACCATACAGAAATTCTTCTACAAGATGTGCATGACAATTCCTACAGAAGACGCTTCCGATAGCAGTATTACAAAAGGGAAAAAGGGAGCAACTTCTATGGATTTTCCAGAGCTAAGATGCACGGACCAATTGACTACGATCCAAATGAATTAGTGACGCTAAACTTATAAGGAAATTCCCGATCGACAAGATGATGAACATGATTGCTTATAAGTTCTATCAATATGAGCCGATTCACGTCAACTCCTAGGCACCGTTTTCATGATTCTTCTGTTCTTGGTCAGGAACCTTGAGATTTACATGCTGGGTTGACGAGGCATCGTTATGTCCTGACTTAAGGTCTTCTGTATCAGAGGACATGTTATCTTTCGGATCCACGCGAGCAGGGTAAATTATGACGCTCCGTCTAACGTCAAAATCCTTAACGAAATGGTGATTGTCTTTGCTTCTGGGTCGAACAATAAGGTCTCTGATTGCTTCGGGCATGGGCTGGTCCTTCATTATCTTCTTCCAGTAGTCCCCAGCAGGGTCCTTCCTCGCGTGAGTGAAGCTCAGGAGCTGTTAAACCCGACAAGAAAACACGTTCATGAGCATCTAACCCCGGAGAAACAACACGAAAGGATAAACTTTGTGGAAG
This sequence comes from Punica granatum, assembly GCF_007655135.1. Lineage (NCBI taxonomy): Eukaryota > Viridiplantae > Streptophyta > Magnoliopsida > Myrtales > Lythraceae > Punica > Punica granatum. The sequence continues at coordinate 6,360,492 of NC_045128.1, forward strand.
CTAGCTACTTAAAGAAGAAGGAAACCGCAGAAACCGATCTAACTCAAGCCACGATTAAGAAAAACTACTATAATTAACATCGATATGATCATGAATGATCGAAAACTGATGCACGAGATCAAGAACAGGTTAGAGTTTGCATGTTCTTACGAGGAGAAGAGAGAATGGGATTATAAAAGCACAGAAGGGCTTCATCATGTCTGAGGAAATTGTTGGTAGTTGCTGAGCTCTTCTGTAGTGGAAGTGAAGGCGGCTGCTTCTCTGCTCTGACTCTCACCATTTATAAGGCCAAACCAATATAATTTTTGTATGTATATATGTATATAATATGTCTGTAAAACTGTTGACCTTCGAGACTGATAATATATATATATATGTGTGTGTGTGTGTGTTTTGTACTTGTCTGAAGAAGTGTGCATATGCTCTTATCAGTAATATAAGGCCGGTGTTCCCTCCGAAATATTTGATGTTCTAATTATATGGATGATGATGCAATAGAGTGAATCGACCGACTGGAATTCTGGCGGAGCCCGGGTCGTATATCTCCTTCGGGCGTTGTACGCTCAAGTGTATCTTGTGCAATCTGATATAGACCTTCGTCAAATTCACCATCCTCTATGCATGCAATTTGATGTTTTCGCTGCGACATTGGAGAGATTACTGCATAAAAGAATATAGATATAATATTATTCTGAACTTGCATGGTGTAATCAAGGTACCATACTTCATTTGGGATAACGTTGTTCATCCCAGTACCACGAACTAATGAAGGCAATATCACTATATATCAACAATCAATAATATTTTGAACTTCTTTGATTGTGAATGATTTATCACGCAGTGAATCGATCCCATTTTAATTGAATTACTCGGCCAGTCAGGCACTCGTATATTAGTGGGAACACAAGAAAACAATATTTTGAACTTCCACCTCTCTCCTCTTTTCTCCACGTTGACTACAGGTATACTGAGGACAAAAGAAGGATAAAATAAGGGAAATTCTATCAAAAAAACATGTATCTTAGGGAGCGAAAATTACTTCAATGATACAAAATCCTTTAAGTTATAACACGGACAGTACAAATTTTTTTTTTTGTAACAATTTGATACAAAACGTATTAAATTATTTCAATCAAGTATAATTCGTCAATTTCTGTCAACGTCGTTAAGAATTTCCGTGGCACGTGACGTGACAAGTCTTATGATACGTGGCTGAAAACTTTTAACATGATATAACAAATGGGTACAAAACCTTATTAAGATGTAACAAATTGGTACAAAACCTTATTAAGATGTAACGAAATAGTACAAAAGTTTTGTATGATGTAATAAATTGATACAAATTACGGAACAAAGGACAACTACACCTAATTAAAATAATAAAAGGGGTGATCCGTATTGAATGGTGCTGCAAGATCTATGCATATCCAACGATGGGAAGACCCGTATTACGATAATATGAAGTCATATTACCATGAGCGAAAAAAATATCTAGTAGTATGAATTTGCATCATAAATTTTGGTCCCTCTGAATTTTGAGAGAAGTACATAAGTTCGAAAGGAAATATTGGAAGAGAAAACAGAAAGAAGATCTTTCATTTCAAAAATTTCTGACGTGGCACATAATGATCTCGTCAAAAAATTTTGGAATGAAAGATCTTCCCTTTATTTTCTCTTCCAATATTTTCTTTCGAACTTATGTACTTCTCTCGAAATCCAGAGGGACCAAAATTTATTATGCAAATTCATACTACCAGATATTTTTTTCGCTCATGGTAATATGACTCCATATTAGCGTAATACGGGTCTTTCCATCGTTGGATATGCAAGTACCATTCAATACGGATCTCCTCTTTTATTATTTTAATTAGGTGTAGTTGTCCTTTGTTCCGCTATTTGTATCAATTTGTTACATCACACAAAACTTTTTGTACCATTTCGTTACATCTTAATAAAGTTTTGTACCAATTTGTTATATCATAATAAAGTTTTGTACCAATTTGTTACATCTTAATAAGGTTATGTACCCATTTGTTACATCATGCTAAAAGTTTCCAGCTACGTGTCATAAGACTTGCCACGTCACGTGCCACGTCAGATATTCTTAACGGCATCCAGTCACGTGTCATAAGACTTCCCACGTCAGAAATTACTAACGGCGTCGACGGAAATTGACGGATTGTACTTGATTGAAATAATTTGATACGTTTTATATCAAATTGTTACAAAAAAAAAAAGATTTTGTACCGTCCGCGTTACAACTTAAAAGGTTTTGTATCATTCAAGTAATTTTCCCATCTTAGTGACGAGTGCACTTATTTAGTGATCAAAAAATTTTAGGTTTAATATTCATGTGGAAATATTCATATTTCTTTATTAAATATTTAATATTTTTATTTCGTGATATTAAACTCATTGATCATTACTGTAAAAGAAAAGGGAAATTCTAAGATGAAATAGTGTTATTAATATATGATATCATGGCTCCTCAACCATTGGATCCGCGAACTGGAGATGCAACGTTATCCGACAGTCACGATTATATACAACATGATCCGAAGGTCGCGATCACCTATCACAGTGACTGCGAGTCTCTATGTATAGAATAAACCTAAAATCTGATACAATAATAAACATCACTAGTGATAATATGATTTTTTTTTCTTATAATATAATCACCTATCATAGTGATAAAAGTTACAGCCGCATAATTTTTAATTGTAAAGGTGCGATTACGAACATGTTGATAATTATACTTAGCGGGGCACAGGACCAGACAGTCTGAATTTAGCTTGAGCCTTGAACCAACGGACATCAATTTTTGAGATAGAAATGTTGCGAAACATAATCGTAAGCGCAATTGAAACTTAATTAGGACAGTACAACAGTCCGGAAAAAACTCCTATATTTTGGATTTTGGTTAACTATTTCTAGTATTCGGAAGCCCAAATTGGTTCCTACTAATTTAAATAAATAAGTCGACCAACTAAGAGTAAAATTCTTTCAGAATGAATTTTTTCTATTTACAATATTCGAACTCGAGACCTTACTTAATTGTACACCCTCTTCAAGTTATTTCTAAAATTAACATTTAATTGTATTGGTGTGGCCCATAATCGTTTTCGTGGAAATTAAAATAGCCAGGAGAAGTAGTCTCGATCCAAAGTAATAGAGATAAGTCACCCAACCCAACCCAACCCAATCTATGTTTCTTTATAGATTTTGACTTAAAGAAAATATATTCCTTAGAGTTGTCCACAGGCAATAGTCAAAGGTTGTGGCTGAAAGGGCATGCAGGTGGGCTCTTGTTATTGGTCTTAATTGGATACTATGCACGATTTTTTTTAAGTGAGAGGAAAGTCCATAGGTTTAATACGATGAAATAAAAATTCAAATAACTAATTATTTCATTAAATATAATCAATTCATGCAAGTATACGCATCGAACAAGTAATAAAAAGTTAGTAGAGTATCGTTCCTTCGATTATTGATCTAAACTTTCACTAAGTACTAAAATTAGAACAATCAACTTTATTCAGGAGATTGACTTTTTAGTGGTTTGACTAACTAAATTGAAGCGAGAAAATTAATAAAAATAATAATTCATTGGTGAAAAGATACCTAAAGTATACAACTTCTTTGGGAGCTATTCCTAATTCGATTACTTACTTCTCTTGCTATTAACTGATTGATTCTTGTGTTAAACTAGGATTTTATACCTTCTCGCACGTCTTCTAGTAGCTACGAGAACGTATCCCCATATATCAAATCAAATATACTATTCGTAAGCAACCTACTAGTGAGGACCCATTATGATTGAACCCTAATTGACTACCTAAGACGATTGATTATTCCTAATCCTCTTGCAAATTAATCATGTTTCCCAACTCAAATTAATCTTAGGTTATCATATCCAGCGCCTAAACTTAGAATTTGTTTCCCAAGTTCATGTAAGTTGCTAGAATAATCTAATTGGTGGTCAATCAAATCAAATAGTATTAAAAACGAAATAGAATAAACACGATCAATCTATCAATAAGAAAAGAAGTAAAATCACGAATTAAGAATAAACTCTAGGTTCTATTGAAAACCTAGGAAACGATATTAGCTCATAGTAATGGAGTTCAACAACCAAGAAATTAAAGTAGACATGATAAAACAAAGATAGAAAAAAAGAAAAGTCGAAGAAACACAAGGTCTCGAGCTCGGGTTGTCTCCAGTCTTCACGTTCGTCTCCCGTCACTTGTTCACGTTCTCCTTCTTTTCCTATTGTCGGCTCACTTCTTATGTTCAGTCAAGTTCTAAATAAATGGGAGAGAACTCTCAAATTTTCTCTAGAAGGCTAAGATCCTAATTACCTAAAAAGAAGAGTTCAACTTTCTAATTTGAATCAAAAGAGATTGCAACAAAATATATTCTTCAAATGTTGATTCTCAATCTCTTCCCTTCCGAGCAAGTCTCCAGCTCATTAAATTGCTCAAAATAGGCGAAGCAAGCTCGAAATTCACTGGGAAACTCGGACAGCAAAGTATGCTGCAGAACATATAGAGTGTGCCTAGGTATAATTTTATAGACTTGAATTGGTTGAGTTAGGTCCTCTGTGTTGAGGTACACTTGAAAGTGTACTTATGTACCATCCAACTGAGACTCCATCGTGACTTCATTGATAATTCCAAAGCCTCCATCATGATCATTGGCCTCGTCATGCTTCCAACATTGTCCATAAAATAGTATACTTGAAACCAATAGCAAGAAATCCATGGGAAACTCGGAAAACCAACTAAAAATGATTAAAAAGTGAATAAACCTCTGAAAACCGAACTCAAACTAAAACTATACAAAAACTAACTTGAAACAAGACAAACCCTGAGTCCTAGCAACCAATTCTTGCTAAAATGTGATCTTTAAACTCGATTTTCATGTAATTATCACTAATAAAGAGGCACGGGTAGTCTAACTGAGTATCGAATTTACAATTTTTTCGTTGTTAGGCGAGAGCATGCGCCACAATAAGTGACTGATTTATATATTATGCACGATTTTTAGTTTGCATAGATTGGCAAGTTATGTGATAAGCCATTAATAAGTGAGTGATTTATATATGTTGAGAGTTAAAATAAAATTTGTTCCACCGCAGCCAAATAAAAGTCTTGGCTATATATATGGCTTGAATTTTACCATTTATCAATACGAACTTTACCCACTTATACGCGGAATGAAAAATCTAACCATTTGTATGTTTGATATAGTATGTAACTCTACCTTGTGTTCATATCTCATTGAAAGACGGCACAAAATAATCAGAGTGATTCTTTATTTAGGATCATCAATTATCTTGGAAATTATATGATGATTTGTGCAATTTATCCTTTTGATTGAAAAATGGACAGATCACACCTTTCAAAATTTTCACGAAGTAAACCAAAATTGCCGATATATTCATCCTAACTTAGCTTGTGTGGACTGACTAATGAGAATAAAATTGCTGCTATCGCGTTAGCTCCGTTGGATGATGTCTTATAATGAATTATTATTTGGTAATACCCGCACATAATTTATTTTTCCCCTTTTCCTCATATGAATGTTTGTTGCAACTCTCATTGATTACCACTTCAGCTAGATGATTACAATGATTAGTATAAATTACAATATTTATTAAAAGACTCCCAAACAAACAACAAGAGAAAAAAAAGGCATATAAACCCGTTTGTTTTTAGAGTCGTGATTTAAGATTTTAACTTTAACTTTAACTCAATACACTACACAACAAAACACACATTTCAAAAGTCAAACTGGTGGACCCCATATATTATTAAACATACAATCCCATTATAATTAATTATCTATATCTTTCATTCATTCCAATATTACCGGTTTCCTCTTGTTTCCGCATTCCATATTGCATTTGCAATACGATTACGTAATGCATCCATTTCCCTGCTTCTCATGTCTACATCAACCCGATCCCCAGTTAGATGAGGAGGATTTCGGAATTCATCGTAATATTCCCATGCATTTCCATACTCTTCGAATAATCTATCGTGATAATTATTTAGCCGAATGAAATTGTGCAACACGAAGCATGCAAGAGTAATTTGTCCTTGGCGAATCGGGCCGTAATTTGACATTGTCCGCAGTATTGCAAATCTGTTCTTCAGCACCCCAAAACACCGTTCGATAACATTACGAACGGATGCGTGACGCTGATTGAATAACTCTTTCTCCGTCGTTGGTGGGGTGTCGTCATTATAATCACTGCAGTGATACCTTTGGCCTTTGTAAGGAGCCAGATAACCGGGAATATTAGGGAATCCCACATCGACTACATAATATTGTTCTGCAAGCACAAATGTAGATCTAAGATATAACAGTAGTGGAATGTATTTATGAAAATACATACGCGATTGACAAGGGAACATACGATATGAGCATGAAGAACTTACCGCCATATGGTGCATGAAATAATTACAATGTAGCGGCATCGGACAGAATTCGAGAGTCATGAGCAGAACCCTCCCATTCAGTGACGACATAAGTGAACATCATGTCATGCGAACAAGCGGCGAGTACATTTTGCGTAATCTCGTTATTCCGATCGCGATACGCGCCTCTCACCGATGATGGAACACAAGCAGACACATGGGTCCCATCGATTGCTCTAATGCAATTCTACAATAATAATGAAAAGAATACGAATTACATTATAAAGCAAAAAAAAATTAGTGGTAATTTAATTTATCACATGTACGACATATACCTGAAAGAATGGGTACCATTTTCGGCAACTCTGAATTTCCGGCTGCACATCAACGTTCTTCCGTCTTATATACGTTGGTAACAACGAATGAATTCCATGAGCTATTACCTTGATGACTCGTGACACCGTCTCCTTAGAATGCTGAAATCGTTCGGCAACCACGGCCAAGCGAGTACTATGTGCAACTACCATTAAGAACATGCCGACCATCTCCTCGACGGTCATACCATTCCTGCTATTTCTGATTCCACAGTTTGCTCTTAGCGTATCGCATAGGTTATGAAATACGTGAGGGTTCATCCTGAAATTCTCATAACACCTTGTGTCATTGCCAAGAACTTCCTCTATGTAATATCTGCCTTGTAGACGTGAGGTTTGACAAGGAATGTTGCGCGGGACATCTTCTTCGGCCGCCACAATCTCCAACGCCAGATAAATCCCCATAAGTTGGGCATCTCTTGATTGGTTATCATTTCGTCGTGAATTCCCGTGTCTTGACATTGTGTGTTCCCTTTAGCTTAGCGAACTATATCGACAAACAAGATGGCAGATTACCAAAAGCATAGAATTGAAATGATATGGTCAAAGGAATCAGGATTCAAATGTAAAACAAATGCAAGTGCAATGCACAAACATCGTAATTGCATGTCACAAGAGTCACATAAAACAAACACATAGTTCAAGCAAAGTAATAGCACACGCAACAAATATAAAACAAAGGTTTAGTAAATGACATAACAAATAAACTCTTAGTTATAAAGATGTATCGCAGTAGACGATGGACCGTGGCTGTTCAAGGGTCAAGCAGGCTACAAACCCATGGCAACCTTGTATCATCGAGAAGGCACATGAACATACGCCGTGTGTGCTCCTCCCTTGAAAGTCGATCACTAGCCACGAGATACTCTTTTATGGACATGGATGGACGCATTTTATTGAGCACATCCATCGCCTCCTCGATGCTGCCCTTCGTTGGTTTGTCGGGGCTCGTCACGAATTTGCTTTTCTTCGTTTCAGGAGGCGTACAATTTTTGTCCTTGTCCTTATTGCTGAGATTGCACTTCAACATGTCCAGGCACTCCTTTTGCACACACGACGACGGGACCCAGTAACAACTGGTTCGGTAACCTCATGAACGGGGTCATCACTATCGTCGGATCCCTCTTCAAGATTGATCGGTTCTTTCTTACGGCTTGACGCTGCTGCTAGGAACTCCTCTTCCATGCGTGCATATGTTTTTGGGCTCTTTGGTGGGTCGGTGGATGAAATTCGTAATGCACCTGTTGCTGTCTTAGACCTGAACAACTCTTTTAATGATGTGTAATTCTTGTAACCTTTGTTCTGAAAAGTCTTGAAGCTGCTGTTCTTCTGGATGTTTTAAAAAAACGCAACAAATATAAAAGTATGAACTACTTTATGTGGAAAATTACAAACTGAAAAAAGTGTCAGAAGTAAAGGTTAGTGTTACTATACCTTAATAAACTTGTCCCAGACATCAGCATTCGCCTTTACGGTATTGGTTGTCTCATCCCAGCCGACTCCAGTGTGCGCAATCAGCTCGGTGAACTACGTGTACTGGATCCTCAGTTTGCGTAGTTTCTGCCGCAACTTGTTGGCGTCGAGAATGGTGCCTGGAAATTGCTCTTCCAGCTCCTTATTCATTTGTTCCCAGTCCCTAGCTTTCCAATATGTTGTATGCGTCCTTGTGAACTTCTCGAGCAAGATGGTAATGAAAGCGTTCTCCAGCGCTTCAGTCCACTCAAGTACGCTTTCACCCTTGGGGGCCATGTCTTTGAAACAACTATAACAACAACTTATACTGCGGTGATACAATAAAATATGACAAACAACAATGTTTGTGTGCACTTGTTGAAAATTCAGCACAAAAACAGACATATAAATATGCAGGCAAGGCAACATCTTCAGTTCAAACAGCAGAGAATATGTCCAAATTCGACGTACAGAACCAAGTATTTTCCCAACCTAAATTCAGTACATAAACAAAAGTTCATGGCTTATCATAGAGAAATGCTAAATCCCAAAGTCCGTCACTGGAAAATATCGGAATGTGTAAAGCAAACGAAAGGACTCTATATCGCATCCGAGACATTTGCATGAGATATACAATCCATCATGCCCTTGAGACGAGAAGCACATCACATGATTGCGCAAATAATCAAATACAGAATCGCTTATGAACATTCAGACTCGATTATTTCAGTCAAGCCACCGACCAGAGCAAGAAACCTTTCTCTTTTCCCTGAAAAATTGACAGAAATAGCTCGATTCTTCGTGGCAAGAACAAATCATCCGCAAGAGCAACAAGACAATCAATGCCCGCCAAGAATCTTTTAAGTTGTATAAGCTAGTAAACAGCTCAACTTAGACGAGAAGGGACCTTAAACCCTTCCCTAAAGCCATCAATAATAAGCAACAAGACCAAGCAGTCACGAGCTGCAATAGAAGCCATACCGCTCGGCAGTGGCACGAACCATCAACAATCACTAAGACATACACACTGATACAATGGATTTGCGAATGCCAGCTGTTTGTTGATCCATTAACACCAATAAAAAGTATTACCTAAAGTTAACTTGTGCATATGCGTATGATGATGCTGTAAAGAAGCATTTACTTGGCCAACTAATAGTAAAGCTAAAAGAATATATGCTGATCAGTCAAACCATTCCGTTCATCAAGCCATGCTATTGATCAGTATGCAAAACTACAGAAAGTTCATTTGACATCTGAGAAGCATTTACTTTGGATGAATAGCACAGGACGAAAGCAAAAGCAACGATTACATTGTAATGCTATTTCTATTAAGCCCTTCACAGACATTTCATCGAGCATGTGCGCTGCTTGTGACCAGGGGAACCAAACAAATGCAACGAGGAAGGTTTCAGCAAAACATATCAATATTCCAATCCAAAGCAGCCGGAATCGACAAATTGACCAACAGCAACAACAAAATCCACCGCACAAATGTACACAGAAAGCAATCAAACCGAAATCGACCAAAAATCATCAGCAACTTCGACCAACAGCATGGGCACAGAACTATCCTCAACCCGGCATAAAAATTGGGGAAAATCACATAATGTAATTTGAAATTGGTGGAAGAAAGTACCTTTCACTTCGATATGGAATTGGCTTCGGATGAAGACGCCTCTTATACCGTAACACCCACTGGTAGGGGCCCGACAAAATTCGACGGTTGTCCACTGATTCCACTGACGACCGAATTCTGCAGGGGGGACTATGCGGCTTCACGCGTTCGTAGAGGATAGGGATCGTGCGGTAGAACCGACAGATTCGCGGATTAAAGCTTCACGGATGTAGATCGCAGAAGGAAGAAAGTTGGGGAGGCAGCGAGGTGTCTGAAGAGCAGAAGAACGTTGGGTAGGGGCCTCTCCTGTTCAGTCAAACTAAGAACTGGCCTTTGCACGGCCTGGGGTGTGGTGGGGGCAAGGGTAGAGACAGATTGGTGGACCCCACAAACGGCCAAATTTATTTTTGTCTTCTTCTACAATCAAAATCACAATCACAAATTCTTAACTTTAACTCCGAAAACAAACGCATGGTTAGTCTCCCATCTCATGCATTACGATTCTGACGACATGACATATGCAACCATCTTTCATAGTGCTTTACAAATTTAGTTATTTAAAATGTTTGGTTGTGGTCAACTAGGATGTTTTTTCCTTCATTTTAGATCACGTGTAATCTTCAATTTATTGAGTGATACTAATTTATATTTAGTGTATCGAGTTGTCATGATCATACAAAATGCTTTCAGTGAGTTTCGACTAACTTTATTATATAATTAGATAAGTCATGTTCACCAATATGTTTGTCAATCGTATGAAACTTTATAATTAAATTAAGTTCTCCTTTTCTTTTCTTGGTAGGTAATTCGATTAATTAAGTTGTCTTCATTAAGTAGGGTTTAATGAAATAATATGCAGAAATACCCAATTTACCCTACGATGGAAAAGGCATCAATGTCGGCTACCCAATATGTGTATCTACCTATATCTATATATAAAAACACGTTGACGAAATGACAAATATCTAAGACGAACAAAGATATAATAAACAATATATAAATCAATAACACTCCATAACTTAAAGTACGTCCTAGATGCATTGCATGCAAATTATATTGCCTTCTCTCTGCCCCCTTCACCTACCACGCTGTGCCAAGCTATTGGTTAATTTTTAATCTCTGATTAATAATATAATATAATTGATTAATTAATTAATTAGTGCCAATATTTAATATAATTTTTTTATTTAATTAGCTTGTCGCACACTGACTGCATTGATTAACCGACAATAATAATATTATTGCATCATCAAGTTATGTGTCTCTGTCTGGTTCAACAGATAGTTCTTATAGTATAAATTATATATTTTATATCACAATTTTTTCTATTTTTTCTTATGAAAGGTAACTTATAGAATTTTAATACAATTGGAGATCATGGATTTGCCCATATACCAATTAGAATGTGTCACTCCGGTAATATAAGACTGTCACCAAGCTCGTTAGAAAGATTCATTAATGAACAAGTTTCAACCACCAGATGTCGGGATGATCAATTCTCCCCGAGAAATGGAAACGTCGAGCTCTTTCCAAAAGTAAAGCTCACGAAACCTTTCAATCATTTCTCGAAAATTAAATCAAGAGAAAAATTATGAATTTATTTAGATTGTGAGGACTGAGGACACTGGTTCAGGCAGAAAAACAGGAAAAGTTAAAATAAAAAATGTGAAAATGGTTTTTTCTACACAAACCGAGAAAGTTGGCCTATGTCAACTATGAGCAGTGTTTAATTCGCAATTAATAAATTCTTTTGTATTTTATTTACCAAAATATCCATATAATCTTTCTCATTATATATTTATCCACATTTTTTGTGGGTTGGCTTTTCGTCTGAAAGGGGACAGCAGCTCCACTAAGAGCAAAGTAAGGATCAATTACGTGTCACGTTGACTAAGCGAAGAATATGCCATGGACAAGTTTTGGCGAGTCTCTGAGGTTAGGAAAAAGAAATGCGGCTTTCGCATACAGTAATAAAAACTTTTAAAAAGCAAAGAATTCGAAGAAAGGAGAGATTTTCTTTTGTAATCCAAAAAAAATAAATAACTAAAGAAGAAAGAAAAGGTTATAAGATTTAGTAGTTAGTATAGTGATATTATTCTATTTTATTTTAGTATTAAATGAATTTCCGTGTTTTGATCATTGAGGTTTGCTCATGCATGACCGCCTCGTCGTTTCACAGTTCCGAAATTAAATTAAATTTTACTAACATGAGTTAATTCAAATTATTCGACGCTTGTTCTACTTAAATAATGTCTACGGTTTCGAATCCTTTGAAGGGGGAGAATTCATACTGGAAGAATTTTATCATCTTAATGGACAGATCTGGCTCGAACTGGATTAGTCGGAGCCCATTAGACTTTCGGATACTGATAAGGGCATATTATACTCATATTTTATTGTGCAATTCATGTTAAATTATTATTAATTTTATAGAAATTATAAGAAGTCGGTGCTTAATTATGTGTAATTTGATATTGTAGGTCTTTGAGGACTTAGATGGAATTACGAGCAATATTGAGGAGTTTTGCGCAATTTGGAGCCAGCATATATCTTTCGGAAATCTTTTTTTTGTTGTGGATATAAATACTCCTCATAACAAGATTAGGAAACCCTAGGGGGGGAGCCATCTTTCACCATTCTTTTAACCTAGAGAGTTTTTGGAGAGGGTCTTGTCTGGAGCCGTCACCTGGATCAATTGATTTGAAGCGAAGAATTGTGGAAGAGATAATTCCTTAAAGGAATTGTTGGGTTTTTGTTTTAGGATTCAATATCTTGAGTTTACTGCTGAATATGAATTCTATTGCAATGACTCCTTGGAATTATAATTGTATTTTCAATTCCATGATATTCTAAGCTTCTTTTGTGGGAATATGATGAAACCCTAGGTAGCTAATATGATGATTGTCGCCATGTTATAGGATTAATAGATGTGTTGATGATTCATGATTGCAATTCCTATAATTTCAATTTTAATTCTTAATTGGTTATAATTGTTAGAAACACTATTGATACGGGAGTTGATATAGTGTTTGTTAGGAATTCTTGATTAGACTAATTAGTTAAATGCGATAGCTGCGTTAATTAGTTTAATTAGAGATTATCCAGGGATTAATGCAATGTTTCTAGTTAGTTATTCGCTAAGACATTAGGGATAATTAATTTAGGGCATTAGACAATCATAGCACTGGAAGGTGTATGATTATAATTTAGAGTCCACTATTAATTAGAGATGCGGGAGCTGATTGATTAATTAGAGGTTTAAGACTTTAATTTTAAAGGCTTGATAAACTCACTTGAATAATCACATAGCTATCAGTCTATATAACATGATGGCAATCTGATTAGTGAAACTAGGGTGGATTCTGTTTTTCCCACTTTCAATTGATATATTTTCGTACAATTCTCTTTCTGCTCTTTGTGACGATTTAGGTTGATTAGTAGTTAATTAGTTAATTCTCTTAATTTGATTGCTTAGATAATAATAGAATCTAATATAGGTTTAGTACTTAATTAATCCTTGTGGGATCGACACTCTATTCATCACTATATTACTTGATCTGACCCAGTACACTTGCTGGTAGAATTTGAGCTTATTTTTATATATATTTGCAAAGGGATCAAGTTTTTGGCGCCGTTGCCGGGGATTAACTTAATATTAGACCACCTTTAGTTCTATTGTTAATTTAGGCGCACTTTACTGTGTGTTTATTTCTTGTTCTCTTTGTAGGTATTCTATGCGCAGGAGTAGAAGTGCTGAACTTCTACCATTAGATCCTGAGATAGAGCGCACCTTGCATCGGTTGAGAAGAGAGAACAGAAGAAGGGAAGAATTGCAGGTAGTTGAGATGGCAGATGATGACATCAACCGCCAAATACAGGGTGCTGCCAGAGCACTTCGAGACTATGCAGTACCTACTATTATGGGTTCTGCGATCAGAAGGCCCACTATTCCAGCTAATAACTTTGAACTGAAGCCAGCACTCATCCAGATGGTTCAATCAAATCAGTTTGGAGGATATCCCAACGAGAGTCCTGATGAGCATATTGCAGGATTCCTCCAATACTGTAACACGGTAAAGATGAATAATGTCACTGATGATGTTATTAGATTACAGCTTTTTCCTTTCTCGCTTAGGGATAAAGCGAGAGCCTGGTTCAATTCACTGCCACAAGAGTCCATCACCACCTGGGCCGACCTTTCATCTAAGTTTCTCAGGAGATTTTTCCCACCAGCTAGGACTGCAAGATTGAGGAACGAAATCACTAACTTCACCAAGTTCAATGGTGAATCACTTTATGAGGCATGGGAGAGATTCAAGGAGGCAATCAGAAAGTGCCCACATCACGGATTGCCAGATAATCTCCTAATTGAGGTCTTCTATCTTAGCCTGGATGATACATTGAGGTCTCTAGTAGATGCTGCAGCAGGAGGCGCACTGATGGGTAAGAATTATGATGAAGCAAGTGCTTTGATAGAAGAGATGGCCTCCAGTGCACATAATTGGCAGAATGAAAGAAGTAAATCAAGAGTGGCATCAGTCAATGACATGGACACTATTGCTAATTTAACAACCCAGATTTCAGCTCTCACTACCCAGGTAAGTAAACTCACCTCAGCACATTCTTTTAATACTAATCAGGTTGCTTTTTGTGAGTTGTGTTCAGGACCACATTCGACTCTTGAATGCATGTCTGGAAATCCCTCGGCTTCACCCAATGGAGAGCAAGTGAACTTTGTCAACAACTTCCAACGGAGTAATCAAGGGCCTTATTCGAACACTTACAATCCCGGGTGGCGTAATCATCCTAATTTCTCATGGAGGAATGAGAATAATGCACTTAAACCGCCACTTGGATTCCAAAAGCAAGGCCCTGCTCAGAATGCTCCACCTCAGCAAAGTCAGTCGAGAATGGAAGAGCTCATGTTGAGCTATATGCAAAAGACTGACACCATGCTACAGAATCAACAAGCCACTATTCGAAACCTAGAGGGTCAGATTAGTCAGATTTCTCAGCAATTGAGTAATAGACCATCAGGGTCTTTACCCAGCAACACTGAAGAGAACCCCAAGGGTGTCAATGCTATAATGCTGAGGAGTGGCAAGGAATTGGAAATAGTCAATAGAAAAGCTCAAACTCAGGAGGAGAGTCCGGAGAAAGACAAAGGTAAGCAAAAGGTGGAGGAACCAAGGCAGAAGTCACTAGGGGTGAAACCGTATGTTCCTCCTGTCCCTTTTCCAGGAAGATTGAAGCAACAACAGTTGGACGCCCAATTTGCTAAATTCCTAGATGTTTTTAAAAAGCTGCAAATCAACATTCCATTTGCAGAAGCACTCCAGCAGATGCCTTCATATGCTAGATTCATGAAGGATCTGCTCACTAAAAAGAGGAAGTTTGATGGGAGTGAGCCTGTGATGCTTACAGGAGAGTGTTCTATGATTCTCCAAAAGGACTTGCCTAACTTACCACGCAAACAAAGAGATCAGGGGAGTTTCACTGTTCCTTGTACTATAGGGAATTTTCATTTTGAGAACGTTCTTATCGATTCAGGTGCAAGTATAAATTTAATGCCTCTGTCTATTTTCAGGAAACTTGGACTTGGAGAATGCAAGAAAACTCATATTACCTTGCAACTTGCTGACAGGAGTATCAAATATCCAAAGGGTATTGTTGAGAATGTCCTGGTGAAGGTAGACAAATTCATATTTCCAGTCGACTTCATAGTCTTGGAGATGGAGGAGGACAGAGAGGTGCCCATGATCCTTGGCAGACCGTTCCTTGCGACAGGTAAAGCATTAATAGATGTGGAACAAGGTAAGCTCACTTTAAGAGTTATGAATGAACAAATAACTTTTAATGTTTATGACGCCATAAAGAAATTTGATGATGGCAAATCATGTTACACCATTGATATTATTGATGAGCTTATCTCTGAGTCTGTGGAGGAGAAAGCAGGTGTGGATATAATGGAATCAGTCCTTAGGGATCTGGACGATTGGAGTGATGATGATGAGCATGAGGAAGAATCTGTGGAGAAGGTATCAGAAATCAAGGCTCGCTACTATGAGGAGCTGGGCACTAGTGCGACAAAACCAGTATCATCTTTGACACAGTCCCCGGTGCTAGAACTTAAACCATTGCCTAGCCATTTAAAATATGCCTATCTTGGAATAGATGATACTTTGCCAATAATTATCTCTTCTTCCTTGACAGGTGATCAGGAGCAACAGCTCCTAAGCGTGCTGAGAGAGCACAAGGAGGCAATAGGATGGACTATTGCAGATATCAAAGGGATCAGCCCTTTGATTTGCACTCACAGGATAATGTTGGAAGCTGAGTGCAAACCCATAGTGCAACCACAGAGGCGACTTAACCCAACTCTCAAAGAGGTAGTGAAGAAAGAAGTGCTTAAACTGTTGGATGCAGGTATTATCTATCCTATCTCAGATAGTAAATGGGTTAGTCCTGTTCAAGTAGTGCCCAAAAAGGGTGGTATGACTGTGGTTAAAAATGAGGTCAATAAATTAATCCCGACTCGTACTGTGACTGGGTGGAGAGTTTGTATAGATTACAGGAAACTAAATGATGCTACCCGTAAAGACCATTTCCCCCTCCCCTTCATTGATCAGATGCTAGAAAAACTTGCAGGGCATGATTATTATTGTTTTCTAGATGGTTATTCTGGTTACAATCAGATTCATATAGCACCCGAGGACCAGGAGAAAACCACATTTACTTGTCCTTATGGCACTTTTGCCTTTAGGAGAATGCCTTTCGGTCTCTGTAATGCACCTGCCACTTTCCAGAGGTGCATGATGTCTATATTTTCTGACATGTTAGAGAATTTTATTGAAATATTTATGGATGATTTCTCTGTTTTTGGGAAGTCATTTGAATCTTGTCTGACAAATTTAGGCTGTGTGCTTAAAAGATGTAAGGAGACTAATCTGCTTCTGAACTGGGAGAAATGTCATTTTATGGTAAGAGAGGGTATAGTCTTAGGTCACAAGGTGTCAAAGAAAGGGATTGAAGTTGATCGAGCAAAAGTGGAGATAATAGAGAAGTTGCCACCACCCACTTCAACAAAAGGAGTAAGGAGCTTTTTAGGACATGCTGGCTTCTACAGGAGATTTATCAAGGACTTTTCTAAAATCTCTAGACCTCTTTGTAATTTACTTTAAAAAGATTCTGCTTTTGTTTTTAATGACAATTGTTTGCAGGCATTCAATTTATTGAAGGAGAAACTCACTTCTGCACCAGTGATCGTTGCACCTAATTGGGAGCTTCCGTTTGAGCTGATGTGTGATGCCAGCGACTATGCTGTAGGAGCAGTACTTGGGCAAAGGAGAGGTAAGGTATTTCATGCAATATACTATGCTAGTAGAACTTTAAATGAGGCCCAAAAGAACTATGCCACAACTGAAAAGGAGCTTTTAGCAGTCATATTTGCATGTGACAAGTTTCGGCCTTATCTGATAGGTTCTAAGATCATAGTATACACAGACCATGCTGCCCTGAAATATTTGTTTGCCAAAGCTGATGCTAAACCTAGGCTAATTCGTTGGATTCTACTGCTACAAGAATTTGACCTGGAAATTAGAGACACAAAGGGAACTGAAAATGTAGTGGCTGATCACTTATCCCGTTTGGAATCTGATTGTTTAGATTCACCCATTAATGAAAAGTTCCCTGATGAACAATTGCATGTAGCAGAAATCCAAGGATTACCTTGGTATGCTGATATAGTCAATTACATGGTTAGCAACATCACACCATATGGTTTGTCATCTCAACAGAAAAAGAAATTTTTGCATGATGTGAAATACTATTTTTGGGATGAACCATATCTGTTTAAATATTGTGCTGACCAAGTAATTAGACGCTGTGTGCCTGAAACTGAACAACTTAGCATAATACAACACTGTCATTCTAAGGAAGCAGGAGGCCACTTTGGTGTGGAAAGAACTGCAACTAAGATCTTATCTTGTGGATTTTATTGGCCTAGAGTATTTCATGATTGCAGGAATTACATTATGTCTTGTGCTCCATGCCAAAGAACTGGCAATATTTCTAGGAGACATGAAGTACCACAAAATAGCATTCTTGTAATTGAGCTTTTTGATGTGTGGGGAATAGACTTTATGGGTCCTTTTCCCTCTTCTTTTTCAAATAAATATATTCTTGTGGCTGTTGATTATGTTTCAAAATGGGTAGAAGCAGTTGCTCTACAAAGTAATGATGCCAGAGTTGTAATCAGATTTTTGAAAAAGAACATCTTTTCAAGATTTGGGGTACCTAAAGCCATTATAAGTGATGGGGGATCACATTTTTGCAATCGGCAATTTGAAAAATTATTATCAAAATATGGAGTTACTCATAAAATTGCCACCCCTTATCATCCACAGACTTGTGGACAGGTTGAGGTGTCCAATAGGGAAATAAAGCGTATCTTAGAGAAAACAGTCAATGCATCTAGGAAAGATTGGTCTTTAAAACTTGATGATGCATTGTGGGCTTACAGGACAGCTTTCAAAACCCCCATAGGAATGTCCCCATACAAGATTGTTTATGGTAAATCATGTCACCTACCAGTAGAGCTTGAGCACAAAGCATATTGGGCCATAAAATACCTTAACTTTGATTTACAAGCTGCAGGTGAAAAGAGATTGCTCCAATTGAATCAGATGGCTGAGATGAGAGAGGAAGCATATGAAAATGCTAGGATATACAAGGAGCGAGCCAAGCGATGGCATGATAGGAACATCCTAAAGCGAGAGTTTTTTCCTGGTCAGAAAGTCCTATTATACAACTCTCGCTTGAAGTTGTTCCCAGGTAAGTTAAAATCTCGATGGTCTGGACCATTTGTTATTTCTAATGTTTTTCCCTATGGTGCAGTTGAGCTGAAGTCAGAAGATGACCGCACTTTTAAAGTAAACGGTCATCTTCTCAAGCATTACTTTGAAGGGGAAAATATTGATGGTGATGCCACTACGGTGGATCTAGCAAATTCGGTTGAAGAATTGGAAAAGTCGAACTAGCGACTATAAACTAAGTGCTTCATGGGAGGCAGCCCATGTCTGAGAGCTAAAGTCCCTGTTGGCTCTCAATTCTTTGGCTTCATTTGTTTTATTTTGATTTGCTGTTGGTTTGTACTTTATCAAGCACCCACTCATTGGGTAGACTTGGGATATTTGCTATTTGATTGTTTTAGTTAAGATGGATTATCTGCTATTTTTGTTCTTTTTGTTGTTTTCTTTTTGTTTTTGAAGCCAGGGTGGATAACAACTGCTGACTCTCTCTATTGCTATACCAGTTGGAACTCCAATTGCTTCAACTTAATTTTTCGAAACCGGGGAAGTACTAGTATCTCTTTTTCTCTTATGTTCTTTATTTTTATTTTCGTTTTACTAGAGCTACATTAGGAACAGTGAGGACACTGTTTAATCTAAGTGTGGGGAAGGGAGATACTAAACAGATGGAGTATAAAATTGAGTATAGTGTTGATGTCTGAATTCTGTGATTTAATTTGTTACTCATGACATCTGATGCCTGTCTTTGTTGATAAATAGTTATACTTCCCTGTCACCTTGAATTATAATTGTCCTTAAGTTATCTGGCAATTGTTAGGCCAAATTCTTTTTTTTTTTTTAATTTTTTTTAATTATTGAAATCTAGAGATTGTACGAAGAATACTGTTGATAGCATTTGTTCAGGAATTGTTTGAAAAAAATTGACTCACTTAGGCGCCCTACTCACCACTGTTGTGATTTTTGTACTTAGTTAAAATTAATTAGTCAAATCTTTAGAAATCAAATTTACCTAGTTTTTAGCCCTAGAGTTTGAAGTTTAAGAGTCGGTCAAGTCCTTAAGTGAAAAATAAACAGGTCTACTTCTAAGCAAAGTTAGTTAGTATATCCTCTTTTTAATTATTCTAATAGCACTTTAACATTTAGTGAAAGAGGTAGAAGAAGCTTTGTACTTAGTGATTCCTATAAAAGAAGTCTGAAAAGTGTTAGTGAGCATTCAAAAAAAAAAAAAAAAGCAAGCATAGCCTTTACTCCAATGACTCAAGAATTGAGTTATGAGTATCCTAACTTGAATGTTAGAGTGAGGAAGAGTTCGTAGGGGTCCCTTTAAAACCCGGTCACTTGGGTGATGAGCCCGGGATGTGCCGACTCAATGAACTCACTATAACGAGAAGAGCGGAAAGGCACAAGTTCAAACAAAAATTGGACTTGAAAAAAAAAAAAAATTTGCTTCTTAAACAGAAAGGAAAAATTGAATGCAAAAACAAAAAAATAAATTAAGACTTGTAATAAAAAGGAAGAAAACCTAGGGACGAAGCAGATACCATATGCTTTCACTACCTTGTTGACTTGCTTAGAGGGAAAATTAGAGGGATTATATGCCTGCTAACAGCTATGAAGTTTAAATGTGTATTTTTCCTTATAGGACTGAGTATTTACTTTTGAAATAGAAATCTTAGGCTAAACGCTTGGATTAAAATTTGCTTTCTCTAGATTAGCTGGTTAATTTCAACTGTAGTACTCTGATCACATGTTTCCAGTTTGGTTTGAGCAGTGGGCACCACAAAATAACGAGTAATAAATTATGAGATATCAAATGCTTAAATCAGTGAATATGAAAATTTGTACTCTCTCTGATAGATTTCTTTCCTTGGTCTTATTTATTTTGCTTGAGGACAAGCAAAAGTTCAAGTGTGGGGAAGTTGATAAGGGCATATTATACTCATATTTTATTGTGCAATTCATGTTAAATTATTATTAATTTTATAGAAATTATAAGAAGTCGGTGCTTAATTATGTGTAATTTGATATTGTAGGTCTTTGAGGACTTAGATGGAATTACGAGCAATATTGAGGAGTTTTGCGCAATTTGGAGCCAGCATATATCTTTCGGAAATCTTTTTTTTGTTGTGGATATAAATACTCCTCATAACAAGATTAGGAAACCCTAGGGGGGGAGCCATCTTTCACCATTCTTTTAACCTAGAGAGTTTTTGGAGAGGGTCTTATCTGGAGCCGTCACCTGGATCAATTGATTTGAAGCGAAGAATTGTGGAAGAGATAATTCCTTAAAGGAATTGTTGGGTTTTTGTTTTAGGATTCAATATCTTGAGTTTACTGCTGAATATGAATTCTATTGCAATGACTCCTTGGAATTATAATTGTGTTTTCAATTCCATGATATTCTAAGCTTCTTTTGTGGGAATATGATGAAACCCTAGGTAGCTAATATGATGATTGTCGCCATGTTATAGGATTAATAGATGTGTTGATGATTCATGATTGCAATTCCTATAATTTCAATTTTAATTCTTAATTGGTTATAATTGTTAGAAACACTATTGATACGGGAGTTGATATAGTGTTTGTTAGGAATTCTTGATTAGACTAATTAGTTAAATGCG
Source organism: Punica granatum (assembly GCF_007655135.1). NCBI lineage: Eukaryota > Viridiplantae > Streptophyta > Magnoliopsida > Myrtales > Lythraceae > Punica > Punica granatum. The sequence continues at coordinate 6,381,789 of NC_045128.1, forward strand.
ATAGCTGCGTTAATTAGTTTAATTAGAGATTATCCAGGGATTAATGCAATGTTTCTAGTTAGTTATTCGCTAAGACATTAGGGATAATTAATTTAGGGCATTAGACAATCATAGCACTGGAAGGTGTATGATTATAATTTAGAGTCCACTATTAATTAGAGATGCGGGAGCTGATTGATTAATTAGAGGTTTAAGACTTTAATTTTAAAGGCTTGATAAACTCACTTGAATAATCACATAGCTATCAGTCTATATAACATGATGGCAATCTGATTAGTGAAACTAGGGTGGATTCTGTTTTTCCCACTTTCAATTGATATATTTTCGTACAATTCTCTTTCTGCTCTTTGTGACGATTTAGGTTGATTAGTAGTTAATTAGTTAATTCTCTTAATTTGATTGCTTAGATAATAATAGAATCTAATATAGGTTTAGTACTTAATTAATCCTTGTGGGACCGACACTCTATTCATCACTATATTACTTGATCTGACCCAGTACACTTGCTGGTAGAATTTGAGCTTATTTTTATATATATTTGCAAAGGGATCAGATACTATGGTACACATTAAAAAAAATTAGGTTTATGTGCCTCCATCGTACCAAAAGGTATCCTGCACGCTTGCATGACAAATTTGATAATTATTAGTGACCACAATGACTAGGATCAACATATGGTTGAACACTCCAATATGGTCTATTGCACGCTTGCATGACAAATTTGATAATTATTAGTGACCACTATGACTAGGATCAACATATGGTTGAACACTCCAATATGGTCTATATTAAGGAGTGGGCGTTATACGATTTTACCTACTCATGTATAAAATTATTTAACACCTATATGTGTAAACTATGTTACTTTTGAATTGCCGATCCCAGTCAATATATATGTACTGGGATTTAAGCCTCCTTAGTAAATGAAATATATATATATATATATATATAGTGACTAGTCATTATCGAACACATCTATTATTGCTAAAGGTCCGTATGGAATCATCATAATTTCAGCCGATACACCAAGGGTGATGCAAACATTGAGTCATGTTGACATATTAATATCAAAACCATTCGATCAAACAAAATAATGGCTCCAACTTTCTGACCCTATCAAGTTGGCCTCTAGAAAATTGGCGAGCCGGGAGCTTCCTCGATTCAAAAGAATTGTTCTCTTTGCACGTAAGTCATTGGATCAACCTTTGGCGATGAGACAATTAATATAACAAAAGATGATATATGATGGCACATACATACAAAAGCAGCAAGAAATGTTTCCATAAATGGACCGTATAATTTCCTGAATAAGTAGTTATCAATTTATATGTGCTCTCTTGCGTAATAGATGGTCGTCCTTCATTTATTTCCAACCACACTCATGAACACTATCCACGTGTATGTCATTGATCAACCTCAGTTTGTGATCAAAGAGGATATAGCATAGTGGAGCACTTCATTGTCTAGTAACTTAGAAATTCTAGATTCGATACTCTACAGGACAATTCGTGCATTTTTATTTAATTATTAGAATTTTTATTTCATGTACAAGGCCAATAGACTTCTATTATAACTGAAAAAAATGCCAATCGACATGGCACGAAGCTTATCGCTACACGTAATTCCAGGGCACAGTGCCTGGAATGAAGGGGTAATCATATCTTGTAGCTAGATTTGGCTAAAACTTTAGGAGGGGTTATTAACCTCCTTTGTAACCCGAAAACTATGGGAGGATGCACATACGTGGGTATGTTTATATATTGTTAATTGGATCCCCATGAGAGGGCAGGTAGGCCCCAGTTGGGCTTCGAGGCAACTTGGACTATAATTTTATGTTAGTCGATAATATATACTTAGACTTATTTCTTAAAAAAAACAAAAGGATAATATATACTTAGTTGTACTTCTTTGTTGCCATATGCTACGTGCATGCACAGTACCTAACCCGCAATATTTATGTCATGATCTATATATATATATATATATATATATATATATATATATATATATCAGGCAGATACACAACAAATAATGTACCAATTTAATACGGAGACCCGATTGAAATTAATATATAGGCAACCATTGTGGGTTGGTTTAAGCATTTTAGCATTTGTTTTCTTAAGCAATGTCGTAGATTTTAAATTTGTGAATAGAGAAAATTCATGATTGAAAAAACTTTAATTTACACTTTAGTGGGCTAACACAACTCGAGCTAGATTAATTAGGGTCCATCGGACTTTGACATCAATAAAATTAATCTTTGGACTATTGATTTTCTGGGTGAATTCAATATGTGTCCTCAACCTATTGTGTTGAGATTATTTTTCGATTAGATATCAGTTATGCTCGGTCATGAATATAATTGCCAGCGGATTCTGAATGCATTCGTGTGTAATAATTAAGTCTATGCACATGGAACATAGTTTATCATTTATACTTCGCAGTTGATGAGCTATATTTAAATAAATGTGCACTTAATACCACCGACTCAAGTTGTGTTTAGAGGTTGTTCTTTGTACTAATTGTTTTTTTGTTATTATATTTTTGTTTTAATATTCTTCTTATATTATAATAGTGATCAATAAATATATCGTGGGATCATAACACAACAACCAATAATTTTCGAGCAATTCATTCACGAATGTTTTCCAAGTTCACGGCATTGTACGAACTCCTTGGCCTTTTCTTCCATAGTCAACTCGTTGATTATCTTAATTGTCTTATATATGGCTCCTTCAATTATTAAGTTAATATATATTGTGCATGATGCAAATCTTTCAATTTCTTTCCTTTCCTCTTCGGACCGTGGTTTCCTTTTTTAGATTGAAAGATAGATCTATGTGCTTCTATATGTATAGTTTTATATAATATATAAATGGATTAATTGCATAAAAAAGTCAATTTAATTATGTCCCTTATTTTCCCAAATAATTACTGTCACTTGAAAATTGATTCCAATTTTTCAAATTGTTGCGATGATATATAAATTGTTTACCCACAGTGTATAGCCCCAGGAATCTCAAGACTAGTTTTGCTAATACCACTAAGAACCTAAAATGTCCTAAAAACACATGAAACAAACGTGCCCTCGAACTTCTCCGGATCTAGCCTACTTGGACAGTCCGGGACGAGTTATTGAAATGTCCCAAATTCTTGGGCCCCTAATTAGGAATGTTTAGACGCGTCCAGGTTCTCACGCTAGCTGGGGGATCTGGTGGTTTCCAAATGAGTATATGGAGCCTGATAAGGTTCTTAAGAATACTGGATGATATATATTGTGACAGTATCTCGACTCTTCTTGCTAAAATTTGGGGATGATATGTCCTAATATATTACTAAGTTTGTGACGGAAGACCCACTATCTATGTGGATTGAAAATAATCAAAGTCTACAACAGAATCCTAATCATCAAGAAAGAAATTTTTGAAGCTTTTAAAATATATATATATATATATATTATAGATGACATGTGAATATGTCACGGTGAGCTAATGTGCTCTCAATTGCATCTTCTTAATTCTGAATTTCAGGCCACTTGTTTCTAGTGGATTGGTCCAGTCTAAGATTGATAATTAACTACAAGAAAACAGGTCATTAGCGACGTTCTTCTGGCGACGCTGAGCAAGGCATCACGAATAATTACATTAAGTGGTGCATGTGGCGACATTTTCATCAGAGTCGCCTAAAGTCAGTCTTTGGTTACGCTTTTAAAGTGTCGACAGATGTAGTCCCCGGAGACAATCCTAAGACAACATTTTGGGAAAGGGCCCCTGCAAACCAACTTTTGGCCACTCTTTTTGTGACGTCGTACAATATTAATATTTTGACGACATTTGGTAAACGTCGCCGTAGGATTGAAGTTGGGTGATGTGCGGTAAATGTCGTCACTGTCTAGATATCGAAGATGCTTCACATTGCTCTCAAACGTTTGACTTTGAACTGATTTCAATAATAGAAATAGTGATTGATAATCAATTCGCCAAGTACTATTCATGACGAATCAATTAATTAGTCCATATATCAAAAGAGAGTTAGCGCAGTGACGCACGCCCTAACTTGTTAATCTAAAAGTCACAGGTTCGATACCTCGTAGGACTATCCGTTCACATTTATTAGTTATTTAGAATTTATTTTTCATTGTACTAGGTTCTTGATCTCTTTTATAACCAAAAAAAAAAGTAACTAGTCTATGTCATCTCTACGATGACGATTTTGATGCAACATTAATAGAATTTGTCCTTGTAATGCCTCGATAAATCTCATATAACCAAATCTATGACTGCCTATTAATAACTAATAGAGATATTTCAGAAACTTAAGATTGTTACCGAACTTTCAGTCATATTGGGGGAATCGGAACTTGAACAATCTTGTCAAGTTGACGAGGCGAACATGCAAGATTTGTATGATCCTTATTGGAAGAAATTGACAGAGAATTCAAAGTCCTAAAAACAACGAGAAATCATCCAAATCTTGAAATATCTCTATTAACAATGACAAGATTATTCGGTTTTGACAGCAGCCTATTAATAACAATAACAAGATTATTTGTTTTTAAGAGCAGTGAATGCAATATTCATTTGTACTAAATATTCACCCACTTTTAGTGTGATGTCTTTTTTAATGATTAATTTGTTTTTTAGAAAGAAAGAATAATGCAATAGCACAGTTCTGTCTTGATAGTTTAGATGTTTCAATTTCGAATTTCGTAGTGGGACTACTTATACATCTTTATAAGGTTTTTATTTTTTTATATTAATTTCACAAACCTCTTTTCTGTAAAAATAAATAAATAAATTTAGGAAAATATCCTCCCGCTATTAATCTTTTCGAGGAATAGTTCTTCTGGCATGTAACTCTATTATCTTTGTTTAAATTATTTATAGATCAATTCCAACTTTTATGAGATCGCAATCTTCACTAGTTGGCTTGATGTGATCCTTGGTTGACTTTCACATTGAGTGAACCCACTGTGCAAGTTAATCACGTAATTTGTGATAAAGATTGATCAATTGTCCCATAGAATATATTTAATGAGGAAAAAATAAGTTTTGCATGTGTTTGAATCAGAAGCAACAAATTTGCCAGAAGAGCAATGTTGCAGTAGAATAGTGGTCAATCATGCATGATGATGTGGGTTGGCAAGTCAAAAGTGCGTTGCCTTATCCCTAAATGCAGGAAATTAATTCTGCGTCAGTGATTGTGGTGGAACCCTTCATGGAGTATAGTATTAGTCATGAAGTGCTTCACACGTCACCAGAGAAGATTAGGAATTCCGTATAATATAGGAAAAATAATATGCTTTACTGTACAGGTTTAACTGATTACGACCTATTGAGTTAAGATGTGAAATATATAATGAGAGTAAGCTTGCACTTAATCAAATAAGTGCTTAAAAATTAGTTACATATTAGTTATAAGAGAAAATGAAATGGAGAACGAGAAAAAAATAAGTGATAAGTTGATAAATTACTTTAATGATTAAGTCAATAATCATTGAATGAGTTAAGTCAAAATATTTGATTTAATGGAATAAGTTATTTTTCACTTATTGGCGCCTTTAACTTCTCAAGAAACATCTCTTCATTATTATCAATTGTCCTCTCTTCTTATACATTGCTTCTCTCAACTAATTAAAGTTGTGTTTGATAACTTCAATTAAGTGCTAAAATTAATTTTTTTGCACTTAATGGAATTAAGCTTATTTGATACACATAACATATTTGACTTAATTTAATGATTCAATTAAAAAAGTGTTGAATCATTAGATAATCCAAAACCTACTTAATTATTCAACTCTATATTTACTTATGTCCTCGGCAGGGGCTACTTTTGGCTAATTTTCAACAGTGCCCCTGAACTTTTTTTATTTTGCAATCTGGTCCATTTCGAGATAAAAGGGAAGGGAGGGGAAGGAAGGGCGATGGATGAGGAAGTAGAGCGGTGGTGGCCCCAATTCCGGCCACCACCACCTAATCGAGGTCAATGGCGCCCTCGCCTCGGCGGTGGTGGCCTAGATCGAGATCACCACGGCCCCAGATCTCCCTCTCTTTCTCAGACAATTTCGAAGAGAGAGAGGGACAATTAAGGGCGGTGGTGGACCCGATTCTGGCCACCACCTCCCGAGTGAGGTTGCCGGTGATCCGTGACATTGCCGGCGACCTCGATTATGCCAGCCTTCACCACCGAACCCTTCCCTCTCCACCTTCTCCGATCTCACTGTCTTCTTCTCTCTCTTTTTTATATATAGTTTTAGTAATTGAATTAAAAAATATGGGGTCAAACTATAAAAAAAAAAAAGTAAATATTTGGCAGAATATAAATATAACCCTAGAAAACTACAAATTTTCAACACTTCATTTTATCAAACAATTTTGACTTAACCAATTAAGTACTTATTCTCTTAAGTGAATAAATTTTCAGCACTTAATTTGAGGTCCAAACAAACATAACATAAGTGCTTAACTTTTAGACATTCATTATTTTACCAAACGCCACCTAAGACTGTAAAACCACAAAATAATTAAAAAAAAGTTTTGTATCTTTTTTAGGTGTCACCATTTGATATCCAAAAGTCAAATGGGCATTAACAAATTTAAGTTCGAGGATGCTTAGTGCATTAAAGGGCAAAAATCTTCCAATAGTGAATTTTCTCCTTCGCAAAATTCGAACCCAATATTTTATTTAAGAAGAATAATCGCTGAACCACTTGAACCAACCTACGTTATACATAATATTTTGTATTAAATTGTATCTTTGTATGATGGAGTAGCAGTAATAGGGATGGACCTAGGATTTAAATTAGGGGGAGCAAACTCCTTGCGAGGGCCAATTGGATAGTAATTTCTCCTAGCTATGGGGAAATTCAAAGAATTTCATCAAAAAAATCGAAAGACTATACATAAATTTTCTTTAGCAGACAAAATTTTAGGGGAGACGACTGCCACATCAGTCTCCCTCGATCCATCCCTTAGTGGCAATGGCATGGTGCTATGATTGTTATACTTATTGTTTTATTAATTCGTTAGTGGTGGTCTTTTTGTTTCTCTTATTAGTTTCTTGTTTCCGGTTGTGGTCTGAGTTAGTGAATCAGCCCATTAGCTGGCTTTTCTTGGGCCAGTTAGGGTTTCCTTGTATTTTCTAAATTGGGCCACGTTGGCCTTTTTCTTTTTCCTTTATATTTTCTCTTAGCCACCTCGTCCTCATTTGTCTCATTTGTCTCACGCATTACATTTGACGTAGATGACATGCTTGAAAGCCACTGAAAGACTCAACTTATGCAAACGTTTGGAACAACCTCAAGTAATTTTATGATTCAATGCGCTGTAAATTTGCCGTGTTATGGATGTCCCAACAACTTATTCGGGACTTTTGATGCACGGGAACCTTTTTGTCTAATTTTTTTTGTCATCCAAGCAACACTGTCCCAATTAATATCATATGTAACTTAGTACGTCGTATTTGATGTACCTGACACGTTGAAAACCTAGCAGAGGAATTCAGTCTCATGCAAATAATTCAAAATAAACGGCTCCGTGATTCAATTTACAACAAATGAATCGTATTATTGGTGACTTATCGACGGATCCAAAATATCTTAGCCATATCCATCTCTCTCCTTCTCCTTTTGTGCCCTTTCTTATTAAGTAATGCCTAAAAAAAGTGCCTATATCCTTTCCACGGCAGATCTTCGATGACCGAAGTCAAAAGTATAAGAAAATAGGGAAAGGCTAAATAATTGCAAAAGTTTTAAGATTATGTAAAAAGTTAAATATAAGTCTTAAATATATTAATATAACTCAATTAATCCTAAATGTGTAGTCCGTTAGACATTTTCAATCCGAAATCGTAATTGAAAGTTAAAACGCCGTTAAATCGACGCATGTGAGGCCTCCTAATTGGTTCAATAATATTTATATTTATTAAAAAATCTCTAAAAAGACAAAAAAAAATTGTTTAGTCTGGCGATGGTGGAATTCTTTTTTTATTTTTGTTATTTTTGTCTTTTTCCATATTTTTTAAAATTTTAATAAATAAAATATTATTAGACTAATTAAGAGATACCATGTGGACCAATTTAACGGCGCTAATATTCGATTATGGTTTCCGACCGAAAATATCGAACGGATTAAAGATTCAGAATTACTTGAATGAAATTGATACAAGGATTTAAATTTAATATTTTTTTTTATAATTTTAGGACTTTGGCATTCATTTAGTCAAAAGAAAAAAGAAGACAACATTTATGAAGTATCTATCCATAACTTTGTGAGGAAGACTTCTTTGGCTTATATGTCATTAATTAATGTGGAATATTAAGTCACAACCATCTATCTAATACCTATACGTTAATAAAAGCACATTCAATTGACTTAATAAAGTCTCCTCTTTTGGAATGCGTCAAAAGGCGGCCTTATCTCGGTTTATTTGCTTCTACATCTTATCCAAATGCGGAAACTATGATAAGATCTCTCGTCCATTGCCCTGAACCAGCTCGGACCGACTACGAGGACAATCTGGTTATTCTCTCGATTAGTTTCTTAGGGCACTCGATTGTGGTCATCTCAAATATAACAATCAATCTACAAAGCAAACAAAGATAGCCAATCCCGCTTTCTTTATAAGTCGGAGATAGGAATACTAAACGCAATAACCTACTGAGATCAGATGAGTAGTCTTTTCACGATGATTCACGATGAGTCACGATTTAAATTGTTGTTAGGGCGAAATGCACAAATAGTACAGTCCCGTTAGTTTCACATGACTCTTTGATGATCCTATGTCACTGTATGACATAAGAAAATACTAATTAAAATGATAGAATCATCAAATATTTGACCTTTTTTAACTGTAACAAATAGGTAAATCATGATAATTTAATTATTCTTCCTTGTCACATCATTACGAAGTAGAATCATTTAGGCCTTGTTTGGTTTGTGGATGCAATTTTAAAATCACAATTCTAACTTAACTCTACCTAATATAAAACAAAATAATTCATACAAAGTCAAAGAGTGAGCCATATTTATACCACTTTTTTTTTACAACAAAATAACATAACTCATACAAAGTCAAAGGGTGGGTTCCATTTATACCACTCTTTTTCAAAATCAAAATCTAATTTTAAAATCCTACTATGAAACCAAACGCAGCATTAATATTTTCTTCACGGTTTCCATCATTAGAGACTCGGAAGATCTCCCACCTGGAATTTAGGGCTTTATCCCGAACGTGAAGGAAATAATTGAGTAAAAATATTATGCCAGTTGCAATTTTCAAATAATGAATCGAAACTTGGATCAGCTCGGTCAAGGTTTTCAGAATCGCGATTCTAGGTAGAATCAGTCGTGGGTCGTAGAATCGTGAATCGCGATTCGAATCGTGAATCGTAAGATTCTACATGTAATTTAAAAAAAATTTAAAAAAATTTAAAAAATAGCATATATATATATGTAGCATACTTTCTGAGTAAAAAAAAATCAATCCTTGTTCATTCAAATAAAAACCACAAACCAACAAATCAACAATAAGTCATAAAATGATAAAAACACAAAATATCATTACAAATTATCGAAATTCATAAGTCCAAAATTCCAAATCAAACTCCCGAAATAAAAAGTTAACAACATAAGTCATAACTAATAACATAAAATGAACAGACAGATCAAATCTCATTCAAATCTTCATCTCAAGGCGGTCCATGATGGTTTGCAAATGGAACCCCAGTTACTGACTCAGCTCAAGGTGGTGCAATACATATTCAAATATTCGGGAAAAAGAAAAGAGAAAGGATTTAATTCACCAGGCTTGCTGGAACTATCTTTTCCATAAGTCGTTATATATTAGAGAGGAAAGGAAAGGAAAGGAAGAGGTACCACCGCCGCCATCAAGGCCGCGGCGAGGAACAACAAGAGCAGCTGCTTGAGACCCGGACGAAGCCGGTTTGAGAGTAGCGAGCCGAGCTAAAGCTGCAACTTGGCAAGACACGGCCAACCACATCGACATAGCTCGCAAGTTCGGTCGTTGCAGAGTGGGTAGAGAGAGAGAAGAGGTAGAGAACCTATGAGAAAGAAGTCGGTGCCGAGGCAGTCGGTGCTGCTTGTATAAGCAAAGAGACACGAGCATTGGTTTATTGCAATTGGCCCCCTTAAGTTTATGTCTGGTTTCGACTGGTCTCCCGTATTTTAGTTGTCTTAAATTTTGGTCCGTGGATGTTTTGGATGGAATCTATCAAATTCCGCACCACTGGAGTAGGATAACAGCAAGCTCTTCACGGCTCAGAGAACAATTTATGGTCAGCTTGTTGTAATATATTGACGGAAACCTTGACGGAAATGCTCCCGAGGAGTGAACTGATATAACAACGGTAAATTCATTTGCAACGACAAGTAAATTCAAAAGATCCTAGATACTCATAAGCCTGAATCTTCACAGAGGATCGCCGATCGCCGGAGAGAAACTTGGAACTGGAGATGTGTTAGGGTTAGGGCACTCAATTTCGCGACTCGGGGAGGAAGAAGATCCAGAGAAGAACGGGGAAAGGAAGAAGGGGGGGGGGGAGAGAAACTGCTGGGCTCAGGGGAAATGGGCTGGGCTTCGGCCCGACTCCCACAGATGGCCCGAATGAGGCTTGGGCTTTGCCCCAGTCTGGGCTGGATCCGCCGATTCAGTTCCGATTATGCATTTTCCGACTCACCTACCCGAATCGGAATCGGATGACTCCGTAGAATCGTAGAATCGTACGATTCTACGATTCGAATCATGATTCTGAAAACCATGAGCTCGGTACCATTTTGATGATCGATACCTCATTTATCACAGTTTTGGCTATACTATTTGCAATTTTCTCAGCAAATATTGATTAATACTTCCCATAAAGTTGGCTGATTAATTTATATGCATATGATATCTTAGTTTAGATGGACCTTTTGCAGATCTTGTGAATAAGTTGCTCATTACAGAATGAAAATCAGGACTGCATTAGGTGATGGCCAGCCAGCCACCCCTTTCAGCCATTTTATGGCCAAGCTTTTGCTAGCCCGGCCATTAGGGGCCAGACTAAAGACCATGGCATTGAAGAACTAATCATGTCAACCCGCATCATAAGCCTTTGTGCTTGCCCGTTGTAGCACAAGTTACATCCGGGCGGAGATCCGACTTGTCCAATATGACATTGCAAGACACCAAGCTCAAACTCGGCCTTACGTACCTAAGGCTTGGTTGTGGCTACCCGTGCATTCGGCAAAGGGTAGCGGCTAGGGTCAGTCATTACCCTCTGTTCTTTTGCCTTATGCTGGATTCTATACTAATACAGTTCATATGCATTAATCCGACCTATTAAGGTTTTTATGTGTCTCTTTGTTTCTCGAGGAAAAAGCAGTTTGCCGCCTGAACTTAGGGGTAGACTACATCTACCCCGACCTTTCAAATTTCGTACAGTGCCCCCCAAATTTTATGAAAAATAGCTGCTTTGCCCCCTTCGGTCAATATTCCAATCAAAACGAGTCACATGCCATGCACACGACATCAAATATAGAAAAGCTGGAAATCGGAATAAAGAGTGGGGGTGCCCCATGTTGGCCACCCGTACACAAGAGAGGTCGCCGGCGGGCTCGAAACCGACGACCTCTTTGGGTAGTGGGGTGGTCGGTGGGGGCGACCCCCGCCCCCAATTCCAATCTTCCCCTATTTTTTTTAAATTTTAGTATTTATTATTTTTAGTGTCAAATGATGCTTTTACCCTTTTAGCAGTCGTGGGGGCACGTGATTCGAGTTGGCCGAAAAAAGTTCAAAATTTCATCGAGGGGTACTTTGACTATTTTTCGTTGTGCTTGGGGAGTAAAGTGCTAAAACTTAAAGGTAAGGGGTACAACATACTTTACCCCTGAGGTTAAGGGGGAAATAACTTTTTGCTCTTTTTTTAACTCTACAGTACTGAATAAGGAAATACCGTCGAGCCTGCTTTGTCATAATCCATGAACGATACACCGCTATCCCAAACCACGTATCCTGCATGTCTATTTCTTCTATATAACCTTCATTATCTATCAAGTACGAGGCCCAATATTTTCTATTACAGGCTTAAAAGCCCTTTAACGAATCTCATCATCTCTATAAACAAATACAAGCAAATCTCATCTCAATTAATTTAATTTATCGAACTCAACGCTACATTGACTTCTTTTTTTTTTTTAATCTTTCTGGTGTACATCGGTGATATCGGGAAGCCAAGAAAGCCCAACTAATTCACGTCGAATTGGATCAAAGCTCTCTCAATAATGAAAATTTTCTTTTCACATGATTTGAATTTAAAATTTTATTTAAGAGATAGATACTGAACCACTTAAATAAATCTATATGAATGGCATTATTGTTTATTTTCTCATTAATTAATTGCATAATTGCAAGGTGTGGGTCTCATCATAATGAGAGTCTGAGACCCATACTTTGCAATAATGCAATTAATTCATTTAAATAGTCTGCGCCATCCTTCGACTCTTCAACCAGTGCTTCATAAGGTTCCTTTCAGTTCAGTAATACGATTTTCCAGCACCCCTTCTTCTATATAAAGGCATAAGAAAATGAAGATGTTCATAAGCCTCCAGAGAGAAACAATGGCCCTTCCTCTTGCTTCCCGGATCTTCCTCTTCTTCTTCCAGTTTGCCCTGCTGGTAATCTAATCCTTCTGATCTCTTCCTTAATTAATCCCGACTTAGGCAACCATCAACGGTAGTTTCCGGTTCAAAGAAGTAGAAGGACAGGTTATGATTAGAAAACAACTGGAAATAAGGGATATAGTTTCTAGTGTTTGTCTTACAATGTAATGCAATTCGAAAGGGCTTTTAGAAAAACTGATAGTAGTGGCTGCTCGATAAATTTTCGTTAGGCATCGACCCGTGTGTGGAAGGATCTTTACTTGTTCATTCTTTTAGCATCCTGGCATCATAATCTTCCTACTTATGGTTTAACATGAAGGGAAGTTAATGCCGATTCCGACCTCGAGTCTTGCTTCAATTTGATGAATTCTTTAGCTTAAGCTTAAGGATAATTTTCTGATTGCCGTGTTAACAGTACTCTGCTCAAGGGAGAGAGGCTCCTAAAACACAATGGAAAGATGTCACCGATAAGGAAATGTACGACATCACAAAGCATTCAGTCGACGAGCATTTCTGGATCTATGCCAAGCAATATAAGAAGATGAGGGATGATGGTGGTGCTCAGATGATGGCCGATCAAAATCCAGAAGTAGACGACTTTTTCTGGATTTACAGTAAGAAAGCCAAGGAAACGATTGGAAACCAAGATGATGGTTGTGATCAAGGTGCTGGTGATATGCATCAAAAGCAAGAAATAGATGACATTTTCTGGATTTACCGTAAGAAAGCCGAGGAAGGTTCGGGACGCAGAGTTGATGGTGATGTTATGCATCGAGACCATTTCTGGATTTACACGAAGAAAGCTAAAGATGTGAATCTCGACATGGGCAATGGCGACGCTCAGTGGATGGATGAAAAGCAGTCCGGAGACAATTTATGGGGCTATGCAAAGAATCCAAAGGGCATAAGCCCGGATGATCATGGTCATGACCACCATCAGCATCGACACATGAAACCATCTTTCCATGTCTTCTTCACCTTGGAGGACCTTAAGATCGGGAAGACAATGCCCCTCTACTTCCCAAGAAAACCAGACCCCTTGAAGACCCATCAGCTGCTCTCAAGAGAAGAATCCGAGTCTATCCCTTTCTCGTCCTCTGAACTCCCCCACCTCTTGGACTACTTCTCCTTCTCCGAGTGCTCTCCTCAGGCCAAAGCCATGGAATACACTATCGAGCAGTGCGAGCTCCAGCCGATCAAGGGAGAGGTCAAGTACTGTGCCACTTCACTGGAGGCGATGTTCGACTATGCCCAGCAAATACTTGGGCCCAGGACAAAGTCCCGTGTCCTGACCACCACATACCTCTCCATGAAGAAAACTGCCGCCCCTCTCCAGAATTACACTATCCTGAAGGCTCCAAAGCAGGTCAGTTGGATACTAATCAATCTGGTATACCTGTTCACTGGAGATGGCCGGTACACAATCCTAATGCAAATCAGCCTGAGAGTTATATATCATGTTACTAGTTTCAGTATTGTGTTCGATTTAGATGTTACTAATCTTATGCGCTTCATTGATTTTTGACACAGGTTGCGGCTCCCAGGATGGTCGGGTGCCACCCCATGCCTTACCCTTACGTGGTGTTCTACTGCCACAGCACGCTTCAGAGTGAGAACAAGCTGTTCCAGGTCTCCCTGGGGGGTCCAGACGGGCAGAGAGTGGAGGCTGTTGCAGTATGTCACATGGACACATCCCAGTGGGACCCCAACCAGGTGTCCTTCCGTGCGCTCAACATCGAGCCCGGTTCCTCCCCCGTCTGCCACTTCTTTCCTGTTGATAGTCTCATTTGGGTACCTTTGCCCCAGGTCTAGTAATGAAGTAAAAGCTTTGCTAGCTTAAAAGCAACTATGGAGGGAAAAAATCTGAAGCAATATATTGTAAACCCGTATGTGATTGACATATGCCTGCGACGATACTATTACTCGTTTACCAAATAATCTAGTTCCCAATGGTATGAGAGTTTGCATATGTACATACAGTATCAAGCTAGTTTCCCGATCCACAAGAACTGGTAAATCACTGTGTCGATACAGATATATCTCTGGAACATCGGATTACAATTTAGTAGCGAACAGATACAAAGAGATGAAGCTATCACTGATCTTGTTCTGTCATTTTGGAAAAGATAGAACTTGATTGACAGACAGAGGGGATAGACGCTATCACATTCACCTTAACCCATTCGTCTAGCCGCATTTGTTTGAAACTGTCATTCAGCTAACCTTATCTATGTTGTCCGACTTTGGCACTGCACTGTCTGGCTTCCACACGTTCATGTATAGAAACAACTTTAAGTATTGATCGCGGTTGATCCCATGTCCTAGAAGAAACGAGTTGACATTGACAAAGTTCAACAAGAAATCATTCCTTTTACATGTTAAATTCCAGCCTACAAGAGGCTCCACCATTTATGATGTCCGGTCGGGCCGATCGGCATCATAAAACTGCAAGAAATTATTCCTTTTACATGATCATGGATACTGCAGAAACTCCTAACTCTGGATTCGTGGGAAAAAGAAGTTTTCAGTCTCAAGTTTAAGTATTTTGTTATGATTAGATGTTTCTATATCAGAATGGTGGCTGAATCATGGCTGGCTGGCCTTGATTTGGGGCCATTTTGTGGCCGAGCCTTTGCTAGTCCGGCTATTAGAGATCAGATTATAGCTAGACCATGTTAAGGAAGAACCCATCGGCGTCAACACGTATTGGACAATCCGCTTGCAAGTTGCAGGGCAATTTAGATATGGCCAAAACATCACCTTGTCCCATGTTCCTACGACTCTACCAGTGCCAGCCCATACAACATTGCAAGATTGAGGCCCTAAAAAGAGCCACGCCAAGGCCGAGTTCAGCCTTGTCCAGGGCAAACAGTTCGTGGCTGCTCTGGTCCTTAGGCCGAAAAGAAGGTGGTCTGGCTGGCCAGCATGCACCCTCTGGTCCTTTTCTCAGCAGGTGCGGTACGTAAACCTATATATACGAACGTAACATATAAGACTACAATATACGAATATATTGCATGAAAATACTATATACGGGGGACAGTTGGCCCCCCGACAATCAAGTGGCTCCGTCCTTGTTCGCGAGGTCGAATTTCATATTAGAGCGCCCATAGCGAATCTCCTACAAACAAATTCAACTAAAACTCATTACAATATTAATACAGTGGTAAGATCTTCAGTGTCCAATAATGGCATCAATTAAATTATGTGCGACATCGTTTGACTTCTAAACAGTGCTTCATTTGGTTCCTTGCACATCAGTTATATAAAAAGCATAAGAAGACAGGTTCTTATTCTCAAGCCTTCAGGGAGAAACAATGACCCTTCCTCTAGTCGCCTCCTGGCCTGCTCGGCAACTAGAGGCTAGGCTGGTGCTTGTGGTGTCACTTCTGTGCTTGTGGACAGTGAGATGTTTAGCTTTGTAAGTATCAATGCACGTGTTCTAAAGAGATGCGTCTAACGACAGACTTTCGACGATAGTTTTCAGGAAGAAAGCAAGGATTAATATAATTTCCAAGCAAAGTTTCTCGATCTTCTGGCATTAGGCGTCAATTGGTGTATGCACAGATCTCCAATTATCGATGATTTATCATCCTGAAATCGAATCTATCCACTTGTAGTTTACCATGACGGGAAGTTATTTACCGCTTTCGATATATGAATGGTCACTTGAATTTGATTGATACAATTACTGTCTTCTTAACAGTACTTTTCTCGAGGCAGGGAGGTTCCTAAGTTAGACTGGAGATATGGTGACAAAAAGGATGAGCATGGCATCACAAAGCATAGAGTTGACGATTATTTGTGGATCTATGCCACGCATGGCAATGATGTTGCTCGGGTGAAGAATCAGAAGCCGGATCTGGACGACAATTGCTGGATCTATGAGAAGAAAGCGTAGGAAATTAGTGTAAACAAATATAATGGCCGCGGTCATGCCCATGACTGGCATCACCATATAAAACCGTCACACCATAGCTTCTTCACCCTAGAGGACCTTAAGATCGGGAAGACGATGCCCCTCTACTTTCCACGAAGGCTGGACCCCCCGAAGACCCCTCGGCTGCTCCCCAGGGAAGAAGCTGAGTCTATCCCTTTTTCATCCTCTCAACTATCCCACCTCCTGGACTACTTCTCTTTCCTCGAGCGCTCTCCTCAAGCTAAAGCCATGGCGTACACTCTCAAGACTTGCGAGCTCCAACCGATCAAGGGAGAGGTCAAGTACTGCACCACTTCACTGGAGGCGATCCTCAACGGTGTACAACGGATACTAGGGCCGGGCACAAAGTCCCAAACCCTGACCACAACTTACCTATCCATGCATAACGCCAGTGACCCTCTCCAAAACTACACCATTCAGGAGGCTCCGAAGTGGGTTAATATAGTATAGTTAACGGACTGAAACATCTTGCATTGCTAGCTACCATTATAAAGTTCAATGTACTTCTCTCAAGTGCTTCCTACATTTCAAATGCAGGTAGCGGCTACAAGGATGGTAGTGTACCACCTGATGCCCTATCCGTATGCAGTGTTCTACTGCCACAGCCAGCCGTTGAGCGAAAACAAGTTAATTCCAGATTACCCTTAGGGGTCCAAACGGGGAGAGAGTAGAGGCAGTTGCAGTCTGCCCCATGGATACATAGCAGTGGAACCACGACCACGCATCGTTCCGGGTGCTCAACATCGAACCCGGGTCCTCTCCTGTTTGCCAATTCTTTCCGGTTGATGGCATAACTTGGGTGCCCGTGCAGCCGTCCGGTGCATAATGACCAAACTCAATAACTCGCGCTGGTTGACATTTCGTTCTGGTGCTCAACATCAAATTGGGTCTCTGTCCCTTTTGGTTGACAGTTTCATTTGCATGCCTGTACAGTCATCCCGTGTATGATGAATAAACTCGAAAACTTGAGTTGGTTAATATGCCACTTCTTTCAATTTGATAGTCTCATTTGATGCCCAGCAGTCATCGCTCGTATAATTAATGACCCGGAAATCTCGGGCTGATTGATAACCACATACATTTACATGATGGATGAGAATCTGGGAGAAGACCATTGTTAGAGCCAAGAGGACGCAGCTGATTCATCAAACCTAATAGCTGCAAAACAAAATATGACTTGGGCCGCTGACAAGAAGGGAAAGTCTGTTGCAAAAGTGCCAAACTAATCTCGTTCTAGCAATACATTTAGAGGCATAGCTTTATCAGTTGGCTTGGCATGCCAATATACCAAGAAATAAGAAACTGCATAACAATGACGAACACACTATTGATGTGATTTGGGGCTCCATTCTTAACAATGAAGCACACTCTATTGGTCCATTAACTTGTTCAAGCTTAAAACAGCCTGCTGTTTACTTTGCACTTTGTGATACACCGCCAACCTCAAAAAACCACCACCAATAATATTTGAAGAGAGAAAAATGCAACATCCAATAACGGTTTCCGAAAATATAATCCACAAAAATAAGCAGATACATACAGGAGCAACAGCCAAACACACACAAGGTATCATGCTTGAGATGTGTCTGATAGCAAGTCTTCCGACACTAGACGGGTTGTGCTAACATCAACAAAAAAAAATCTCAATCTCAATCGATTAAAAACATCACATGTTTTGAGAAGGAAGATGGATCAGCACCACTGGCATGATTCCTCACCAAAGAGGAATGTAATAGTTAGCACGGTATAATCAGCGTCGATCATTTGGGGAAATAATCATCAGTTCCATCCCTTTCCCCTTAACTAATCACCAACGTATGCATCATTCAGAGAAAAATCACAACTCGATGCATGCTAATTGAAGTCACACTTCTATCAAGATCCACATTATCATATATAGCAAGGTAAGGAACTACGGAAACAAGAGAAGCAAACGGTTTTTGGGAAGTAGAGATGGATCAGACTACTGGCTTGGTTCCTCAACGAGGAACATATGATATAGCACAGTATAATCAGCGTCGATCATCTGGGGAAATAATCATCACTTTCATCCCCTTCCCTCTTTACTAGTCAAAACCAATTGTGATCATATGCATCACCATAGAAAAAACAGAACTTGATGCACACTGAATGCAAGTCTCAACTCTACCACAAAAATATTTCATAGAGCAAAAAGAGGAACACAGGAAGCACGACAAGCCCATCCTCGAAAACAAGGAATGTAAGAACTAGCACAGTATAGTCAGCGCTATCGCCTGGGGAAAAAATCATCTCTTCCATCGCCTTCCCTATTACTCATCATCATAGAAAAACACAACTTGCTGCACATCGAATACAAGTCTCAACTCTATCAAGATTAACAATATCTTATACAGCAAAGAATGAGAAGCACAGGTTTTGGGAAGGAGAGAAGGATCAGAACTTCTGGCTTGATTCCTCGATAACAAGGAATGTAAGAAATAGCACAGTATAATCAGCGTCGATCATTTGGGGAAATAATCATCACTTCCAATCTCCTTCCCTCTCAATAAACCATAATTGACACAAACAACAGATTCATTGCCTCCCCGATGCCCTGCAATCCCCCAAACATACATTTCCAATCCAAGCAATGCACAGGTTAAAGACGGACAATCGAGATTGACAGTATCATCTCAGAAAGAAAAACCCTTCAACCATTGAAATTTAATGTTTGGAGAAGAAGAGGAAGATGGATCAGAACCACTGGCTTGGTTCCTCCGAAGAGGAACATTACAAGACGCACAGTATAATCAACGTCGATCATTTGGGGAAAGGGTCATCACCTCCACCGCCCTCCTCTCCTCGAAATCAATTTAACAAATCTCATCAAAAAGCACAATACAATCAACACAACAAGTTGCAGATGAAAGCTGAGACAGAGGAAAATTTTAGCCTCCGAGTGCCTTCAAATCCCGCAACGATTAGCGAAGCACATAAGGCCAAATCGAAAGCACGGAGGCTGAAACAGATATGGCGTCTGCTCATACACAACGCTCAGTGAGGGAAGAACGAAGGTAATCAGTTCTTTGACGCTGTTTTTCCAAATTCTGATTCAATCAAAGAAGCTATTCGCATCAATATGCGAGCTTAGTTAAGGAATGGACGTCAAGAAAACACAAAAGCGAAGGTAAGAGACGCAACGGAAGCTCAAAGCTGCGAGCTTGCCATGGATGTAGAAGAGGGGCGGTGCTAGGGTTTTGCTGAAAGAGCGGTCTTTATAGGGCCAGAAACCCTAATTTTGGCGGCATTTTCAGCGGCGGGAGGAAGCAGGTCGCGTCTAAATTACGAAATTACCAAAACAGCGAGGGATTGATTGGGCCCATCTCTATGAGGCTCATGGGCCTAATCAATTGCTGTGGTGGCCCAATCAAAATTTTCGCTGTCGAAGGGTCAGGTGGTCCAAGAAAGGCCCATTATAATGGGAAAGGAAAATCATATAGATTGATAAATAAAAATTAGAATGTCCTTCTCGAACTAGACTAATTTTGTTGATAAATAATTGTAATTGGAAATAATATTTTATCTTTAGATATAAAATGTTTGAAAATACAATTATGTTTATCAATTAAGTTAGTTAATATTTTTCGTAATTGCAATATCTTATTGAATTATGTAGGTGTTATGACATTATTTATTTCCTAATTTAGTCGTTTTACTCAGCCTACTATGTTTATAAAGCGAGGGCATGTAAGTCTCATTGGTAAGAATTGAATCCAATTGTTGGTTCCGATCTAGCATTCTATGCCACTTTACTAAATCCCTTTCCTCGAATAATATATCTTTTACTCTTATGGCTTTAGACCATAATTTATTCTCAATGTCTCTAACTCATCTCCTCCTCTTATTTCAATATACAGTTATAAGAATATCAACTACATAAAATTATAAATTATCACTTAAAAATTGAAAATTCTTTTAAGGAACATAACCTGTGAATTGGGGACTGACTGCAATTGTGCATAGACTGGAATAATTTATGCACTACCAGAAGTAAGAAAATTGTAACATTGGTGTAACACAGTTTTAACGGTTTGTTACTATCTATATATTTATATTTGTATATTTATATCCATATTTATATCTATATTCTATATCTATAATAAAACCGGGGATGTGAATGCGGATCAAGACGTTGAGGTGCGTATATCTTCCCCTTACTTAAATGGATTTATAAAAGGTCAAATTTTATTTCATCTCAGAGAGTTACTGCATTCTTTTCATGATTGATTTTTAATTTTCATAATGATTTAGAAAACCTAACTTAGATTTATGTGAAGAACAGCTCAAGATTTTCTTAACTTTAAATGTTAAAACAAATCGTAAGAAAAATTGTGCTATTAACTGTATTAAAAAGAAAATAAATAACTTGAACTAGATTTTTTCATTTTTTTGCTTTTAAATATTTTGAATATAAAAAAAATGAGCGAGTTCGTACATTCTGCAAGCAATTCAAATATATTTTCTATTATTACGAATAGGTACAAGGGAAGCATCCGGGAAGCCTTGAGAGTGCTACTGATTATATACTCTCACAAGTGCTTTTTATTGTTTCTTAATTTAATAATTTAATTGATTTTGTTTTATATCTCAACTGATTTTATTTTTTTCTTATTTAATTTAATTGATTTCGTTTTATATAACAATATTTTTGAATTAATAAAAGGAAAGTCAGACAAAATTTTGCATTTAACTATTTTGCATTATTAGAAAATTAAAATTTTAGAAAAAGTGCTTTTCATTTTTTATTATTTTAAAAATTCAATTGATTTCATTTATATTTTAATATTTTTATTGATAAAAGGAAAAAGATACAAAAAATTTTCAAGAATTATTCTGTATTATTTTTGACGATTTAAATTTTAAAAAATTAATTTTCATAAAATGAAAAGGAATCCACCTAATTCTTTTATTAAATAATTTACAATTAAGAAAAATATAAAATTTCTATTTTTTTAATAATTTATTTTTAAACTTTTATTTGCTTATATATCATTTTAAAATTAAAAAGTACATAATTTTTGCATTATATTATTCAATTTTGTAATTTGTTAAAAAGAGAAATTTCTTTTAATTTTTTATTAGTAGTTCAAATTAAAAATGTATTAGTTCATACATAACAGAAATAGAAAGAAATCCTCCCATTTATTCTTTTACAAGACAATTTTAAATCAATAAAATTATCCCATCTTGATCAGCACGGTCACAACTCATACATGTATATCATTTCCCATTTCAAAAATTTATCTATTGTTTCAAATATTATTTCCATCCTTACTTTGGTTGTTCCTATCTCTTTTTTATTATTATTATATATACAGAAAAAAAGATGAGTCTGAGGATACATTTTTTATATTAACAATTCATATATTTTTAAATTTTTCAAATTTACAGAAGACTTTCATTTCGTAAATTATGAAAATAAAAATTACATATAGTTGCATGCCTATGGCATGGGATGCGCACTAGTAGAAGATATGAGGGTCAAGGTTTTGTCGCAGAGTGGAACTATTCTCATACTCTTGCAAGTTTTTTATTTTTTATTTTTATTTTTGGTTCTTTTCTCTAGTTATTTTATATATTTAGCAGTTAATAAAAAGGACAAAGAGAACATATTATTGTAATTATTTGTTTTGTTTGAAGGTAATTATGCACTAAACACATAAATGAAAGAAAAAGAAAGCATTTCCTTGCATTTTTCTTTCTTATATTAATTAAATTCCTCCTATGATTACATCAGCAGAACACTAGGCCCTCGTTTCTTCTTTCTTATCTTAATTAAATTTCTTCCTGTTTCCGAATTTCGATGAAGAAAGAAAGGCAATTTTCAATTTTTGATTTCTTGAAATATTAGAAAATTTATTTTCCTTTCACATAAAATCCTTGCGGGTTATTTTGGCATTACCCTAAATTAAAGACTTCGTGCGGAGAAAGGATGTATAAAATATATATGAATAGCTCGTGAGTTTAAAGGAATGAATGCAATTAGAATTCCATTCATTAAGAAGGGAATACATCACGAGTACATATAAATAGAAATGAAATTCAAACCGAACAGTCTTCGAGGATGGCCTACACCGAATGGAATGACTATGCCGATGTAGTTTAGGCCCGAGGATCTCCAACTTGGGGGCGCTCGAACTGTCGAGGAAGGAATGATTGATACCGAGTTGAGACGTCGAGACAAATGGCCTTTGGATAGGACTCTAACCTCTTGGATGATTCGAATTCGAATGAACCGATGTCGTTGAAGGCGAGCTTGGTCGTAACCGGTGTATGATAGCCTGAGGCGTTGAAGATGGACTTGCCGCCACGGGGTCGATTGCTCGAGTCATGGAGGACAAAGATCCTGCCGCTACGAACAAGCATTGGCTCGAACCGTTGAGGCCTAGACCTTAACCGCCGCGAACTGGGGGTTGTCTACATTACATCTGCTCATAAGAGAGAGGGTCCGAATTGGAATTCTAATATATGAATAGCTCATGAGTTTAAAGGAATAAATGAAATTAGAATTCCATTCATTAAGAAAGGAATACATCACGAGTACATATAAATGGAAATGAAATTCAAACCGAAGAGTCTTCGAGGGTGGCCTACAACGAATATAATGACTATGTCAGTGTAGTTTAGGCCCAAGGATCTCCGACTTGGGAGCGCTCGAACCGTCAAGGAAGGAATGAATTGGTACCGCATTGAGACATCGAGACGAATGGCCATGGGATTGAACTCTAACCTCTTGGATGATTCGAACTCGGATGGACCATGATGTTGAAGACGAGCTTGGTTGCCACCGA
Source organism: Punica granatum (assembly GCF_007655135.1). Lineage (NCBI taxonomy): Eukaryota > Viridiplantae > Streptophyta > Magnoliopsida > Myrtales > Lythraceae > Punica > Punica granatum. The sequence continues at coordinate 6,405,197 of NC_045128.1, forward strand.
CGTATGATAGCCCGAGTTGTTGAAGACGAACGTGCAGCCACAGGGTCAATTGCTCGAGTTATTGAGGACGAAGATCCTACAGCCACAAACAAGCGTTGGCTCGAACCATTGAGGCTGAGGCCCTAGCCACCGCGAATCGGAGGTTGTCTACATTATATCTACTCCCAAGATAGAAGGCTGCGAGGGACCGAAAGATAAAAGCTAAAGAGCCTTTAGTGTGTTGAATGATGTGTATCTCGAATCTGTGTAAGTTTTTTCTATTTATAGGCAAAGTTTGGATGTAATGTGTAAGCAAAGAGAAGACAAGAATGCTTGTGTGAAGGGTCAATGCCTTACCCAATAGGGTTGGCTTCATCATATATTTATAATCTCAGAATTACAAGGTAAATTCTTATACATGGTATGTGTATCTCCTAACAAGGGTAAGAATACCCAAAATATATTCTAATACACCCCCTCAATCTGTTGGGGGCGAAGACACGGACAGATTGCGACGGTGCGTTTTGAATGCCGAAACCGAGAGATTCTTGATGAGTATGTCTGCCAACTGAGATGATGTAGGAACATAACGAACAAGGAGATCCCCTCGTTGAATTTGTTCCCGAACAAAATGGTAATCCACTGCATTGTGCTTTGACCGTTGGTGCTGAATCGGATTGGCGACTAGATATGTGGCACTGATATTATCACAGCAAGCTATTATTGGACTTGGAGCATGCAGGCCAATGTCAAGCAGTAATTGCCGGATCCATAAGGTCTCTGCAATCGCATAGGCTAGAGCCTGATACTCAGCTTCTGTCGAGCTTTTAGAGACAGTTGGTTGCTTTTTAGATAGCCCGGAGATCAGGTTTGGTCCGACAAACACAGCATAACCAGTTGTTTATCGCAGAGTATTTGGGCACCCAGCCCAATCAGCATCGGTGTAGGCTGTTATTTGAAGATCAGGGGACTGATGGAGAAGGAGCCCATTGCTAGTTTCACCAGGCGCAACGGAAGCGTAAAAGGAACAGAAATTTAAAATTTCCTACCCGTGAAACTAATTCCAAGACCTACTAGAAGAATAAGAGTAAATAAAAGCGTACCTGGAATATTTAAAGTTGTCGACCGAGCGTCCCACGCGTGACGCCTCTACTGGTATCCACACCGACTTTGTCGACGAGTTTTCGAGATCGGCGATGCTAGCGACCAATACTCGAAAGAAACACCGATGCGACACTCGAAATTTATTAAACTAGTAGGATTAATTAAAGTTGAACAATTCAACTTTGACTTTTCCTACAATTATATGCTCATATGTATACACATATCATATATGTATATGAATATGCCTGCACGTATATATATATCTTAATACACTTATTGCCCCCATTCTTTTATAAGGAATAGCGGAGCCGAAACTTCAAAGTTTCACCGATGTGGGACAAACTTTGTATATAAGAGCATATATGTACAGCACACACATATATATCCCTGCCGATCTATATATATCTCTATATATATATTACATACATACACATTGCATCGTGTGTCAATTTGGTCCATTTAATTTAATAAATCGAGTCTAATTAATCGACAAATTTAATCTCATTAAATATCCGATTAATCGGTCGCACCATAAATCATCTAATCTCTATTAGACGATTTTATTGTTTCAAAATATCCCGTCGATTTAGTCGTAGTGTGTGACCCTGTAGGTTCCCAATTACGTTGATAGTAATATCGAAATCTCTATTTCAATATCACAAATAGTGAGCGGCATCTAGCAATGCATCGCTGTTACTCAAGTAATCGGAAAGTCAATTTCTCGACGAACCTTGTGACTTACGTTACCGTGTAATATAATCCATTTGTCCTCTATATCTCTATTGAGCCCAAGGCATGGTCGATGACATTCTTGTATGGCTCAATATCTCTCTTTCTTGGTTTACCGAGTAAGTCTATCAGAACAAATGAGCTCGATATCATTATATCGACTCATTTGGGTATGCATACACTTTTAGACTTAACCACCAAGTGGCCGTGAGATATCACTCCCGTTTCGTAGGAGGGACAAATCCTATCTTGGTCACTCACATTCTTTTCCATGCTTTGTGGCATACCCAATAACTATCTTTATAACCAGCCTGTTACGGTGGCGTTTGACAGTATCAAAATATACGACATTACACGTAGGAATCCATGGCGACCTCAAGTCAAAGGACCATTACACTATAGTCATTTTGAGATATGCTAATGACAGTCACGTAACAACCCATATAGCAATCTCATGGCGGGTCAGTCCAATACACATTACTCTTAATGTATACATGTGGTGTGATTTGATATCTCCATATCCATGACCTATGAGATTTGGTCATCAATCAACACTCACACTAGTCTAACCGTATTATCGTTGTCCTAATTAACGATAATACTTTGACTATGGACATTTAGGAATAATGTTCATTAATTATAGGATCTCACAATCAAGTCACACTTGATGTCTATTGAACCTACTATTCCAAGGACATTATTGTGTAAAATCATATTTAGCGCAATCTACATAATAACAGATATGCCTCGTAATATAATGAAATAGATATCATATTACAGAACTGATTATAGATTGCCTCTAGGGCATACACCAATTCCCAACAATCTCCCACTTGCACTAGAGCCAATCTGGCATCTGTCTAATGCCAATAGATCTAGTGTGAGCCTCGTGCTTGCGCTGCACAAGAGGCTTCGTAAGTGGATCTGCGAGATTCTCATCTGTTGGTATTCTGCATATCTTCACATCTCCTCTGTCGATGATCTCGCGAATGAGATGGAAGCGCCTGAGTATATGTTTGGATCGCTGGTGAGACCTGGGTTCCTTAGCCTGCGCAATGGCTCCATTGTTGTCACAATAGAGATCCACTGGGTCTGCGATGCTAGGAACCACAACAAGTTCTGTCACGAACTTCTTGATCCAAACGGCCTCTTTTGCAGCGTTAGAGGCAGCAATATACTCAGCCTCTGTGGTAGAGTCGGCTACTGTCTCCTGTTTGGAACTTTTCCAACTCACAGCACCTCCATTCAGGTAGAACACATACCCTGACTGCGATCTACTGTCGTCCTTATCGGTCTGGAAGCTAGCATCGGTGTAACCTCTTACAACGAGCTCTTCTTCGCCTCCATATACCAAAAACATCTCCTTAGTCCTTCGTAAGTACTTAAGAATGTTCTTTACTGCGATCCAGTGTCTCTCACCTGGATCTGATTGGTATCGACTCGTCATACTCAAAGCATACGAGACATCAGATCGAGTGCATAACATAGCATACATGATGGATCCAATAGCCGACGCATATGGAATCCTATTCATGCGGTCCCTCTCCTCTCGAGTAGAAGGACTCTGAGCCTTCGAAAGGCTTATGCCATGTAACATAGGCAGTGACCCTTTCTTAGAATCCTGCATGCTAAAGCGCCGAAGCACTTTATGTATGTATGCATTCTGACTTAAGCCAAGCAGTCTCCTGGATCTATCTCTATAGATCCTGATACCTAGCACGTACGTAGCTTCGCCTAAGTCCTTCATAGAGAAACACCTTCCCAACCAAGTCTTTACAGACTGTAAGGAAGGAATGTCATTCCCGATTAGAAGTATGTCGTCTACATACAACACCAGGAAGATCACTACGCTCCCACTAACCTTCTTGTAAACACAGGGTTCATCTTCATTCTTAATGAAACCAAACTCTTTGATTGCATCATCAAAACGAAGATTCCAACTCCTAGAAGCTTGCTTCAGCCCATAAATAGACCGTTGTAGCTTACAAACCTTTCCGGCACTATGTGGATCGACAAAACCCTCAGGTTGTGTCATATACACATCCTCGAGGAGCTTCCCGTTCAGGAAAGCAGTTTTGACATCCATTTGCCAGATCTCATAATCATAATAAGCTGCAATTGCAAGCAAGATCCTTATGGATTTAAGCATAGCCACCGGGGAAAAAGTTTCGTCATAGTCAATACCATGAACTTGTTTGAAACCTTTTGCCACAAGTCGGCCCTTAAAAGTAATCACATTACCGTCCATATCAGTCTTCTTCTTGAAGACCCACTTACACCCAATGGGTTTTGCCCCTTCAGGTGGATCAACCAAAGTCCATACTTGGTTAGTGTACATGGACTCCATCTCAGATCTCATGGCCTCCAGCCATTTCTCAGAGTCAGGGCCTATTACGGCTTCCGCATAGGTTGTAGGCTCATCATTATCTATGAGCAATACGTCATTGTCTTGAGTCACGAGAAATCCATATCTCTCAGGCTCATGACGTATCCTACTAGACCTACGAGGCTCCTGTGTCACCTGTGTAGAAGATTGTGCCACAACAACTTGTGGTACTTGTTCTGCAACATCGCCCGTCGATTGGTCAATGTCATTTTGTGGTAGAACTTCCCCAAGTTCTAATTTCCTCCCACTAGTTCCTTTGAAAAGAAACTCTTTCTCAAGGAATACCGCAGTTCGAGCGACAAACACTTTGCCCTCGATGGGATTATAGAAATAGTATCCTCGAGTTTCCTTAGGATACCCTACAAAGTAACATTTGTCCGATTTAGGGCCAAGCTTATCCGAAGACAATCTCTTCACATAAGCTTCGCAACCCCATATTTTTAGAAAAGACATCTTGGGACGCTTCCCATACCACATCTCATATGGTGTCCTTTCAACTGATTTCGACGGAGCATTGTTTAATATGAGAGCAGCTGTCTGTAGAGCATATCCCCAGAAGGAGTCAGGTAAGTTTGCATGACTCATCAAAGATCGAACCATATCTAATAAAGTTCGATTCCTCCTCTCAGCTACACCATTCCACTGTGGTGTTCCAGGTGGAGTCAGTTGAGATAAAATCCCACACTGTTTAAGATAGTCAGCAAACTCATAACTCAAATATTCACCTCCTCGATCTGATCGAAGAACTTTAATGCTCTTACCCAACTGATTCTCCACTTCATTCTTAAATTCTTTGAACTTTTCAAAGGATTCAGATTTGTGTTTCATCAAATATACATATCCAAATCTACTGAAATCATCAGTAAATGTAATGAAGTAGAGATACCCACCTCTAGCAAGCTTGTTCACTGGTCCACATACATCAGTATGTATGAGAGCCAGATGATCACTAGCTCGCTCACCTTTTCCGGTAAAAGGGGCCTTAGTCATTTTCCCCATTAAGCACGGTTCGCATGTCTCGATCGATTCTAAATCAAACGAGTCCAGTAATCCATCCTTATGGAGTCTAGAGATGCGATTCTCGCAAATATGGCCTAAACGACAATGCCAGAGGTAAGTCAGGTTCGAATCATTAGATTTGAGCCGTTTGGTTTCCACATTATAAATAGGCGTATCTAGATCAAGAACATACAGACCATTACTTAAATGTGCACTGCCATAATATACATCATTCATGTACATAGAACAACACTTGTTCTTGATAGTGAAACAAAATCCCTTCTTGTCCAAATAAGAAACAGATATTATGTTTCTACTAATAGCAGGTACATAATAACAGTCGTTAAGATCTAATACTAGCCCAGTAGGCAAAACTAGGTGATAAGTCCCTACAGTTAATGTAGCAACTCTTGCTCCATTTCCAACTCGTAGGTCCACTTCGCCCTTTGCCAACGATCTACTATCCTTTAGGTCCTGCATATTTCCACAAATATGAGCACCACACCCGGTATCTAATACCCAAGATATAGAAGTAGTAGATACATTAATCTCTATAACATGATTACCTGAAGTTGAAGTCTCACTTCCCTTCTTCTTCTTCAACTCTTCCAGGTATATCTTACAATTCCGCTTCCAATGTCCAGTGTTGCCACAATGGAAGCAGTAATCATTCTTCGCCACCTTGGCTTTAGGCTTCAACGTACCCAAGTCATACTTGGATGCACCTTTAGTCCTCTGGCCTTTACTCTTGCCCTTGCCCTTTCTTTTGGTCCCTTGGACCATTAGAACAGACGTCCCCTTGCTGATATCATGCTCAGCTGTTCTCAACATGTTAAGCAGTTCAGGCAATGGTTTATTGTAGTCATTCATATTATAGCTCATGATGAACTGACTATAACTGCTGGGCAGCGACTGTAGGACTAAATTTGTGGCCAACTCTTGACCCAGAGGAAATCCCAGTCGTCCTAGAGTCTCGATGTACCCAATCATCTTGAGTACATGAAGACCCATCGGGCTACCCTCAGTCAACCTTGCCTGAAAAAGTGCTTTAGAGATCTCGAATCTCTCATGTCGGGCCTGCTCTTGATAGAGCTGCCTTAGATGCACGATCATATCGTACGCCTTCATGTTCTCGTGTTGCTTCTGAAGCTCCGAGTCCATGGTGACTAACATGAGACATCCGACGTTTACGGCATCATCATGATGCTTACTATATGCATCTTTCTCAGCTTGGGGGGCATCGTTAGGTGGTGGCGCAAGAAGAGGTTGCTCTAAGACATATAGTTTCTTTTCTTGGGTGGGAATAATTCTCAAGTTTCGATACCAACCAAGGAAATTATTCCCTGACAGTTTTTCCTTATCAAGGACGGATCGCAAACAGAAAGTACTAGAGGTGCTCCCTGCCATGGTAACTACCACAAAAAAATATGCAAAATAAGTATTATGACACTACAATATTTAATGAGGACTTTATTAAATATTGCTCCCACTATTTATATCAAATCAATGACCCTGAATATTGATTCAGAGAATATCATTCTCATAGTAGTTCAAGATCCATATCTCACCAAGCTCTGAGTCAGCGAGGGCTGATTCACCCAAAACTAGCTATTTAGGTGGGGAACTCACTTTCCCAATTGCATCACATGCAACTCTTGATTAGTTGGGTGAATAACTCCTTATTCAAATTTATCTTGTAGATCGATGCCCAACTGCATGCCTCTGAACTCCTAATCCTATTAGGCTTGCTCAGTTAAGTCCGACCCATTGGTAAACACCACGTCTTACTAGGATAGATGAGGGCATCCTGCGAAGGCAAGGTTTACACACTCATCGATCTTGGTCTTGACGAGCGTTACACGGTGGAAGGATATGGACTTAATATTTTGAGGGATTTTATTTAACATTTAATCGATCTCACCATACACTATTATGTAACAATTACATAATAGTCCACACGTATAACTATTATACTAACACAACTAGGACCTAGTCCATGTCTAACAGTCATGCACCGCAAATATCAAACATAATCATACCAGTACCAAGCATAAAATCATATTTTATGCTATTATCTACTCAGATTCTAACTAGCTTGGCTTTGATACCAATTGCTAGTTTCACCAGGCGCAACGGAAGCGTAAAAGGAACAGAAATTCAAAATTTCCTACCCGTGAAACTAATTCCAAGACCTACTAGAAGAATAAGAGTAAATAAAAGCGTACCTGGAATATTTAAAGTTGTCGACCGAGCGTCCCACGCGTGACGCCTCTACTGCTATCCACACCGACTTTGTCGACGAGTTTTCGAGATCGGCGGTGCTAGCGACCAATACTCGAAAGAAACACCGATGCGACACTCGAAATTTATTAAACTAGTAGGATTAATTAAAGTTGAACAATTCAACTTTGACTTTTCCTACAATTATATGCTCATATGTATACACATATCATATATGTATATGAATATGCCTGCACGTATATATATATTAATACACTTATTGCCCCCATCTTTTTATAAGGAATAGCGGAGCCGAAACTTCAAAGTTTCACCGATGTGGGACAAACTTTGTATATAAGAGCATATATGTACAGCACACACATATATATCCCTGCCGATCTATATATATCTCTATATATATATTACATACATACACATTGCATCGTGTGTCAATTTGGTCCATTTAATCTAATAAATCGAATCTAATTAATCGACAAATTTAATCTCATTAAATATCCGATTAATCGGTCGCACCATAAATCATCTAATCTCTATTAGACGATTTTATTGTTTCAAAATATCCCGTCGATGTAGTCGTAGTGTGTGACCCTGTAGGTTCCCAATTACGTTGATAGTAATATCGAAATCTCTATTTCAATATCACAAACAGTGAGCGGCATCTAGCAATGCATCGCTGTTACTCAAGTAATCGGAAAGTCAATTTCTCGACGAACCTTGTGACTTACGTTACCGTGTAATATAATCCCTTTGTCCTCTATATCTCTATTGAGCCCAAGGCATGGTCGATGACATTCTTGTATGGCTCAATATCTCTCTTTCTTGGTTTACCGGGTAAGTCTATCAGAACAAATGAGCTCGATATCCTTATATCGACTCATTTGGGTATGCATACACTTTTAGACTTAACCACCAAGTGGCCGTGAGATATCGCTCCCGTTTCGTAGGAGGGACAAATCCTATCTTGGTCACTCACATTCTTTTCCATGCTTTGTGGCATACCCAATAACTATCTTTATAACCAGCCTGTTACGGTGGCGTTTGACAGTATCAAAATATACGACATTACACGTAGGAATCCATGGTGACCTCAAGTCAAAGGACCATTACACTATAGTCATTTTGAGATATGCTAATGACAGTCACGTAACAACCCATGTAGCAATCTCATGGCGGGTCAGTCCAATACACATTACTCTTAATGTATACATGTGGTGTGATTTGATATCTCCATATCCATGACCTATGAGATTTGGTCATCAATCAACACTCACACTAGTCTAACCGTATTATCGTTGTCCTAATTAACGATAATACTTTGACTATGGACATTTAGGAATAATGTTCATTAATTATAGGATCTCACAATCAAGTCACACTTGATGTCTATTGAACCTACTATTCCAAGGACATTATTGTGTAAAATCATATTTAGCGCAATCTACACAATAACAGATATGCCTCGTAATATAATGAAATAGATATCATATTACAGAACTGATTATAGATTGCCTCTAGGGCATACACCAATTCCCAACACCCATGAGTAGACGTGCCGTGAAGATATCGCAAAATTTGCTTGGCCGCCTGAAGGTGAGATGTACGCGGAGCATGCATAAACTGGCTGACCAGGTTCACTGCATAACAAATGTCAGGTCTCGTAATAGTAATGTATTGTAAAGCACCAACCATATTTCGATATTCGGTAGGATCATCCAATAAATCACCATCTGTTAGTGATAGATGTGTTCGGGATGGTAAGGGAGTCTTTACTGTTGTTGATTTATCAAGTCCAAAACGAGAAAGGACATCAGAGATATATTTATTCTGAGAAAGAAACAATTTGCCAGAGGAACGAGTAGCGTGAATGCCAAGAAAAAAGTGTAAAGGACCAAGATCCTTCATCGCAAATTCATCCGATAAGATTTGGATGAAACGCTCTAGAAGAGTGGAAGAACTGCCTGTAAGAATTATGTCATCAACATAAAGGAGAAGTAAGATTGTATGAGAGCCACTACGATATATGAATAGAGACGAGTCAACTGAACTGGGATGAAATTGTAAAGTTGAGAGAAAGGAGTTAAACCTGGTGAACCAGGCTCTAGGAGCCTGTTTCAGTCCATAGAGATATTTGTGGAGACGACATATATGATGTGGAAACTGTGGATGGACAAATCCCGGAGGTTGACGCATGTATACTTCTTCAGCTAAATAACCATGTAAGAATGCATTTTTGACCTCTAATTGACGGATAGACCATGAGTAAGAGTGAGCAAGTGAGATAACTAGACGAATGGTAGATGGCTTGACAACTGGACTAAAGGTTTCATAAAAGTCTATGCCAGATTGTTGTCGAAACCCCTGAGCCACAAGGCGAGCTTTGTATCACTCTATGGACCCATCAGCACGATATTTAATCCTGTACTTCCAAGTACTGCCGACCACATTTACCTGAGGATTCGGGGGAACAAGACTCCAAGTACCATTCTGAATAAGTGCATTAAATTTGTCGGCCATGGCTTGACGCCAATTAGGATCCTTAACTGCCTGCGAATAGCATGTAGGTTCTACAACAAAATTGCATGAGTAAGTAAACAAAGAGAAAGTTTGGCCTGATGAGGTTTGGGTCTCTATAGGAGGTGAAGACGACTGGGTTAGATCGGGAGAGTCAGGAAGAGGTCGGCTCGGTGAGGTAGGATCCAACTGGGCAGTTTCAAACTGAGCAGAGGAGGTTTGGGCTGAAACGGATTGGGTCTGTGAGGTCGAAGATGGACCACAAGAGAGATTGGCGAGCTGTCAAGTTGGAGAAATGGACTTATTAGTGGCTGTGGGCTGTGTTGGGCTGTGGTGAGCCAGGCCGAAGTGTAATATGGGTAGGGACCGAACTGTGGGCTGAGAAGAGGAGTTAACAGGAGAATGGGTGGTCGAAATTAATTTCTTGTATGGGAAACAAGTTTCATTGAACCTGACATGTCTTGATGTAAAAACTTTATTTTTAATTGGATCAAAACACCAATAACCCTTGTATTCCGTTGCATATCCTAGAAAGACACATTCTTTTGAACGGGGTTCTAATTTGTGAGAGACATATGGAGTGAGATTTGGAAAACAGGCACACCCGAACACCCTTAGGAAATCATAGACAGGATTTTATTAAATAGTTTTTCAAAAGGGGACTAATTTTGAAGGAAAGGCGATGGTAGACGATTAATTATGTAAACCGCAGTTAAAGCCGCATCTACCCATAATTTTGGAGGTAATTCACTTTGGATTAATAAAGTACGAACCATATCAACAATATGTCTATACTTACGTTCAGCAACACAATTTTGTTGCGGTGTATGTGGACATGACATTTGAAGGGAAATGCCGAACTTTTGAAATAAAGTACGAAATTGAGAATTATTAAACTCTAAACCTTCATCACACTGAAAAATTTTGATTTTTCGATTAAGAAAGTTTTCAACTTGTATTTTGAATGTGCAAAAATTATGGAATACCTCAAATTTACATTTTAATGGAACGATTCATGTATATCGGGAAAAATCATCGACAAAGATAACATAATATTTAAAGTCCATATTAGATAAAATAGATGACTGCCATACATCGACATGTATTATTTCCAAAAGAGAAGAAGATAAATGTCCAATATTTGATAATGGCAAACGAGTAGACTTTCCCAAACCACAGGATATGCAGAAATCCTTAAAAGAATAAAGTTTGGAAATCAGATTACGAGATCTAAGAATTCCCAAGGGAACTTTATTCGGGTGGCCTAGACGACAATGCCAGGTTGTAGAAGAAGTTGTGGCGGCGACAAGGGCAGTGAATGTGATCGGGTATAAGGACCCATCAGAATGTCTGCTGAGCAATGTCTTCCCCGGGTTGTTGTCCTTAAAAAAGAAACCCGAGTCAGTAAAAACGACATAACAATTGTTGTCTTTACACAAACGTTGTATGGAGACCAGATTATAATCAAGATCAAGAACGTAGAAAGCATCTTTAAGCTGGAGTTTAGTGTTAGAGGCAGGAATTGTTATAGAACCAATGCTCTTTATTGACAGTAAGGATCCATTTCCGACAATAACACCATCAGAACCAATATATGGAGTCGAGTGAGAGAGAATACCTTCGGTATTGACCATGTGGTTGGAGGCCCCAAAGTCAAGATAAGCCTCAGGAGTTGAAGTATCATTCAGACTAAGGGTAGCCAAGAACTTTGGATAACTCAGGGCAGAATTATGATTATATAGCTCGTAGCATTGAATAACAGTATGACCTGGACTATTGCAAACTTGACAAATTACAATAACAGGGCCACGTCCAAAAATTCCATCATTAGCAGGAGGTGGGTTATTGAATGACCTTACCAAATTCGGAGATTGGAAAGGTGCATCTCTAGCCATGGGAGACTGATAGAAGCCTCCTCGACCGTAAGTCCCTGGGCCACCAGTGCCACGACCACCAGACATCTGGGGTGTCCAGTTGCTATTGCCCCAATTAGGGCAACTATTGCTCCACTGACCATTATAACGGCCACCTCGATCGCGACCGCGATTACCACGCCCTCCACGAGCATGGCCACCCCCTTGAGCAGCACCTCCTCGAGCAGTTTGGGTATGTGTCTGGAGCGCAGTTGGTTGAGTTGTGACTGGAACAGAGGTAGGCTCCAGGTAGAATTGCTTGAGCCTCTTTTCCTGATGCGTGAGTTTTGTTCGAAGAGTCTCAAAAGTCAATGGATCACGATCGTTGGCATTTGTGGTGACAAAGGACTCGTATTCCTTAGGGAGACCTGCAAGAGCATAAGTGACCAGATCCTCATCAGATAGAGGCTTTCCAATTTCTCGAAGCTCATCGGCCAACACCTTCAGATCACGGAGGTATTTGTTGGTTCCTTGATCAGTGAGTTTCACACGAGAAAGAAGAATCTTGATGTCGACGGCCCGAGAGCGTGTACGCTCCACGAATCGAGTCTGGAGACAATCCCAGACGGCCTTGGCAGTCGGTAGGTCATGCACCTCTTCCAGAAGATCCTCAGCGATGGTTGCAAAGATCCAAGAACGGATGTGCTGATCCGTGCGCATCCACCCAGCGTGATTGTCATCTGCGTTCTCTAGACAAGGGGAAGCTGCCATCGACATAAGAGAAAAAGTCATGAGAGAGTAAGAAAGTGGAAAATAGGGACTTCCAGATGATGTAATTCCTCTAGGTCAGAGTGATGGTGATCAAATTCGTGATGTTAGGGGTCGTAACGGTTCCAGTGTTTGTTTGAAGAATTTGGGTGGAGATGGATGGTTGAACAGTCAAAGGCGTGAGGGATGTTGAATGTGTAGTAGATGGGTTAGGTGGGGAAGAAGCAAAGGGGTTGACGTTAGGGTTTTCTCTATCTGATGCCATGACAAGTGATGTGAGGTGATTGGAGAGAGTGTCGGTGGAGAAAAAAAAAATTGACAGACTAATATTTGTGCTCTGATACCATGTGAAGGGTCAATGCCTTACCCAATAGGGTTAGCTTCATCATATATTTATAATCTCATAATTACAAGGTAAATTCTTATATATGGTATGTGTATCTCCTAACAATGGTAAGAATACCCGAAATATAATATAATAGCTTGTAGTGAGAGAACATGGGCAACAAACTATCCCCACTAAGTGAATTTACATGATAATAGGAGATAAAGTTTTTGGAGGCTTTGCCTACATGTTTAAAAATAAATTGAATATGTGTTTCATTCTCTTAACACCACGTGTCGTTATTGCATGTCTTACAAGTTATTTAATCGGGTATTGACACGTGTCCCCGAATGAATTCTTTAGGAAATTAAATTTAAACCGGTAACACTTCCAAATTGTCATCTTTTGCTGCTGATGAGAGGAAAGAAAGTAATGTGTTTTCTAACATGGCCAGCAAGTGACACTACGTACCCTGGCCGTCAAATGGCAGAGTGACCGTGGGATCTACGTGCACCCAGCGCAAGGGAGCTGCATGTCACAGTGACCGCGGGTCATTATAGTAGGAAAGTGAGGATCTACAAAGCAAAAAGGGAAAAGTATGATGCACAATAACTTGTTACTTTTTTTTTAATCAGGTCAATGATTTGTCACTCAGTACGTTTGCAATTGACAACTCAATAAATTTTTGTAGGTGTGATAAATTACAAAATCTTCGTGCAATCTGTATATATTCCAAAATCTAATGGTGGTTTTATTATATCAGGACTTTTATATAATAGAAGTATCATGAGGTATGATGAATTATGTATTTTTATAAAAGAATTTTGTTAGTAAATTGAACAGCTAAAATACCTATAGTGGTACAAATAGGTGTTAATCAAGCTGACCTGAGCCCAAACACAAGAGACTTAAGCTCGACTTGTTCGTGAAAAGGTTGAGCTAGAGCTTGGCTTGAGCATGATTGAGGTTCAAGAGCCAAGCTCAAGCTCAGCTCGAGGACGAGTTAAGCAGCTCGAGCTCAAGCTCCTTAAGCTCGGTCAATTTGTCGAGCTCGAGCTTTATCTACAAGTCAAGAGGAGAGGACCAGACCTCGAGAGCTCAAACCAGATCAGAGAAGGGTGGTGGCCGACGAGCTATAGGACGGCGGTCTGGTCAGGCGAGCTGGGCAGGGCGTGTTAGGCTAGCTAGGGTTAGGGCACGGTCGTGTGGCAAGAGCCGAGAGCTCTGCGAATGAATTGTAGTGTGGGGAGGAAATCGACTTCTGCTGCTCTGCTAGGGTTAGGGCACATGGGAGAGAAAACTGAAGATTTTGATTTTCTTTTTCATTTCTAAAATAATACCTAATAATAAATGTAACAATTATTTTAAACAATATCTTGATATGTTATATACATTTATCTAACTTTCTTATCATATTGACTTCTATAATTATAAAACATACAATCACGTAAAATTAATCATAAGAATATATAATACTTCAATCACAATGAAAATATTAATCTATTCATGCAATTTCTAATTCATTATATAGTAGTAGACTTTTAAGTAAGTTGATCTACTAACTTGAATATTGTTATTAACTCCTTTTATTTCCTTATATTTTATAATAAAATACTGTATATAATAAACAAAACTTAAAATAACATATTATTGTTGGATAAAATATAAAATTTCATATATAATTGATAAAAATAATAATCTTCGAAAATTATGAATTATTTCTTAAAACCATTCATATTAATTATAATTTTTCATACTATATACTGTTAGGTTTATTTTACCATATAATACGAGATTTTGAAAATTTTCGCTATGTAACACAAAATGAAATAATTTTACTATTTAACACGGTAATTTGACTTCTTTTTTTTTGGTATAACACATTAATTTTTCATCAATTCCTTAACGGAAAGATGAAGTGATGAACGTTTTTGGGCCACCGTTACCCAGCTGGATCAATTTTTGGGCCCTATTCGTGCACACGTCATCTTCTTCTCCCATCTCTCAGTCTCCCCTCTCTCTCCTCTTCTTTCTCCTCGCGGAGCAGACAATAACGCCGGGCAGGACCTTCTCCGCCGCATGGCCTTCTCCGGCCAGGGTGGCCCCGACGATCTCCGCCAGCTTCTGGCACTGCCTCACACCCAAATTTTCAGCCTTTTACCACCCAACACTAAAACCCTAATTCTGCAGCTCAAGATCGCCCAATCGGCGAAACTCCCCCCGCGAACTCGATCTCATCCGCAATCAGCTCCCCCGCGGAAGCTCCGTCTCGCCATGCTGCTTCTGGCCCTTTCACCGGTCCCCTGACTCCCCCAAATTTTCAGCTTTCTCTCTCCTAACTGCTGCACCTCTCCCTCTTCCCTTCCTTTTAATCCACAATCTCTCTCTCTCTCTCTCTATCTCTCGAGCAGGAACAGGAGCTCGAGGACCTCGAGATATTCCAGAAGAACATCTCCAACCCCTTCCCCGACCTCCTCTCCTCCTCCTCCTCCTCCGAGCCCTTCCTCTCCACCGGGTGGGTCTGCAAGTTACTCGATGTTTACCTCTGCTGCGAGGCCGAGTTCAAAGTTGAACTCATCATGGGCCACGACCCCTCCCTCGTCTCCAAGCCCCCGCTCGATCGACTCCTCCCTGCTGCTCAGAACAATGGCGGGAATGGAGAAGAAGAGGAGGAGAAAGATAGAGAGAGATTCCTTAGTGGGACCCAAAAGATATTCTCTTGTGCGCGGATAGCGCCCACAAAAGGGTCCATCTGTGCAACCGTGGGCTAAAATAGTCAACTTTCTGTTCAAAAATCGATGGAAAATTGAATCGTTCTACATCTATACTATAAAAAAATTTCAAAATATCGTGTATGATGAAACTAACATGATACATGTTATGCAGTAAAAAATTTTAAAATCTCGTCTTATATGGTAAAATTAACCCTGACTATTATAACTTATCGCTATAATATTGTTCATGTCAACTGTGGAACTTTATATATATTATTCATATATTCAAATAATTTACATTTTTATTTCCATTAACACACCTCATTAAATGAACTACTTATGTAATATCTTAGATGTGTGCTTAGATTATATCATGCGGGCTTGTGTTTGTAAGCCATATTAAGATTTAATAATGATCCAGCTAAAAAAAGGGATTTAATAATGTGGGCTTGGGCTCTAAGCTTATAAGATATTAAGAATTTTTTTTTATTATATAAAATGGGCTTACACTTGGTAAGGCTCACGAGCCACTCGAATCGAACACATCCATGCTCATACTCCGCTCAAGTGATTATTCGGCTCAGCCCGAGTTCAATAAGACCAAGCCAAACTCGAGCTTTAGCCAAGCCAATTGCTTGAATAGTTTATGAGTTGAACTAGCTTACACCCCTAGGTGTACAGCATGGGGCCTCTCACTAACATATGCTAATTGAGTATCCTTAATTGATAATATATTCTTTTCGGTTACATATACTATGGTTGAGTTTCCGATGTAACAATTAACTGGAAGGATTTGCTAAATATTCTATAAATCAGGATGGAGCCTCCGCGATTGGGGGGGGGGGGGAGACCGTTTGGTCAATCTTTGAGTGTATCATAATGGTTTGTGTAGTAATTAATATATAGGGTAAAATAAATTAAGGATAATACTTAGGGGTAAAATTTGTGAATTTTGTTCACCGCAGATATTAAGGTATGACTCTCGATTGCTGAAAATTGATTCAAAAAGCTACGGTAATTAATATGTTAAGGTATAAAAACTAGTATTTAACATTTCTATCTGCTAGTCTTGGTTAAATTTTCAATAGTTTGAGTTAGAAAGTCATGATTACAATATAATAGGTTTTAAATAGAGCCACAAATTTAAATGAACAAAGTTTACACGCAATAATGGGGTTCGAAATTTATTAAAAAAGCATATGGAAGTCATGGCCAAATCAATGCTCAAGTCAGGATATAGAGTTCGTTTGAAAATGCGGTGAGATGTTTTATAATCATTTTCTTTATAATTTTAGACAAATTTTTTATTTGATGAGAGTTTTTGAAATCACAGTTTAGGTTAAAATTGCGGTTGCAAGCATGATTTTTTCTAGGAGTAGGTGCTTATGAAATGTACTTCTACTTATTCTATTTTCAAATATTAAATATTGCATTTTTTTACTTTCAGCAATTTTAAATTAGTTTTTTTTAAAACACTTTAACTTATTCTGAAATCAACACTTATTTTCAACAATTTTATTTCAGTCTCCATTAGTAACGGCACTCCCAAAGCAAGCTATAGTCAACCAATATACTGATATAATCTTGTGGCACAACCTTGGTGTAACCCTAAAATTTTAACATCGCAAATAAAAACAAATTAAATTTGTTATTAAATAAAATAGATTTTTATACCTACACGAAGTAAGTTATGACTCTCGATTGCTGAAAATTGATTCAAAAAGCTACGGTAATTAATATGTTAAGGTATAAAAACTAGTATTTAACATTTCTATCTGCTAGTCTTGGTTAAATTTTCAATAGTTTGAGTTAGAAAGTCATGATTACAATATAATAGGTTTTAAATAGAGCCACAAATTTAAATGAACAAAGTTTACACGCAATAATGGGGTTCGAAATTTATTAAAAAAGCATATGGAAGTCATGGCCAAATCAATGCTCAAGTCAGGATATAGAGTTCGTTTGAAAATGCGGTGAGATGTTTTATAATCATTTTCTTTATAATTTTAGACAAATTTTTTATTTGATGAGAGTTTTTGAAATCACAGTTTAGGTTAAAATTGCGGTTGCAAGCATGATTTTTTCTAGGAGTAGGTGCTTATGAAATGTACTTCTACTTATTCTGTTTTCAAATATTAAATATTACATTTTTTTACTTTCAGCAATTTTAAATTAGTTTTTTTTTTAAACACTTTAACTTATTCTGAAATCAACACTTATTTTCAGCAATTTTATTTCAATCTCCATTAGTAACGGCACTCCCAAAGCAAGTTATAGTCAACCAATATACTGATATAATCTTGTGGCACAACCTTGGTGTAACCCTAAAATTTTAACATCGCAAATAAAAACAAATTAAATTTGTTATTAAATAAAATAGATTTTTATACCTACACGAAGTAATCATTAAAAAAGTACTAAAGGAGATAGGCGGTAGGTCCTAGCGGGTGGTATGCCCACCATACTTAGTCATACTGTCACATGGGAATTGTAGTAGTTTATTTAAAGATGTCATATACTTTGTTATTTTTCACCTTTAATAGGACAACACGCTCTTTCTGGACCCATGTTTGTTTTTCTTTTCTTCTTCTTTTTTTTTAATGAACATAGACTAGTTTCTAAGTTGGTCATTACACGGCTTTATTTTAGATAGTAATTGTTCGCTATTTTTAAAGTTAAATTTACTTTTCAAGATAATAAAATTTTAACAATAACTAAAAAAATGAAATATATAATAATAATCCTAATATGTATAAATAGTTTAGTTACAAATAATGGCTTACAAACATCTTATTTAAAAGCAGTGATTTTATTTAGTTGGTAATATTATGTAGATTCATCACAGATATTAAATACCAGTATATAGACCTGATTTTACCGTTTTCTAAATAATATTTTGTTATGTCATTACTTTTATTTTTTATGTGAGCTTAGTTCGTAGAATTAGTACCTTGCGTATAGTAGTTACCTATCTTATTTAATACATATTGCATATTAATACAAAATAATTAAAATATACATCTTGTTGATTTCATTCTACACATTTTTGAAATAGCTCTATTCCAAAAACTTATTTCACACGTTAATTTTATTTTTTAATATGCTCATAATTTATACAATTAGCGAATTATGATAATATATATTTATGCTTAATTAATTGTTGCCGAGCAAAAATTGTTCTAATAACTATTTTCATATTTTTAATAGAATTATTTATTATTTTAAAAAAATTAAGTATAATTATTACATTTATTGATAGAGTTTATTGCAAAATTTAGTCAAATTTACAGTACAGTACTGCTAATTTAAAATCCTTTTTAACAAGATATTTTATATTTTGATATGCTGAATTTATATTTTGTATAGTTCGTATGTTGTGTTAATCAATATATGCTCAATTTATATTGTGTATAGTTAGTATGTTGTTGTGATTAATGTATGCTCAATTAATTACTTTGAGTAGAAGTTATTCTAACAATTAATAGCATTCATTGGAAAAGGTAGTCAACTTTACTGTATATCGATAATAATAACGAGAGCTTTCTGATATTCATCCATTAATCACTTATCCGTGATAAATCTAAATCGCGCGGATGAATGCAGGTATAGATGGGAAAGCTGAAAACATCGATCGAGCTAAATCGTGGAATCAATAATTGTCCTAGATGTCATGGGACTCGATCGCATGTGATTTGGAAGTCATATGGTCCACCATATGACTTTGCTGCAGGTCGTTCTATGTGGTGGGATCGGTACAAACAATATAAAAAAGTGGTCTAAAATGGTGGCTGAAGAGATGAATTATCCCATTCATCAATTTGATTTTTTTTCCCCTTCTCTTGCAATAATTTCGTCTCTCATTTTATGTAGCTAATAAACAATAGATTGTCTACGTTACTCTTAGAGTAAATTGCATAAACATTTATGTGATTTTGAATAACAATTGACGCTCATGGACTTAATAGAAGGAAATAGAGAAATTTAATACAGAGACGCATATAGTCTCAAAACGAAAATCAAATCTAAAACTTCTAGATTATAAGACGAAAACCCTTGCTATTACACTGTATCCCATTTTTCAAAATTTATGTGGTTTACCTATTTACCCAAATAATCAAAGATTTCAAATTCAAATATAAATACATAAAAAAATAAATAAAAGCATGCCATTTTATTTTATTTTTTAAAATTTAGCCAACCTATCTTCTTCTTTTTTTAAAATTTAAGTGAAATATAAGAAAAATAAAACTAAGGTTAAACTATAAACTAACTAATAACTAACATCAGCGCTGCTGCGATGGTGTTTGTTGTCAAGAAGTTTTCGCTCAGCTTGCTCCGTTCAGCTGCTGAAGTGGTCGAATTCGGGATGATTGATGGAATAGTAATCGTAACTCAATGAGTAGGTTGCAGGAGTAGTGGAAAGTTTTGGTGAGTTTTAGCAAAAAAAAAAAGTTAGAGCGAACTGAAAACGGCTCGAGAACTTTCTTAGTCAACTGATGAGGGTACACTTAATGGTGTGATGGAATAATGATAAAGTTAACGTCAAGTACGCCCATCACCTTTGTCTTCGTATGAAACGAATTTAACCGATCACCTCTCGAAGTCTCGATCAACTGATTGAGCTGTGAGTAGAAGAGTTGAAGATGACTTTGATTTTCCATGCGCAAAAGAGACAGCACCAAAAAAGCAAAAAGTAATAGTAGTAATAATTCTTCAATTTCGGCCTTAAATCTATATTGAGCTTGGATTAATTGACGGATTGGCTTAGTAAAATAAAAATGAAATCGTATGATTTATAAAAATGAATAAACCACATGATTTTATATGTAATTTGCTCTCTTTCTTAATCCTTCCGCATATGAAAATTGGAAGATGAGTTCAATGATGCAGTAGTATTCATGAGAGATTAAGAATAATTCTCAAGGAAAATTTCACGATTCCATGACTGATCGATAACCGTCAGATTGGAGAGAATTTGGCCCTCACTATATCTAAGGCACTATCCAATGGTTGTTAATGAGACACTACGACTGTTTAATTTTGGAGAATCTTTTAATTTCTCAGGAAAATTTTCTAAAAAGTAGAGAACTACAAAAAAATATGTTTATTAACATAAAATTGAAATAATTTTTCTAAGAAAATTTTCTTTTTCACTATTCAATAATTCAAATTTGTATAGAAATTAGAAAAACACTTTTTTTAGTTTTCTAATTTTTCATTAGCCAATTCTTTCCTTTTCTAATTTTTAATTTATGACTTTCCTTTCTTATTTGTTAAACATAATTTATTTTCACAAGATTGAGCCACAATACTAAATTAGTAATTGACGTACTATGAGCTACGATTTTATAACTTTAACATTAGTAAACATACTTTTATATTTTTCAATGCTGAAATAAATTTAGAAAAGGAGAAGAAAAGTGAGAATCTGTTCTATATAAATAAACAGGCCCTACACGTTTCCGTCATGGAAGCATTATTACCTTAATGAGAGACTCGTCGCAATTCATTCATTTCGATTTATTTATAATTAACTTCAATAAATATTACCTTATTGTCATAGTGAAAAAGGACATTTTTACATTGTGTACTTTGGTATCCGGAAACTTAATGAGATTCAATTAATTCAGTTCAATCTGTGTCGGATCACTAAGAAGACTCGACTTTGAAATCTTATTTAAGAAGAACAAGTGTCGAATCACTTGAATCAATTTTTATTTGTTGGATAATTAAAGTAAAAATTTTCAAAGTAGTTGAGCATGTATATTTTTAAAGTAATGTTGATGATAAAGTGTAAGCAAATATATAAATAGATCACAATAAAGAAATTCTTGCGCTTATTTTTCCATACCTTTTGATAAAATTATGTGCGCATGTTAAATATATATTTTGACAAGTTGTCACTATAAATATATATTACACCAAATATTTTTGGGTAAAAAATGAACCGAAACCAAAAAATAAAGTATTCTACATAATGACGGAATAGGGAGGTACATTCCAATAGTATTGCCAAGTAAAGTTTGAATACTCATCTCAAAAAGGATACAGCGTAGTGGAGTATATTATTGTTTGGTAATTAAGAGATTTCAAGTTTAATGTTTATCGCGAAATTATCCATACTCATTTATTAGATATTTATTAGTATTTTTATTTCATTGTGAAAAAGGTCAAGAACATCCAATATAACAACAAAATAATAAATAAATCTGAATACCCCGTTACTGAAAATGGAAAATGTGTATTATTTCACATGATAACTTGAATACTTGGGCTACCAAATATCAAGAGAACATACGTTAGAGCAAGATTTAATTTTGGTTAACGAGCTGAAAACGGCTCATATAAAAAATTAAAAAGAACTTCTCAATCAAAATCATGCATGTATCCAAGATTCTGTGAAGATGTGGAGTTATTCAAACCTTGGGAGAAAACATGTAGAAATCCAAGGACATAGAATCATTTCTCTATTTCGGATTTAAGATCTTGTGCAATCATCGATTCTCCATTAGAGAATTTTCCATTCCTCCTCTTGACGACAATAAAACTTTCAAATGTCTCAAGTTCCATTTCATCCCCGAAATCATATAAAAAAATACTTTCTATTTTATCACATGCACAGTTTGTAATCAAACCGATATATCCTATAAACTCGTCAAAAAGGATATATGAGTTAATATACGTTCTAAAGCAAAAAATATCATAATTTAAATAAAGGGAGAGTAGTAGCAAATTATACGGAATTAAAATTAGGAATTGAATTCGTTATAGGACTTATTATATCTCTTTTATAAGATGCTATGCCGCCACTCGGACTCGAACCAAGATGCTCTAGCACTGCTTCCTAAGAGCAGCGTGTCTACCGATTTCACCATAGCGGCGTAGGCTATTTGAAATAATAATAATCTATTTTTGGTTAATCATCAAGATTGAAGGAGTCAATTCAATATTTTTTTTTTGAATTCAAATTAATGAGAAAAAAACCGTTTCCTTTCAATATTCAATATAAATAGGCATTGAAAGATTGTAATAAAAATCTTTATTATCCTTTTCTTGATAATAAGATGAAGATGTTTTATTTAACAGAGGACATTTTCGTAGTTTATGCTCTATAAAAATGGAAATTTTGCAACTAAATAATTATGACTTCAACCCAAGTATATAATTTTTAAAATGTTCTTTCATATCTCCATTAGAGAATTTTCCATTCCTCCTCTTGACGACAAGAAAACTCTCAAATGTCTCAAGTTCCATTTTATCTCCGAAATCATATAAAAGAATACTTTTTATTTGACCACCTGCACAGTTTGTGATCAAACTGATATATCCTATAAACTGTTCCGTTTGGTTTTGCAATCAAAATTTTAAAATTTTAATTCTAACTTTAACTCTACTCACTACACAATAAAAATCAACAACACAATTATTACTTTTTTTTTCAATTTTTTTAACCATTTAATTCAATTTTTAATACTAAATTCTCTAAACTATCAATTAATTTTTTTCACAATTCAACAATACAATTATTACTTTCTCTTAACTATTCATTACTTTTTCATATTTTTCTCATAATTCAATAACACAATCATTATAACCCAATTAAAATCAAAATTCAACTCTATTTAATTCTAAAACAAAAAACGCAAGTTAAATTTCCACATGAACGGTAAGAATTAATTAGACAAAACTCAAAGACCTCTCGTTATTTATAAATAAATAAAAAAAGAAGAAGAAGAAGAATGCCTCATTGTCACAGCACATCACGTACCGGACCACAGCCCCACATTAGGTGGGAACCTAAAAGGCAAGAGCAAAAGTGAATATGACAATCATTTTGATCAAAGAACCATTAATTGATCAACACCTCTCCATATATTCCATCTAAAGTAAGTCCTGGGACCATGGAGATGGAGGAGCTCCATTGTTTTGTCGCTTCCAAAGTCTCTACTTTGCAGCTCATATCTAACTCCTCATCACAAAGTTGATCATGTGTAGCCAAAAGACCCAACATACACATTCGATTCGTCACGTGGCGGGCTCTGATAAGAGTCGGCATTGCGCATGCTATCATAGTTAGCCAGCAACTGTTACTTAGTATGGTATGCCTTTCTGCCACACAAAAATGGCAAACTATCTTTATTTCTTGCCTAAAACGAGAGATGTGGCCCTTATTGAGTCAACCGGATTCAGATAATCCGAATGAGTGGCAAGCTCCAACCAAGTCGGCGTGTCAATGGATCCAACATAGTGCGAGGTGTGGAAGCACACTCCAGCTAACTAGCCAGTTCAGCTTGCCTCGGACAATGTCACCATAGTTACTTGTTAAAATGATTCTTTTGCAGAAAAAAAGAGGAAATCATCTTCCTCACGACTACATAAAAAGCATCAAGACCCCTTGGATCGTGCGCCGTCCTCTTGTCGAAATTGACATCTACAATCAACTCAATGAATCGAATGTTGCAGCTCTACTATCGATAGATAAATTTATATATATTTTTTTATTCCTAGAATAGAATAGTGTAGAAGAAAATATCCAACCCAGCGGGGGATAAATTTCTTATGAAAGGTTTTCTTGTTTGGACGGATGGAAATTGACATCATGTTAGAAGTGATACAAAGTCAGTAGTTGATGTTTTATCAGATAGATTCAAAAGGTCCGTGTTAAAATTAATAAAATGAGTAAAATGGGTGCTTTTTTGTGCAATTAACCAATAAGAACTAGTAATAAAAATTCAGTGTTTGCAATATTCCCGACCAAATATCTTATAACTTTCTATAGCTTCCCCTAACAAAAACTAATTAATTTCAATTTCTATACTAAGCAAATAATAGAACAAAGAAAAGATCTGTATTTTTTCTCTACGCTTGAAAAAGGTATCCAAGCATTATAGCAGATTATTTACATAATAGAAGTACATCCCAGGTCCATTCAAGTTATATTTAATTTAAAACAATTTTAATTTTCTTAACAGTGTTATATATGATTATTCATAACATAATCTCCGCAAATATTCCTTCGTCTAATCTAAATAATCTTATACATATATATAACTATGTTCTTTAAATGACATCGAATAAATTAAGAATACTTTTAGATAATAGACAAAACCTTAAGAAAAATAAGAAAATATAAAACATTTAAATTAGTATGAAATCATGTCCATATACAAATTATAATAATTGAATTTTATAGTCTTTTTAAATATTGTGAAGTTAATGTACACAAATAGATTTAATATATGTAGTCAATAATTCTTTTATAGGAACGTATGAAAGAATGATAAAAAAAATAAAAAAAAATGATATCATGATAATGGGGATTGAGGTGATAACTATATGGGATTAAATTTGAAAAGTGCGAAATAAAATTTATGGAGAGTTCTAGTTCTATAGATGAATTAATAAATAATTAATAAAAAAGAAATAAGTGTTTTTTTTTTCCAAATTCTCTTTATGAAAAATAAGTATTTTTTTAAGAAGACTTAAATAAGCATGAGAAAATAAAAAAGGTAGAAACAAAATGAAAAAAGAAGAGTTTGTACGAAGATTTTATAGGGTTTTATAAGATGGAGAATGGGGAAAACTTTATAAAAGTACAACAATAATAAAAATAATTATGAAATTGGTTATAGCATATAAATCTATAATATTAATAGCAGTCATTTATTATTTTTAAAGATATATATATATATAAATAATATCTAAAATATAAATGGCGAGAGATGACAAATTCAACCCCAGTCCTTAGATTTTTTTTTTTTGCTGCTTCTCTTTTTTCCTCTGCCATATCTTGTCCCTACCCTTCTTCTTAATGAGGTGATGTGTTTTCATTGGAAGGTATAATGATGCAATCAACTTTTTAATCATTGGATGATGACTAAATTATTTATTTATTTTTGTAAATTAATGGTTCAAAAAGTGCAAGGAAATGATTGCACATAAAATATCTCGATTTAAATGGTCTTATACTTGCGTTTTTATTAATTGTACGTATTATTTATAGAGCTCATACTTTCCACTTTTTTTTCCAGTGAAAAATAAAAAATAGAGCAAACTTAGAGGTGAACATAAGTCCTCATGCATCATCGATATATACATGAATAATTAGTGCTCTCTGGACAATGTTCACGAGGTTTTCTTTTCTTTTTTTTTTTTCCGATGAATCAGTTGTGCTCTTATTCAAATCAGGGTACATGGATACAAACAGTAGAACTTCCAAGCCCAATAAAAGCTTGGAAAGCAAACAGTGAAAAAAATAAAAATATTTGTAATTAAACAACAGTACAAAACAAAGCTATTAAAAAACGACAGCTTAGTGAGATAGCCCCAGTTTGCCAAGGATCTTCTGCTGTTGTCTCGTCTTCACTCTCCTCCAAAGATCTTTAACGACCAAGAGCCTGCTCTTGACAGTAGATTTGATGCACCCCATGATTTTATCTTCAGACTAGGGAATCTCCGAGTGAATAAGCTCATTTCGAGCCTTCCATACGAATTATAGATAAGCATGCCGGCAAAGCCTCTTGAATCTTGATTAATGCAGCACGGTGAAGTTCATAGCCCCAGCCAAATTTGTTTTGAAAAAGGACAGCAGAAAAAACATATGGTCTCAACTTCCCTCGCATTGACCACACATAACCAGGTGGTGCTCGAGTTTATTAACATGTAGAAAACGAAAACAGTAATCAGGGTAGACCCCGGTACAATGCTTTGAAGTAATTAGAACCGGCACAAGAATGGTCGGGACGAAGTATTAGCAACAGCTCCGTAAAATCCGAAACACTCCATTTTAGGGAAGAGATCAAGCAGCAATATAATGTTGACCTCTAATTATGCATCACGGTGTGGATTAAGTAATGAACAGAAGAACTATTATTTTTCCTGCCCGCCCCAATGGCACAGTAGCTGCTACTAGTTAGGTCCCTGCCTTCTCAGCTTGCCCGGTAACCGGTAACTGGATCTCATTGTTACAGATTTTGTCCCTGTCAGTGACAACTCTAATCTCGTTTTTCTCGAGTTTCTTCGCCACGGATCTCCACCGGTGATAGCTTCCAAAGAGGACCTCCATCTCCTCAAGGGTCCGGCCCCGCGTCTCGGGCAGCATAGTGTAGAAGAAGACCCAGGAGATGGCTGCGAACGACGCGAAGAGGAAGAAGGACCCGCTAATGGTTATGGCCTTATAGAGGGAGAGGAAGGTCATGGAGCAGAGGCCGCTTGTGGCCCTGTTGACAGCCACACAAATGCCCGATCCCTGGGCCCGCAGCCTTAGCGGGAAGATCTCCGAGCTGTAGACCCAGGCGATCGGGCCTTGCCCCATTGAGAATGAACCCACGAAGGTCAGAACCATGATGAAGCACAGTATGATTGCCCACATCAGCTTCTCGTTCGGGTGGCTGTTGACCACTGCCAGCACTGACGCGAGTGTCACCAATGATACAATCATGCCCGCCACGCTTGCAAGGAGAATCGGCCGCCTCCCGAGCCGGTCGAGATAGAAGGTCGACACCAGGATACAGATAGTCTTGGAGAACCCGACCGCCACGGTGGCCAGCAGCTTCTTGTCGGATGATGTGATCCCGGCCTTCTCGAAGATCCGTGGGCTGTACAGAACAACCGTGTCGATCCCAGTTGCCTGCTGGAAGAAGTGGATGCCTACAGCGGCAATCAGCACGTGGCGGACCGCCGGTGTCGGGTGGAGGAACAGCTCCCTCCACACGCCGGATCCGCTGCTCTTCTTCTTGGAGATCTGCACTCTGTCCTCATTGCAATCCAGGGGTATGCCGGCTGCTTCTTTGATGTCGGCAAGCCTCAGCTCGGCCTCCTCCTTGGTGTCGGAAGTCTTGTAGAGGACCTGCTTGGCCTCACCTAAGCGGCCCTGCAGGACGAGCCAGCGAGGAGACTCAGGCATGGCAAGGACCCCAAGAGCTAGCACAATGGACGGGATGGCTCCGAGCCCAAGCATGAATCGCCATCCCAGGTTCAATGGGAGCTTCGAAAAGGCGTAGTTCGACACGTACCCAAGCAACACGCCACTGTTGATGAATACCTGGAAATAAAAAATATCGACCGTTGAAAATCAATGATTATGTACTGCGAATTTGCCAACTTTAAATCAAATGTAATAATCTAACAAAAATTTAAAAGTAACTTATTTATATATTATTAGACTTTGTCAATGCATCCATCGCAGTCTCGAATATTAAAAATAGTTACAACCAGCATATTGCGCCTTGTTAGAGGATGATTTTATTTGTTACGTAGGGATTTGAAATTACTTAAAATTATAAACTAAAATTGAATAAGAATTAATCCCAATCGACCAATAGATAAAGAATATTTTGCGATTTAAACAGTATAGAAATACTGGTAACGTAATATCACCTATTTGGAAAACGTGCCATAGACTTTTTCTTAGTTTGTCCATTGTCCTAAAGATCTTAAAACGCCATGAAAACACACGAGGCCTTTTTTTTGGTAACTGAATACACAAGATTTTCTTTAGTAACAGAATACACAAGATATTACTTTTACTGTGAATTATGGTATTTGGAAGTCCTGTAGATCTTGACTATTCAATTGAGCAAAAAAAAAAAAACACTTCTTAGCAAAGGCGTCATCAAATTGGTAAAATTGCAGACTGAATTAAATTGAGAGAAGAGAACATTTACGGACCTCAGGGAAGGAGGTCAGGAAGCCGCGTGCCGAAGCGGGAGCAACCTCGGCTGTGTAGACAGGCGCGATCATGAGGGCGTACCCCATACCAATCCCCGCCACAAAGCGTCCAAACATGAGGAACCAAAAGTTCATGGCGAAGCCCATGAATAGGGCCCCGGCAAAGAAGACTGCCCCAGCTATGACTATTGTGTAGCGGCGACCGACCAAGTCGGAAGTCCGACCAGCCAAGGCAGATCCAATGAGGGCGTAGAAGTTGATGATGCCCGCGAGGATCTCAATCTGCACGTCGCTGAATCCCAAATCTTTCTTGATGTACTCATTTGCTCCACTCATCACCCCGACATCTATTTTGTTCCAATAAATAATAAAAATAATTATAAAATAGAAATAGAGAATTTAAAGGAATTATTATCCAACAAATTATTGCTTTATACCTTAATGATATCATACTATTTCTCGAAATATATAACATAAACTATAACTTCATATTCAATATGTACGAATATTTGTCTCTGATTTATCCAACATTCATGGGCTCAACCTTCACACCTTGATGCAATTGTTTGAAAAAAAATTATTATCCTCAGATAATGGAATTTCACCAATGACAATTTCATCCGACAGGCTGAGAATATTTCGTCTAAAATAAAAACTAATTTTTACGACAAAGCAACATCTTTTCCAATAGTTTTTAGATGGTGACAAAAGAAAATTCGATAATCGGGTCGAAGAAAATCTTTGTCCAAGACTCAGCAGAGCAGTCAAGAAACCACATGCACATGAACGAAACGAATGACAAATTCAGCTAATAAAACATTTTTCATTTAAGCGAATCCATCGGGACGAACTTGACCGAACGGTATGTGTAAAAATATGCAGCGGAAATCGGGATATTAACAATGGTAGTGTAGAGTGGGTGGTATCAACTAAAACAAAGTTTTACCATAACCAAGTAAAATTGAATTCATGGAAGCAAGGATGCCACAAGCGAAGGCGAACTTGTTCTTCCGAGGCGGTTTCTTCGGAGTGCCATCGACATCTCCGGCTGCTGTATTAGTCCAGTTATCCTCAACCACCATCTTCTGCTCAGCCATCTTTCTCCCTCAAGGCTGAGAATGTGTGTGTGTGTGTGTGAGAGAGAGAGAGAGAGAGAGAGAGAGATGTAAGAGATCTGTCCTATGAGAAAACTAATGGTGGAGGTTTGCGAAGCTCAGTGGAGGAATAGAAGAAGGTTTGAGACGACACTGGCAACGTTATATATAGTCGCGTCATTCATATGGTGACAGGAATTAGGGAGTCATGCCGGATATATGTATGTCATTGCCGGTGAGCTTAATCACTGGTATATATAAATTGATGAACGCACTAATCTATCTTTAAGATGAATTAAATCCTGCCATCTTTCGTGTTAGATTTACTTGTCTACCGTGCCTAGATCTGCTTTTTCTCTATTATAATCTTTGTCGTGTTATACAACCCTACATATGGAAGGTAGTTGCCGAGCCTAAACATTCAATTGATATCCTCTGAAAATAGAATGCTGTGAAAAAGAGCGTATAGTGCGATGATACGCGTTTTTACTTGAGAACTAAGAGGTTTTACGTTCGATACTCAACGAAACTATCCGTATCTCTTCATTAGCTATTAGGATTTCTATTTCATTATATTAGTACCACAAACTTTCGCTCAACCCAAATTTTTTTTTTAAAAAAATGAATGTTGTGGATAATTTACAACTGACTTGATTAAGCTAATTAGCTTTCCAGGTACTCGAATTATGATAAATTATCATGCTCACGACAGTTTAGATGTATGATCGATCTAAAATTCTAAAATCCTAATACTCTAATTTCTAGATTTGTCCCTACTAATGCATTGCTCATCACTGCAATTATTTGGAGTGTCCTTCGTCAAGGTCAATGTGCTTTATTTTTACTAGAAATTATCCCCGTTCTATTTGCGGTGAGTTATATAAAATTATGATTGGTATCAAATAAAACTTCACAATTAAAAAATGTTTATTTAGAAATATTTACAAAATTTATTATTGAATTTTACTTTAGTATAAGGCATGAAAAATTGGTCCATTAGAAAGATAGAAAATTTGTTTGCGAATTAAATTATAAAGTAAGAGAATAATAGATAATGTGACAGAGACAAGTAAGGCCACGGGGACGGACAGAACGAGAGAGGGTGAAGATCGGAATGGGACGAGGACACGTCTAATACTCGATTTTACTGTTCTCCAATCCAGTTTAAAACCAAGACTTTATATGGTTGTATAGATGGATAGACCGTCGGCCACCACTCATATATATATATATATATATACGCATATATATGTACACATATGTACATGCACTCATCCGCATCGTTCTTTTGATAAATTTTCAACCCCTCATAACGCCACGGCTTGCATGTAAATAATTACCGGAGTTGCGG
The DNA here is from genome assembly GCF_007655135.1 of Punica granatum. NCBI lineage: Eukaryota > Viridiplantae > Streptophyta > Magnoliopsida > Myrtales > Lythraceae > Punica > Punica granatum. The sequence continues at coordinate 6,435,920 of NC_045128.1, forward strand.
ATTTGTCATGCATAGAGATGAAATACGGATTTTTTTTTCCTACTTAATAAAGAATTCACAAATACGCTTCGTGATTTCGGGTAAGCACTTGCTTGTCGGAAAAAAACGAGGCCACTCTTCCTTTGGACCCTCTAGAGTCTCCCGCGCGTGCGGAGACATGCACCCGATAAGTTGCGTATATGACCTGCTCTCCCCCCATCTCATTGCTGGTTACTGAAACCATGTTGGGGAGAATACTCTTCAAATCGGGAGAAGAAATATTATCTTTTTTTTTTCCCCTCCATATTTCTGAAGATTTGAAATTATAAATTTAGCCCATGTGACTTAACCTATTCGCAGAAAATATACCCAAAAAAAATTAATTACCCAAAGGATTATATGCTGGGCCGAGCCTATTTCATTTGGTTGGCCTAGCGGGATAGCCCAATTATATATATATATATATATATATTAAATAAGCCAACTAATGAAATTAAAAGAGAGTGCAGTACGGTGGCTCACGCCCTCGCCTGTTGTCCTAGAGGTTGCATGCTTGATACTTAGTGGGACTACTTGTGTCTCTTTATTAATTATTTAGGATTTAACTTTCATTGTATTAAGTTTTGAACCTCCTTTGTAATCGAAGAAAATAAAAAAAATAAAAATCTTTATCTTTAAATATATGATAAATTGCACTGATGGTCCAAAAAGTTTTATAAATATTTCAATATGGTACAAAAAGTTTTTTTTACTACTTGATGGTACAAAATGTTTCAAAGTTGTTTTAGTATAGTACAAATCGTTATCTTGCCATTGACACCGTCAAGCCGACGCTGATCGTGCAAAACCGATTTTTGTGGGACGTTATATGATGGTACAAAATGTTTTGAAGTTGTAACTTAATAGTACAAAATGTTTTACGTAAGTTACATGATGGTGCAAAATTTACAGATCTTGTAAAGAACAGCTTAACGGCGTTAATGGTGAGATGACGATTTGTACTATACTGTAACAATTTTGAAATATTTTATACCATCAAGTAGCAAAAAACACTTTTTGTACCATATTAAAATATTTGTAAAACTTTTTGGATTATCAGTGCAATTTACCCTTAAATATATTAAAACGGTTGTTTTCATGGGGTTCTTAGCCCACACAAGAACACGTGTCCTTGACTTACCCACATAGTCTAACCCTCTCTTTTCTTCTTTTCTAAATTTACCCACATTTTTTTTTACAGAAAATGATAGCCCATCCTATTAACCGTATTGACTTAATAAGAAAAATATCTTTTGATCCCCAACTTTTAATCGCTTTTCACTTTTATCGTCAATATTATACGGTTTGTCCCTCATGCTCTCTCTGGTAAAAATTTCAATAGACCAATTAATATGTAATATTTTTAATAATAAAAGATTTTTTTAAAAAAAAGACCGACATATCGACAATATTGAGGCTTTCTACAGTCTAGAGAGTAGGCCTCACTCATCAAGATTGATATCTCAAATATTATATTAGACATCTTGATCTCGAGAGATGAAGTTTACTACCATACAACATTTTTGTAAATAATTTTTTTTTGAAATAAAATTAAAGAAATAAGACAATAACTGTAAGAAGTATGTCCAAAATAGATAACTATAATATCTAAATAGGGTGTGATCACCTTTCGCCCTAACCACTTGGCATTCGTACCACTCATTAAGTACCGCCAACTAGTGGTCTCTGCAAAATTGCCAAGAAGGTGACTGTAAAATCCTTTTTTTCCCCAAATATTTAATGATTTCAAATATATAATAAGATCATTTGAGATAATAAATGATAATTATTTTGTAAAGAGTTTATTTTTCGCAAACTCATGAATACTCTAAATCCATTGTCTTGATATATCATAATTATTTAAAAATAAGCGCGTATAATAAATAATAATTTCTTGATACAACGTATATTTAACAAATCATTTAAGGTAATTTTTGACCCGTGACAAAGCACGGTCATGCTGCGCTGTTAAATATGAAATTGAAACCTCAAACCTTACTCTACTCTTTTATTCAGTCATCTTATTATTCCTCTCGTGCGTCGTGCAGCCTCCCCTTCTCGTTGCTACTGCCATCGCCACTCAACCCTTCCCTTCTCGTCAACTCCTGGATGATTGTATTTAAGGAATTTTTTTTTTACTTTTTGGATGATTTTCTCGTATTTATTTGGTATTGGTAATATCAGACCTGTCAAGCTAGCCAAATCTATTTATAATATATAAGCTCACTCTTCATATTTGTGCAATGAGAGTCCTCCGTTTAATATATGAGAGTTTGTCACGTCAGTATTTTGACTATTTATTTACCTTCTAATTAAGTGTCTCTTCCTCTGCACCCTTTATAAAAGCCACCCTCTTCCTCCTCCCACAAAAATCATTAAGCTCTTTTCTTCCCCTTTCAGGCATCTCTCTTGTTATTGGTTGTTGTTGCCATGACCTCACTGATGTTGAGTACTGCTGCTTCGTCGGCTGCCTTGTTTGGGCCACCGACGACCAGTCCCCTGAGCGAGCCTTTAATGCGCATGGCGAGATTGTTGATTTGAAGAGACAGTACGTCCCATAATCATCTTTTCATTAGTATCTAAGATCTAATCAAATTGATACCCACAGTTTCTTTTTTCTTTTTTAATCTTCGTTCATTGGATCTAAGCTCCTCCCTTCGATCTATACCTACGGGTCATCAACGATCGTGAGATCGAGAGGTCTCGTGGCCTCAGATTCATCACCTTCGTCAATGAGAAGTCTATAAGGGATGCGATCAAGGGGATGAACAACCAGAATCTCGACGGCAAGAGCATCATCATCAACGAGGCCCAATCCCCTAGCGGCAGTGGAAACAGATGCGGATGTTGCCACGAGGGTGGTGGTAGCGGCTACAACCTCAGTGGTGGCAGGTACGGTGGTAATGGAGGCGGCCGTGACTGCGGGTACAACGACGAATTGTCTTTGCATGAATTTTTATATCGAGTTTCAGTTACTTGATTGCTTTTTTCGAGCATGAGTGATCAAACTTTGATAAGATGCACCGCCATCAAGATTAACTTGACTGGATATACTTGTAGTAGTCTATGCACCCACGAGTTAAATCATAATCTCTATTGGTTAAAAAATCGATAAGGCATGATCACCTTAAAACTCGATATCGTTAATTGTTTTTTAAAGATTCTAATTGTAAAAATGCAGGTACCAAACTATTCCTTAGGATCGGGTGAAGACATACTGACATAGAATGTCCGGGATTATCAAGGTGGTAAAGTCTATTTAGCATTTGAACATAACTAGGTTCTTTCTGTTGTTAAATAAAAAATCTATCCGTGGGCTTATATGATCACATATGACAAATTAGGGATGAAAAGTAAACCGAACCAACCTGAGAACTGACCCAACCCGACATAACCCGACCCCGAAAACCCAAACCTCGAAAAACCCGTCGGTTCGAGCCCCCCTTATTGGTTCTCGGTTTAGCCACCGAACTGACCCAATAAACTGGATGGGGAACCAAATTAAAAAAAATAAACAAACTTTACTAGCAATTCCTTCATTAAAGAGCCATAACCCACCTCAGATAGAAAAAAGAACGAAGCTTTTTTTCATTTTTTGTGTTAATAATCACATTCCTCTTCCTCTTCTGCATTTCTTCTTCTTCCATCATCATCTTTCTCTCTCTCATCATTTGCTGTCCAGTCTCAAATGTACTGTCTAGTCTCAAATGTAGAGACTTTACCCGCAATTCTTTTCATAGAGTAAGTAGAAAAATATGCGATTCTTTTATCTCCCCTTTTAAGTCATTTTAGTCAATCGGGGACCCGACCCAAATAACCCGATTGACTAGCGGTTGGGTTATTTAGTAATTTTTTGTTCTTATGGGTAGGCATTTCCCTGACCCAACCCATCCCAAAATTTTGGTTCCCCGATCCGAAATAGGAAAACACGACCCAACCCAAACCGCTTTCACCCCTATGACAAATAGGGGGCGGACAAAGCACGATGGGCAGAATAGGGGGTGGATGAGCAAGAGGAAGGGGCCGAGGAAACCAATTTTATTAGTTGTGTTAAGTGATAATTTCAATTTATGAGTTCAAGCAATATATTAGAAATAAAAAAAATGTATTATATTTATCTTTACTATGATTGTTGATTCCATTGATGCTATATCTATCTTTATTTGCACATATATTTACTTTTCGATTCGATTATTCATACAAAAAATTTGTGTATTTTGAAATGTATCGCATGTGTGTAATCTTGAATATATTAAGTTTTATACTTTAGTTAAATTTAATTAACCTATTTACATCACCTAATTAATTAATGGCATTACTATATATATGCTTTACACTAAAAGACGAGTGAAATAGCTTTATAGAAAGAAATAAATTTAGTCAACAAATTGTCATTTATTGACTATTGTAATATTGAAATATCAATTGATTATAGCATCAATGATTAAATTAAGATTCAATTAAGAGGCCTATAAAAAAAAGATTCTATGTCTATATATACTGAATAGATTAAGATTCAATTAAGAAACCTATCAAAAAAAAGATTCAGTTAAGAATGTTTATATAGATACTTAAATGTAGATTACATGTCGGAATTGTATATAAATAGCAACAACATTCAATAGGGAATCAATGACTGAGATATATGATATAGAAGAATGCGAAAAAGGTGTATATATCATATATACCTTTTCAATTACCAAATTATTAAATTATAGTCCAATTCTAATTTCTTATCACTTTATATGCCAAAAGTCTTAAGTTGCATTTCGCATTTCAGATATATTTTCACCTTATTAAAAGATGAAGGAATGATTGCTCACACACACATATATATATATATATGCATATACAAAGTAATGAACACATTTTATCCATTATAACCTCCCTCGTAATTTTGTGTCATATTTTGTTTTTTGGATAATAACTTAAAAAAAGTTTCTTATTGAACTAACTACGAGAAAGCAACATTAGCAAATCAAATAAATTAATGAAATAAAAAATTGAATTGTCAAATCCGTTAAAATAAATCAAAGAAAGAAAAATATAAACTTAATATCAAAATGCATGTATATTTTAAATAAATCTTACGAAAAAAATCATTCAAATAATCCATGCATGATCGGCTCTAATAATTGAGCTTAACTTCGTAAACCAAGAAAACAAGAGTAAATGTTTCTACTTTAATATGTCTTCCTATAAAAGGTTTTTAAAATTATCTAAAATTATGGGAGACATTGCTTTTGTAATTCCGAAAGATTGAGTATTAAAAGTTATTCCCCTCCCAACATGTGCACTTTCTAGGATTCAAACTTGTTTTATTCTCCTTATAGGTGCTGGAAAATATTTTAAGATTTTAATGTATATATTCATGAAATGTATTGCATGATGAATCAAATAAAAAATAATACTAATTTAGGACTCTTTTTTTTTCTTTCTTTCCTTTTCCTGAAAAAATAGCTGTACTACCTTTTCCTAGTGCGCATGTCATATGCTAAGAAAAAATGAAAAAGTTTGATCAATCAAGGAGGATCATTTCGTTTCAATAACTAATTTCATTTGAACTCATCACGTCTAATTACATAATGAAGTAAAAGAATATTTTTAATAAGAGAGATCGAAAATGCCCGCACAACGCGCGGGATTAGGGGCTAGTGTATTATTAATGTGCTCTACTTTCTGGAGATTGTGATGGAAATATGCCAACGAATCAAGTTTTCTATAACATATTAATCTATGAAATAGTAATACATTAATTATTATGCCCCAATTTATTATTGGAGTCAAGTTTATATATAGTTTATCTATCAATATGTAGATATTTTTAGTTGAGGTCTTAACCTATATGACTTTACAAATTTAGTCCTATCTAATAGGGTGGGAGTCAAAAGTATATATATGTTACATATATATATATATATATCGATATATAGATGAACTTATTTATTATTTATATATATTTTGTTAAATGTGGATTAGTTATTCATATATTTATCAATTTAGACTTGGTTTGGGAGAGCGGTTGCTGATGGAGAAGTACTAAAACAAAATCGCTGAAAAATAAGTGTTGATTTTAAAATAAGTTAAAGTGTTTGGAGGAAACTAATTTAAAACTGTTGAAAGTAAAAGAAAAAAAATATTAATACTTGAAACAAAATATGCAAAAGCTGGTTTCACAATCACCTATTAATATATTTGAGGAAATCACGTTCGCAACCGCAATTTCGACCCAAATAATGGTTTTAAAAACTCTCACAAACACCAAATATGCTTAAAATTATAATAAGAACTGATTATGAAACCTCCTATCACACTGTCAGACGAACTCTTAGTCCTACTTAATATGGTGAGAGTGCACTATGTAGTTTATCTATATGTATGTTGATATATAAATGAACTTATTTTTTTTCTTTTATACATATGTTGTTGCCAACGAATACTATATATATTTACAATTGCACCACTACATAGATGTAATAACCTATTTATAGAAAAGTAGGAAATCATTGTCTAATTGATAGCCACTTGGTCGCCATATCATTTAATCCTTAATAAGTCGACTCGACTTGAATTGGATTAGTCAAGACCTATCAAACTACTAGATATTAGGGTGCCCGTACATTAAAAAAAGAGAAGGAGAATTCTAATGCATTGGTACTATTTTTCAATATAAAATCAAGATATTCTTGATGATGAGTAAGGATACTTTTCATACTCTTCGATTTCTTTTTCTCTTGTGTCTTACTATATCGACTTATGATCTTCTTATAATAAAACTAGATGACGGACCCGCGCATGTGTGCGGTCTAGAGTTATTGGACTGAATAATTTTCTTGTTTTAATTTTTTCTATACCTATAAAAACCATCTATATATCTCGTTATTTGGCAAGCCTACTCTTTTTTAACTGAAAACAATGTGCTTAATTAGATGTTAGAGAGCGAAAGGAAACCATCGCGGATCTCCCATTTTATAGGCATTTGCGCGGACAACCAGCACTGAAGATCCAAACATTCTGGACACCATCAAATTTCTACATTGACTCGATTATAGTCATATATGACCAAAAAAAGATAAAGGAAAATATCTCATAGGATTGCTTTGTCACTCAATCCATGTAGTACTTACTTCATTAGTCCTGTAGTTTGATTTTCATTGACCAACGAAGTCAAGACTCGGGTAGATGCATCAGTTGGGGAAGCAGCAACATCAATTGAATCACAACCAAGAAAAACCAGTTGATCATATTAGTACTTTCGTCTATGATTTTATTTTTAATGAATGTTATGCGCACCCGAATTTCATTTCGTCGGGGCACGCATGTGCGCGCCTAAATGCAACGCGGCTTGGGAGTGTCCACCTTCCCGGGGACGCGCGACGGACGCACGTGAGAAGGAGTCGCCACTACCTGTTTACGACCCGAAGGTCGAGGGCCGGTGAGTTGCCCGGGTCTAGGGGTATGAGATACACCTAGTATGCTAAGGCAATGGTTTGTACGGAACCGGAAATTCCGAATTCGGGGGTTCTATTATGTATGGGCCTATATCTCATACGCCCTTTCGGTACTCTAGCTTGCTAAGCTTGCCATCTTATTTATTTACCGCATGATGTAGGGTTGCACTCGACTCGTCCGTTTTGACACCGTAAATTCGAAGAAACACTCAAACCGTCCACTCTCCGATCGGGATTCTTACATAAATAAATGTACAACATAAACCCTTACATTGTTCTCTCAGATAAATAAAAATAAAAATTACAATGACTGAATCCCGATTGGTTCACGTTCAGTTATTATTCCACTCGTGCTCACCGTATGGTTTGGATAAGACTGAAAATTAAATTAAGATACGCACTCAGTGTATGGGGGCATTGGACCCAGTGATCGACAGTTAAGGGGCATTGGACCCGTGTAAATCGTATCATAAGGGTTCGGACCCGAACCGCAACAAATCAACAAATAAAAGTGAAAAATAGAAGAAAACTGAATAAAACTTATATAAACATATAAAAACAGACAAATAACGGATAAACAGACAAGTGCAGACAAGTTGTGTATTAGACCGAATTTACGTGATTTAGTCAATTATTAACCGGGGTTACTTGGCAAACAATTTCCCTACCCTAGGCAAGCAGATGAATATGCTAAAATGCAATTCTTAAGTCAACTATGTGTGTGAGTTTGTTTTAAGACTTTACTCTGCAAATGACACTGAGATTTCACTGAATACGCCAAACTCGTATTTTGACTCTAGATTTGGAAACTAGAGTTCCGCCTAGTCATTATCTAATGTTTATATAAGCCGAGTGAATGATTAGTTCGGTTTTACACGTTTTGTGACAAAAATAACAACGCTAACTACCGAATCTACGGTAAGATGACAGAAACACTGAAAGTGGATGAAACGGGCCATGCGAATAAGACTCGCACCCGAACGGGCTGCACCTTCCTACCCATAGATCAAGGTGTTTCGACCTCCTTAACACCTAGAATGTCGGTGAATCACGAAAACAACAGTTATGCCCTTTGGTTTGCGAAATGTGTAAGAGTTAATGAAAAGTTGAGATCGCGTGACACGAAGGGGTCTAAAGGAGACTTGTGTGTTTCGACTTGAACCGCCTCAAATCGGGCCCGGACTCGAGTCAAAGTGCACAAATCCACCCTAGACATTGACTCTATTCGTGTTACACGTCTTGGCGTTTTGAAATTGTGAATGTAAAAAGGGCATTTCCGTCGGTTCATGATTCGTCGACGCGTTTATGAATTGATAGCCGGTTCATACAATTTTATTTAAGCCGAATGATTTAATTAACCAAATGATACATCCCATTTCCCATTTGTGGAGTGGTTTAGTGATTGAGATCTTGAACCTCAATTGTTATGGATTAATGAGATGGTTGTTCGAAACTACGCGCCTAACATACAAACTAACACGAAACTAATGATTAAACGAAAAATGTAGTTGCAATCAATTCCAAGAATCGGTTTTAACCGGTTCTTGCATGCATAAGATATCAAACACGATAATAACGCACATTTTACAAAGCCGATGCCACCATGTTCTTGGAGACGCACACAAACACACAATACAAATGCAAACACGATATTTATAGAAATCGATAAAACGACATCGGCATGGAAAATGAGGTAAATCGTAAACGCAATAAACATGAAAACAAAGTTGAATCGGGGTCAAGGGGTCTGTTTTGGATCTAGATTTAGTCTGGAGAGGGCTGCATTGGACCCAAAAATCAATGTGATCTGATCTATCGAATAGACAAAATGTTCGGTAAATAATTTTTATTCGGAGTTGCAACGCCCAGAAAAATATGAAATTTTGTTTAGGACCTTAAAATAACATCAAGAACCTGTGGTAAACATTTCAGCTCATTTCGAAGTCGGATGGTTCACGAGACCTATCAAAATCAGACCGAAAACACCGAAATGACGGGTAAACATTTTTTATCTGGAGATCCAGTGCCCAGAAAAATCTGAAATTTTTTGTGGGGACTTAAAATAATATCAAGAATTTGTGGTAAAAATTTCAGGTCATTTTGAAGTCGGATGGTTCACGAAATTGCTCAAGGGCCAAACTCGGGATCTAAGGAAAAGTATGTGAAATGAGTCATTGACACCCGTCCAACACTCCAGCAGTAAACACACATACAATAAGTCGATATTTACATGCAAAAAAATAAAATAAATAAACTTAGAACATGGAAGTTAAGTCGAATTGGGTCCGCCTTATCACCCCACAAGCCTAGATAACTAAAAGACCTACTTTTCTAAGTTGTAGAGAAGTTATACCTAGCCTCGGAATGCGAGAAAAGAGTCGGAGAAGTGGCAAGAGAGTCGGAAGACTCGGTTGCACAGAAGCTGTCCAGAAAAACAGCAATGGCTCCCGGGTAGAAAGGTAATGGCTCGGATGGTTCGATGTGGTTGCATGGTGTAGGCACGGGCCCTCTCGACTCCCAAGGGACTGCATAAGGTGGTCGTGACAAGCTTTGGGCGTGCAAGGGCCTGAACAAACCCAAAAATGACAAAAGAAAATCGGTAAAAACTGTGATAACCCGGGGAGAAGGAAAGAGAGAAATGGAGGTTGTGCGCGGTTGATCGGCTCTTGGCACGTGACCACCTTGTCACGGGGGAGAGTGAGAGTCGTGAGGAACCCTTAGGAGGTGTAGGCACAACTCGCCATGATCGTGAGAGGAAATGGCATGCCTAGGACCCGGGAAGGGCTATGGAAACCCGATTCTGTGTTGTTTCTGTTATCTGCTGAAACGCGGGGTTGGGGGCCTCGAATGCTAAAATTAAGCTCGAAAATAGATTTAGGAGGTCAAAAATAGGTGTGTTATGTATTTTTTTTGGGATTTGGGTGAAGGTGGATGGGTGGTTGCCGGAAAACGACGTTTTTCCGACAATAACAGTTTTTTCTTTGCTCTCTTCTGTACAGCTCAAATCTGGACGAATTCTCTCTGTCCTCTGCTCACTCTCCCTTCCCAAAGTTCTGAATGAAATCCCTATCAATGAGGGTCATGGTTGAGAGAGGAAGGAAGAGTTTTGATTGGAAAGTTGTGCAAGACGAGAAAGCGGTTTAATGACTTTTTTCTTTCTTTCTTTTGCTCTCCTTGAACCTGGACGAAATTATTCTCCTATTCCCTCTGTTTCTCTGCTGAATCAATGTGCGAAGGTGAGGTAGAGTGGCAAGGTAGGAAGGTGGTCCAAAACTGGAAAATTGTGCAAGACGGGAAAGCGATTAATGGGATTTTTCTTGCTCTATTCTACCCCGATTGTACTTGGACGAATTTTGCTCTTTTCTTTTCAGCTGAACTTGCCTCCTATTATGCTCACCATGTTGACCGAATTCTTTCCTATCTTTAGTTCCATGAACTTGGCCGATATTTCCCCCAAAATGCTGACTGAATTTCTTTAGCTTCTTGCTGAAAATGAATGAGATCTGGTTGGCCCTGTCGATCTTGCCATGAATACTAAACTGATTTTGTTTGATTATTTTCGGTTGAAGCTCATATTATGACCCGATTGGTTTAAGACTTTGTTGTAGCCGGTGGACCAAAATGGGGTGCTGACAAATGTCTATGATTATTATAGTATAATTAGCCTTTTTTTTTTATCTTCCATGGCATCAGTTCTGAGAGTTGGCACCATTACGCACACCATTTGTTAAATTGTTGTTGGCGGTCACATAAAAAGTTATGCAAGAAGAACCTTCCTCCGTCCTATGTGACATTGGTTGGTAAATGGGTCTGACTTTTAGCTTGTTTGGTTTGCAAATGTGATTTTAAAATCTCAACTTTAATATAATTCTACCCACTATAAAATAAAATAACTTATACAAAGGCAAAGAATGGATCTCATTTATACAACTTTTTTTTTCACAACAAATAAAATAACTCATACAAAATCAAAGGGTGAACCCTATTTAAACCATTCTTTTTTAAAATCAAAATCTGATTTTAAAATTCTATTTTGAAATCAAAGCAACGTTAATATTTTATATGGATTGGGTTTACATTTAGGTCAATAGATGACTTACAGAATGATATCATCAAAAGAAAACAGAAGAAACTTTGAAATTTCAAAATGCTTTCTTCTTTTAAGTCATATGTTTACAGTAATTTTCTGCCCCACCACAAAATGAAGAAATTGAAATTATTTTATAATTCTTTTTCTCCAAAAAAAAAATTCATAATATTTACCGAAAAAGTATATTATTTCATAATTCTTCCCTTAATATGGGAGGATAACATATGTTGTTTACTCATATAGACAGAAAAATGTCTGGTTCCTTAATTAGCAAAAAATAAAAAATCCCTTTAAAACGTAGTCCTGTTTACAAGCGGACTTAAATCGAATTACTTTTGAAAATTGTAATCATGCTAAGCGCGAAACCTTTTTAAATATCGCTGAGAATAAATTTTGTGCTGTTTATAATATCTAAGTCTTAACAAATGATTTTCAAAAAAATTAAACTGTCATTTCTTGCTGATCAGAGGTTTTTTCTTTTTCTCCGATTTTTGAAAAGAAGTTCCATAAACATATGGAGCCTACGGGCGATAAGACGTGACAAAGAATAAAGGGTGTTGGGGACTGGATTTTGGATATCCGACCCGGTAAGGCTCATAAGGCGAAACCTAGCTTGCTGGTGAGCAGCGCGAGCTGAGGTCTTATCACTTAAGCTAGCCCAGCGAAGGCCCCTCACAAGATTATTAACGGCAACTTCGATAATTATGAGGTACGCTTCCTATTATGGATAAGAGATTTAACGATATATCGAGTATTTCTCCATGGTGGTAATTTATTCTATTTCTAAACTTCCTATAAATACATGCTTCTTTTATACTTCTGGAGTTAATCGACTACTTGCATTCTTTTCCCTTGCACATAACATTCAATCTGATTTGAGCATCCGAGAGGGAAATTGGGACACCACTCCCGAGTTCCCCTTGATGCAGGTGTTTGTGGCTCATGGTTGGATTGACCCTCGTGGATTCTTCATCAACAATCAACACATGAATCATTTGTGATATCGACCCGATTTTCGTTGTCCAGCAAGGGGCGTGCGACACGAACTTTGCAACTGTACTTCGGTGTTGTCATGACTCATGAGGAAGGCATTAGCACAGAAAAACTATATGCACGAGGGTGGAAAGGGATGTGTTACCCACATGAACAATTTTCGAAGGTAGCGTCCCTTTTCATGGTTCTCCAAGAGATATCCCTGCCGGAAAATTTTGGGAAACGTCTACTTTACATTTTTCTACCGAACTTGCTTTTTGAAAATTCTTATGGCAAATGATTTGTGGGATATATTTCTCATATATGTACCACTGCTCCAGTAATACGTTGCCATTCTTATGCTCATTTGCCAATCGTATCACCTAAAACTGTGACACTCAATGAAAATTTACATCTCGATTAATTTTTAATCGTATCCACTCCTTGATTCATATCGAGGATCCATCCCTGTTATGGAGTCCACTCGTCATCCAACGAGCAAAACTGTCCGTTCCAACTGACTGAATTTGTTGAGCATAACAAGTTTCTTACTAACGCCGCAGAGCTTATTGCATCTTTATATTGGAATATGCAAAACGAAAGTAGAGATCGTCCAATGTTAGATTTTGTAAAATATAGAGCCACAACGAAGTGCGGGTTGACTCATTAAAAATAATATCACCATATTATATATTTTTTGGCCATATGTTTACTTGTTTTAAATATTTGAATTTACATAATAAGATCAAATTAATGATAATAATGATAGTTATTTTATAAGGATGAGTTTATAATTCATAGGCTTATGCACGCTCCAAATTCATTATTTTAAGATATTATCATTACTAATAAATAAGTTGATGTAAGAGATAATAATTTTTTAATATTACACGTATCATATGTAACAATTATTATATAACCTAGAATTAACATTAACAACAGTAAAATGAATGGTGAGAGATGACAAATTCGACCCACACTTTTGAAAATAAATTTCCTTTTGCTGTTCTGTCTTTTTATTGTCACAAAGTGTTGGGTTTTTATGGGTCCTAAACTTTTTTATTTTGATTTTTGTTGAATTAGGGGCCGAAGCAGAATACCTTTTTTTTTTAAGACGGTTTATCAATTTTTTTCCGGTAAGGTTTATTAATTTTTTATTATTTATGGAGGGTTTTTTTTTTCTTTTTCCTGAAAAATTAAAAAATAGAACAAAATAAGAGGTGAAGTTAATCAACATGCATCATCGATATGATATATACACGAACAATTAATTAGTTCTCTCGGGAATATGCTTGAATTTATTAACATATTGAAAACGCAAACATATTTATTGGGATATATCCTGTTACTATGATGCTTTGGAGTAATTCCAACCAGCACGAGAATGGCTCGAGACAAATTATTAGCAACAGCTCTGATATAAAATCCCGAAAAATTTTCCATTTTAGTGAAGAGATCAAGCAATATTATCATGTCTGACCTCTAATTAAGCATTATAATAGCTCTGATACTATAATGTTTTGTTTTCGGTGGAAACTGATACTATAATGTTTAGCTCTGATATTTTATTATAATGTTTAGACCTAATTAAGGAATATTATACTTCCATTTTAGCTCTGATATAATGTTTGGACATATTATAATGTTTGTGGTAAAAAAAATTAAGCATCACCGTGTGGATTAAGTGATGGGCATTGTGTATGTAATTCATGAGTAACGTGATCCCTATTATATCCAACCAAACGGACCATAAAAGTAACACTAAGCTGATATCTACTAATTAGGCCTCTGCCTTCTCGGTTTGCCTGGTAACTGCTAACCGGACCTCGCCATTATTGTTTCCGTCTCCGCCAGTGGCACTTGTAATCTCATTGTTCTTGAGTTTCTTGGCCACGGATCTCCACCGGTGGTAGCTTCCGAAGAGGACCTCCATCTCCTCGAGGGTCCGGCCCCACGTCTCGGGCAGCAAAGTGTAGAAGAAGACCCAGGAGATGGCTGCGATCGACGCGAAGAGGAAGAAGGACCCGCTAATGGTTATGGCCTTATAGAGGGAGAGGAAGGTCATGGAGCAGAGGCCGCTCATGGCCCGGTTTACAGCCACACAAATGCCCGATCCCTGGGCTCGCAGCCTCAGCGGGAAGATCTCCGAGCTGTAGACCCATGCAATCGGGCCCAGACCCATCGAGAACGAACCCACAAACGTCAGCACCATGGCAATGCAGGATGATGGCCCACATTAGCTTCTCATCCGGGTGGCTATTGACCACTGCCAGCGCCGACGCCAGAGTCACCAGTGATGCAATCATGCCCGCCACGCTGGCGAGGAGAATCGGCCGCCTCCCGAGCCGGTCGAGATAGAAGGTTGACACCAGGATACAGATAGTCTTGGAGAACCCGACCGCCACAGTGGCGAGCAGTTTCTTATCGGATGATGTGATCCCGGCCTTCTCGAAGATCCGTGGACTGTACAGGACCACCGTGTCGATCCCGGACGCCTGCTGGAAGAAGTGGATGCCTACGGCAGCTATCAGCACGTGGCGAACAGCCGGCATGGGGTGGAGTAGCAGCTCCCTCCACACGCCGGATCCGCTGCTCTTCTTCTTGGGGACCTGCACAGTGTCCTCATCGCAGTCCAAGGGTATGCCGGCGGCTTCCTTGATGTCGGCAAGCCTCTGCTCGGCCTCCTCCTTGGTATCTGCAGTCTTGTGGAGGACCCGCTTGGCATCACCTAAGCGGCCCTGCAGTACGAGCCAGCGAGGAGACTCCGGCATGGTAAGGACCCCAACAGCAAGAACAGCCGATGGGATGACTCCGACCCCGAGCATAAATCGCCATCCCAGGTGCAATGGGAGCTTCGAAAAGCCGTAGTTCGATACGTACCCGAGCAACACACCGCTGTTGATGAATACCTTAAATACAAATATCTCCGTTGAAAATCTATGACTATAACAAAAAAGTGGCATATTACACTGGTGCACATCATGGTCTATTGATCTAGAGGTCTCATGTTTAATATTAATAAGACACTTATATCCATTTATTAGTTATTTATAATTTCTTTTTTATTATACTAGACTTTGAATTTCTTTTGTAACAAAAAAGAAAATCTATGATTATGTACTGATAATTTGCCAATTTTAAAAAATCAAATGTGAAAATAATTTTAACAAAAGTTTCAAAGTAATTTATTCATTTATTAGTAAAGTCAATAAATGCGCCATAGTCACTCGAATATTAGTAGCCAGTTGAAAGGACAAATGCTTCAAAAACGAATTTGCAACCACGAGATTTTAGGTAGAACTGACAAATTGCGCATTAATGTTAGTGGAATGATTTTACTTTGACACAAAGATCAGAAACCTATTTGAAATAACAAGATAAGCTAAAAGCTAAATAGGGACTAATCTTAGTCAATTAATAGATTAAGAATATCTGATCCTATAAAAATTATTATCACATAATATCATTTATTTGGAAAACATACCATAGACTTTTTTCTTAGTTCCTCTTTAGTCCTGATGATTTTAAAACTCCATAAAAACACACAAAGGTCTTTTTCTTTCTCTTTTTTTTTTTAATTCTTTTTGGTAGTAGATGTAGAACACACGAGGTGTCTGACTCTAATATTTACTCCTTTTTGAGGAAAATCTCACAATTAATGACTTCATAGCACATGCATAGTCAAATTGGTAAAAATGAAGACGTAATTAAATTAAGAGATCAAGAGAACATTTACGGACCTCGGGGAAGGAGGTGAGGAAGCCCCGTGCGGAGGCAGGAGCAACCTCGGCCGTGTAGACAGGCGCGATCATGAGGGCGTACCCCATACCAATCCCCGCCACAAAGCGTCCAAACATGATGAACGCATAGTTCATGGCGAAGCCCATGAAGAGGGCCCCGGCAAAGAAGACCCCCCCAGCTATGACTATTGTGTAGCGGCGACCGACCCAGTCGGAAGTCCGACCTGCGAGGGCGGATCCGATGAGGGAGTAGAAGTTGATGATGCCCGCGAGAATCTCAATCTGCACGTCGCTGACTTGCAAATCTTTCTTGATGTAGTCATTTGCTCCACTCATCACCCCGACATCTATTTAGTTCCAATAAATAATAATAATTAAAAATTAGAAATAAAGGAACATTTGAAGGAATTATTAAAATTCATTATATCTTACAAATTATTGCTTGATAACTTAATGGCATCTTATAATTTCCCGAATTATGTAATTTGTACTGTAACTTCATTTGCAGCATGTTACGATTATTTGTCTCTGAATTATTATCCAATATATTAAGATTATTTGTCTCTGAATTATCTAACCATTCAAGTGCTCTCAACCATCATTTCTTGACGCAATTGTTTAAAAACTAATTATTATCCTCGTTACACCAATGGCAATTTCATTTGATAGGTTAAGAATATCTTGTGTTCTCGTCTAAAATAAAAATTGATTATTGACAACGACAAAGCAACATTTCTCCAATAGTTTTTAGATGGCGACAAAAGAAAATTCGAACAATCGAGGTCAAAGAAAATCTTTATCCAAAGCTCACCAGAGCAGTCAAGAAGTTACATGTGCATGAACGAAATGAATGAGAAATTCAGCTGGTAAGACATTATCACTCAACCAAGTCCATTGACACGAATTTAATCAAACTGTATGTGTAAAATATGCAGCAGGAATTGGGATGTTAACGAGGATATTGTGGAGGTGGTTGTATAAACTAATACAAAGTTTTACCATAACCAAGTAAAATTGAATTCATCGAAGCAAGGATGCCACAAGCGAAGGCGAACTTGTTCTTCCGAGCCGATTTCTTCAGAGAGCCATCGACATCTCCGACCGCTGCAGTCCGGTTATCCTCAACCACAATCTTCTGCTCAGCCATCTTTGTCCCTCAAGGCTGAGAATGTGAGAGTGAGAGAGTGAGAGAGGGATGGAAGAAATGTGTGCTATGAGTAAAGCTGATGGTGGAGGTTTGAAAAAGTTTTCTGTGGAGGGATGTTGGAAGAAGGTTTGAGACGATACCAGCCAACATATATATAGTCGCATAAATTAGGGAGTCATGATCAAGAGAAAGTATAGCACAATGGCGCGCCTTTCGTCTGGTAACAAAGAGGTCCCATATTCGATAGTTAGTGAGACTATCCATGCCCCTTTATTAGATATTTAAGATTTTTATTTCAATGTATTAGTTCCATGGATCTCTCTTGTAATTGAGAATTAGGGAGTCATGCCGGATATATGTACATAAGTCATAGTCTGTGAACTTAATTGCTAGTATACATATAACTTGATGAACTTACTAGCATATATAAATTGATTAACGTATACTAATCTGTCTTTACAAAATTTGAGTACATTATAAATTGAGTCATGGCGGATAGATATAAATTGTTGAGAGAAGGTTTGTTGGCGAACTTACTAGTATATATAAACTGATTAACGTACTAATCTATCTTCACGACGAATTATACCTGTCCATCTTTCGTGTTGAATTTACTTGTCTATTCGTGCCAAGGTCCGCTTTTCCTCTGTCAATCATGATCGGGTTATATATGTAAAATTTTCACTTGAAACTACACGGACTTGAGCCCATCTACAACCCAAAAACTTAAGGTGATAGGTTACTGAACCCAAACCTCAAATAAGCTTACAGTTTCTCTCTCAATTTTCTGTGTGAGACAATATATCTCAACACCCGCCCTCATGTGATAGCGTACAGTCCAGCACGTGTCGCGTGCCCTTAAACACCTGTCCTCAACAACTGAACTAGACCGGACCACTGTCGGGCCTGATTAATATGTGGTGCACTCTTAACTGCCTCGAAATCGAATCTGGCATGGTGTGAGCCCACACATGCGCGTAAAAACGTAATCCGCTCTGATATCATGTAAAAGTCACACTTGAGCCTATACGGACTTGATCCCATCTGCAATCCAAAAGTTTAAACTAATAGATTGCTGGACTCAAACCTTATATAAATTTATGGTTTCTTTCTCAATTTTTTTTGCGGAGATAATGTATCTCAACAATATATCTCCCATATTTGGAAGGTTGTTGTCGAGCCTAGAACATTCAGTTGATATACATAGTTTGAAAATAAGAATATAGCATATTGACTTTGACGAAGGAAACTCCAAATAATTGCTCCGATGAAGATGACCAATGCGCTAGTAGGGAAAAATCTGGAAATTAGAATTTTGGGCCACGCTTAATTGGTTGGCCGGTTAGGGATAAGAATAGGGACGTGGATAGTCCATGTTTTGATCTAGTGCTTGAGGTATTCAAAATTTGATATTGGAATATTATAGGTAAAATGATCAAGATATCCTTATTGCAATTATTTAAATATAACTTAAATACTTTTGAATTTCTCAATGCAAAAAATAACATTTGAAAAAAAAAGACAAAACAGTCTAGAACGTAGTTGGGCAGTGATTATTCTCCCTCTCCCCTCTTTGTAGAGAGAAGTTGGAGCACGATTTTAGGGGCGGTCGAGGCCTGATGGTGGCCACCACTGCCCAATCCATATCACCGACTACAGCTGTGGTCGCCCGAGACCTCGGTGGGGCAGTGGTCGATCACCCGCGTTAGGCGACCACTGCCCTTTCTCCATTCTTCTTCCTTCATTGTAGATTTGATAAATTTGAAACAAAATGAGCGCAACAATATCATTTTGCACAAATTATCATAATCCACCCTTAACGTATCCACTAGTTGGAATTAGTTGCTTAATAAATATTTTTTCCTTATCCGAATGGCCATCTTACCGTCACCAAACATGAATTTAGAATTTTGAAGCTTTCATCCTAATCCTTTTCTAGATCAACAAACACAGTGTTAGGGTTTGTTTAAAATTGATGATACATCTAAACTGCATGAACAAGATAATTTATCTCTAGTTCGGATACCTGAAAGTAGGTGTGTAAACGTTTTGGGCCGGTTGGGTTTCGGGTCTTATTTTTGGATCTCAAATTTTTAGGTCGGGTTTGGAGAAAGGTTTTGGAGGGAAGGTTTCTCAAGAGAGAGTGGAAATTGGCCTTACCTTGGGGCGCTTGGTTCGGCATAAAGTGAGGACTTTACATTGTAAAGTTTGGACTTTATATCGTATTTTACAACATTTGATTTTAAAAGTAATAAAAGTTAACCATTGAAACTATTTTCTAGACTTAAAATTTTAGAACTGTGGTCAGTAAAGACTTTGCATCCGAAACATGTGGAATTGTTAGACTAAAATAGAGATTACGGTCGTGAGACTCACAATTATCTCTGTAAAATTAAATCATACATTATATTATCATCCACGTTTCCCAAAACTCAATATAATTTACCAAACACAACAATCACACATTTCGATTTACAATCCATTAAAAAAAAAGTTCCATAATTAAACTTTCCTCAAATCTTCATATTCCTTATAATGTAACAATTCTCGAACCAAACGTCCCCTAAGAAGAAAGCTTCCTTTTATAAAGGATTGGTGTGATTTGTCCCCAGTATTATAAGGTTTATTTGGACCAAGTCTGCCCATTGGGCCTGTGTTTTGGACCTATAGCCTTAATCCTGGGCTCAGTCTACATGAAAGAACAAACGAGGAGATCTGTATTTTTTTTCTCTACTCTAGAGAAAACGATCCATGATTTACGGAGCAATTGGTAAAGATGTTATATATGATTTTACATAATATAATCTCCACCAACGTTTCTTAATACAATTTAAATAATCTTATATTTGTATCTCTATTATGGTACTTAAGAATTAAATGACATGGAATGCATTAAAAATTATCAATCAAAATAGCAGAAACTTAAAGAGAATACGAAAATATAAAACATTTATATTAAAATAGATCTTGCTTACATAAAACTAGATTTCATCAAAATATCATCTAGATTCTTTTGGCATGTCGATGGAGTTATAAATAACTTTTTTGAAAATAAATAACATTCCGTGAAAAGTTCGATTAAAGACTTATAAGAAGAAGAAAAATAATATGGGAATTTGAGAGGGAAAAAAAAGATCTCCTTTATCGATAAACTAATGAGACATATCATGTAAAGGAAAATTCTCCCATACAACTCTCCTTTAGCTTAATTTCTTACTAGTAATTAATAGTGATGCAGATTTAAAATTTGAATTTTGTAGTCTTTTTAAATATTGCGATGTCGAGATGCATATAAATAGACCTAATATATGTAGCCAGTATTTTTGTGTGCATTGTGATGTGATATTCAAAAGCCTATAGGCCCCTGACTAATCAAATTCAAACTAGGTAATGGGTAAAACTCTTCCAATATAGATTTTCTCTATTAACAAGAATTGAATATAAGACTTTGTTTAAGGAGAATAAACGCCAAACTACTTGAGTTAATCTATGTTGGTTATGTAGTTTGTTTAATTGTCGGAACTTATGTAAGACTTAAAAAGTACAAAAAAAAAACGAATAATATCATGATAAATGGGACTTGAGGATGCAATTGAATTTGAAAAATGTGAAATAAAATATATCGGGATTTTTAACTATATAGATAAATTAATATATAATAAAATAGAAATAAAGTTTTTATTAGACTTTTCTTAATAAAAGATAGATGCTTTTTGTGAAAACTTAAATAAGCAGGGAACATAAAAAAATATAAATAAAATGGTAAAAAGGAGTTAAGAAGATTCTATGGAGTTTTGTAAGATGGAGGATGGAAAAGCTTTGTAAAATAAAACAATAACAAAAATAATTAAGAAAAAATTAATTGGGGAATATTAATTAATAGTCAATCTATATATATATATATATATAAAGTTTCATCCCTCATAATAAATAGGGTTAGAAATGTAATTTTATATATAATATAAGGTTATAAAAGTAAATGTGTAAATATAAATTAATAAATGCATATAAATCATTAAATAATTAATAGTTTTATTATACAAGCACATTCTTTGTTTTAACATATGTAATCTCAAAATTTATTTAGGAAAAAATACAATTACCTAAAATAACATATATCTATAAAAAAACTTTTCGACATAATTAGTAATTAACATAAAAATCTACTGATATACAATAAACATATTTAAATATTAGACATTTTTCAAATAATAAAAGATAAATCTATTTAAAATATTTAAAAGTAAGAATTTGCAAAAAGAAGTTATGATGATAGATGATTTGCATTTCTTTTTTTTATTATTTAAATAAATAAAAGTCATCTATTATAATTTTTTAGATTTGATATTTAAGAAAATGGAATATTTTTTCTAAGTATAATATCATTTCTTAATCCATATTTGGTATTATAATTCATTTTCAAGGGATAATAACCTGATATAACCTAACGTTTGACACAATTCTTAGTTATAACCCAAACTTGATTTTTTACCTGAGATAGCCTAGCGTTGACGTTTTGGTATAGCATCTAGCCCAACGCTAATTTTCCGTCCAAAAGTGACGGAATGACACACGTGGCACGTTAAATTCGTAACGTTGCTTACATGTGCCGGTATGTGGGCCCCCCATTTGCCACGTTTGTCTCTTCCCGCCCCATCACCTACCTTCCCACCCATTCCCGCGTTTGCCTTCTTTCTTCTGCCTTTCACTTTGCCCCTTATGTAAATTACTCTCAAATCCTTCTCTGTTTCTTTTCCACCGAAAATTAGAGAGGGCTTTTGCAATTAGGGTGTGGTTGCATTGATCGGTTCTAGATTGTGTTTGCTTGGTGTGCTGTGGAGGACGAATTTAGGAGTCGTTTTGAGGTGAGGGTTTTCCGATTTAAGTATAAGTTGCTGAGTTGGAGGTCTACTGGGAGCTCGTGGCTTTCCAGAGAGGAAGCTGACTCGGTGCTCCTCATCTGTAGCAACACAGAGCTGGTGGTCCCAAAGTGCATCAAACTGAAGGTTGGTGATTATGTTTGTCGGATTCTTCACTGTTAGGTGGACCAGAGTTTTGCCTTTTGCTTTATTACGTTGAGAGCTGCTTATTGTCTCTTTCTTTATTGCTTTGGAAGATGATAAAGTGCTTAAAAAATTGCCACTTGCACGTAGGTGCTTGTCTTGACTTTGGGCCCTTCATTCCTGTATTGAAACTGACAATGTAAGTTAGAAACTTGCTATTTATGTGCTTTACTTCATGAAGTAAACAATTTAATGAACTTTAACTGCATCATGTCACTAATTGAAACCATTGCTTGATGCATGAGCAGGGGAACCCAGTTTGGCTTAATTCTTCACCATGGAGGGTTAATGCATTTTAAACCTCATGTGAGGTATTTAGGAGGTGTAACAACCGTAATAGCTAAAGAGAAGGATAACATGTCATGGTTTCATTTGAAAGGAATGTTGGATGAGTTTGGTTACAAAGAGCCGAGAAGGATGTGGTATTTACTCCTTGATAGATGTTTGGAGACTGGTTTGCGAGAAATGAATACAGATATAGAGGTGTGGGAGATGACTGAGCCTGGGATAAAGTATGAGATGATAGCGGTGTATGTAGAAGCTGATAAGAAAGATTATGATGATGATGCTACTGATGCTATTGATGGTGTTGTTCCTAATAGTGCAGTGGCTGTAAATAGTGGTGTGGCTATGGATGGTGGTGTGCCTGGAGAGGGGGGTATTGTCGTGGATAATGAGGATAAGGATGGGGATGAGGATGATACTGAGTATTATCCACCTGAGGAAGAGGAAAGTGATGCGTACTCAAGTGCTGATGATGAATATAATAGTGACAATGACAATGAGGAGTTTCTTGAAGGTCATATATTGAGGATTACCCAGGGGAATAGACAGAGTGAGATGCAAGTAGATGAAGAGAGGGCCATATCACATCAGGGTGAGGAGAGTGATGAGCAGGCTGCATCTGATGATAATGAAGTCACCCATCATAATAGTGCTGATGAGGGTGAATGCAGTAGAAGTTCAAAAATGTTGAATGTCTTTAACCCCAAGTGTGATATGGCAAGTATAAAATTTCAAGTAGGATTGTGTTTTATAGGTCCTAAGGAGTTCATACGTGCTCTGAAGGATTATGCCATTTACCATGGCTTTTCTCTACGTTTCTTGAGGTCCGGAGAAAAGAAGGTGGAGGTTGTATGCAAGACAAATTATCCATGGAGGATATACGCTGCTTGGACACAGAAGAAGGAGGCTTTTCAAGTCAAAACATTGACTGATGTGCACTCATGTAGTAGAGATCCAAGGAACAATCAATGCACATACGATTGGATAGGGGAACATTTCTTAGAAAAGTTTCGACTGAATATGGATTACAGTGCTATAGATTTGATGAAGGAGATCAACACTAAGTTTGGGATTATGGTTTCAAAGAGCACTTGTTATAAGGCTAGGGCACATGCGAGGGAACTAATTCGAGGGAGTATAGAGGAGCACTATCACTTGCTGCCCCGTGTATGTGGATGAGTTGAATAGAGTATACAAAAACAACACATTTGATCTTGTGCTTGAGAGAGGGGCAGCTGATCAGCTTGTGAGATTCAAGAGAATGTATGTATGCTTTGATTCCTTGAAGAGGGGGTTCCTTGAGGGGAGTACACCAGTTATTTGGTGTAGATGGGTGTTTTTTGAAATCTAAAATTGGGGGGGGGGGGGGGGGGGGGGGCTTTTAAGTGCTGTAGGTAAAGATGGGAACAATCAAATGTTCCCAATTGCATGGGCAGTCGTTGAAGGAGAAAATGAGGGGTCTTGGCGATGGTTTATACAACATTTAAAGGAAGACTTGGGTATCATTGATGGACTTGGGTGGACTTTCATCTCTGATCAACAAAAGATAATCTCTTCTTTTCTCGGATTATTATGAATCTTTTTCTTATTATGAGGTTTCTTTGTTACTAACTGTGAATGTATTGTGATACTGTTGGGCCTAGAGAATGCAGTAAGATCTCTGTTACTTAATGTAGAGCACATAAATTATGCTAGACACTTGTATGCTAATTAGAAGAAAAGGTATGGAGGTCTTGCAATGAAGTCAACCTTTTGGAGAGCAGTCAAGAGCACCACTATCACAGGGTATGAGAACACAGTGGCTGAGATGAGAGCTCTAGACTCGGAGGCAGCTGATCAATTTGAGGGGATTGGAGTGATGAAGTTCTGCCGTGCTTTTATCAATGAATGGCCCAAGTGTGATGTCATTGACAACAACATATGTGAGTGTTTTAATAACTTCATCCTGCTTGCTAGGTCTAAGCTTATCATAGATATGTTGGAAGATATTAGAATTGCAATGATGTCAATGATAGTAGAGAAGAGGGATAAGTGTCTGGCATCAACTGATGAAATATGCCATAGAGTAAGAAATGTGCTTGAAGAGAATAAGCTCAGCTCTAGGTTATGTGATCCCACTCACGGTGGAGACTCAAATTTCGAGGTTGGCCACTTTGAAAATAGATTTGTAGTAGACTTAAATACCAAGACTTGCACATGTAGGAAATGGAACCTCACAGGAATCCCATGCCCCCATGCTATTAGTTGTATCCACATATTAAGGGAAAACCCTGAACAATATGTTAACGAGATGCTCAAGAAGGAAATGTACCTTCAAGCCTATGCACACACACTGAGGCCTTTGAATGGTCAAAATTTATGGGGCAAACCAAAAGGAGATCCTGTGTTCCCTTCCAAAGTGAAGAAACAACCAGGGAGGCCAAAGAAAAATAGAAACAAAGATGCAAGTGAACGATACCCCGATGCTCAAAGACTTTCTAGGAAAGGAATGGAGATGAGTTGCAACATTTGTCACTAATATGGTCACACCAAGAAGTCACGCAAAAAGAAGAACAAACAATCGACTGAAGCAGCTCTTGCAGTAAGTTTTTTTTTAAAAAAAAATTACTTATGTTTTCAACTAAACTTGAGTCAATTTTACAACTGATGCATTAACAGGCTAGAGAAAGAGACCATGCTGATAATGCGAGTCAAGTGGACCAGAGCATGAGCAGTCAAGTTACCATAGATCATACCATGGTTCAACAGACAGACCAGACCAGGGGCAACCTAGCTACCACATAACATGGTCAGTCTTCTGGATATGGAGGCAAGACTAGCACGGAGCAAGGGAAGGTTACAAAAGGCAGACAAAAACTTCAGGTTTGTGGTTTTCATTTTTTCTTGATAATCTCCATTTTCATACAAACATGCCAATATATATATGCAGATTCGAAGGAATCAACCACTTCAGCCAAATCCACAGATGGTATCCAATATGGTTTCTCTTATTCATAGAGAAATGACCCAAGCTAACAAAGGTTTCGGTGTCCTACATGGAGAAACTGGAATGACTTATATTCATGTAAGTATAATCAATTGCTCTATATATACAGTAAAACTGATTGGAGGATACTTACATGCTCGTATCTGTTATGTTAGTTGCCTAGTGAGCAGATGAGGATGTCATACATGGGCAGGCTTAGGGGGCAGTTCAGCAGTCCATCACATGTGCAAGCAGGATAGACAAGCAGTTCATCAGTTCACCAGGAACCCAAGCACCAGCAGAGAAACGACCATGAAAAGGAGCAGTCCAGGCCGAGAACAAGGTTACAAGCTCGAAAGATTATGGCTGATATTGAACCACGAAAGAGAAAGAAGTAGTTGGTTGTCATAAATTGCTCATTTTGTTAGATTGTCTCATTTTGGTTGAATTGTAGTTGGTTGTCTTGGTGGACTGGTAGTTAGGGAGTCTGGTAGATTGACAGGATGAAATTTGGTCATTTTGATGATGCTTCTTGTAAATATATCAGCCATCTTTGTACATTGTGGTGTCCAGCAGTTGTCTGTTCATAGAAGGAACAAAGTACTGTTTATACATTTTGGTAGAGTGATTGAATCAATGACAATTTGCCTTGTAAAATTCTTTCAATACTGAGTTTTGTCGAAAATCCTATTCTGAATTATTTGATGAAAAGCAATCATCATCTTTAATTTCACCATATAAATGTAAGACATACAAATTGAGTAATCAAGCAGCCCAATATGGTTTCTGCTATTACATACATTTGATGAGTAATAAGGTGGAACAATCTACTAAAGAAGCATCAGCTTGAACAACAAATTTTACTACAATTCCATCATACACTTTGTGCTTCCAGTGATCATTCTTCCAATGCAGCTACGGCACAATCACAGACCCCAATTCATAAGAATAAAGTAAATCTTCTCCTTTCTGATCACACTATCTTCGTACCAATGAAAGGATGAGCAATTGGTTGAGCAAACAAAAGGTAATCCACACAAAGACTGAAGCTTGAGTAGACGTAAGGCCTGTGAGTCCACGGTCGACGTCGAGGACAGGCCCAGCTGCAGCGATGGGAGCATCGATGGTGTCTGTGCGCGCATGTGGGTTGACCTCTGTCTCTTTCTTTCTCTCTCTCTCCGAGCTCCTCTGTCTTTGTCCGTGCCCCTCTGTCTTTGTTTGAGGTCTTGTGCCTTTGTCCGAGCTCCTCTCTCTTTCTCTCTCTAATCTATAGATACAATGCATGGAAAGCAGGGGAGAGAGCTTCCTCTGGAAAGCCACGAACTCCCAGTGGACCTTCACTCAGCAATCGGAAAACCCTCACCTCAAAACGACTCCCAAATTCGTCCTCCACAGCACACCAAGCAAACACAATCCAGAACCGATCAATGCAACCACACCCTAATTGCAAAAGCCCTCTCCAATTTTCGGTGGAAAAGAAATAAAGAAGGATTTGAGAGTCATTTATAGAAGGGGCAAAGTGAAAGGCAGAAGAAAGAAGGCAAACGCGGGAATGGACGGGAAGAAACAAACGTGGCAAATGAGGGGCCCACATACCGGCACATGTAAGCAACGTTACGAATTAAACGTGCCATGTGTGCCATTCCGTCACTTTTGGACGGAAAATTAGCGTCGGGCTAGATGTTATACCAAAACGTCAAAGTTAGGCTATCTTAGGTAAAAAATCAAGTTTGGGCTATAACTAAGAATTATGTCAAACGTTAGGCTATATCAGGTTATTATCCCCATTTTCAATTATCCTTAATTTGTTATAGTATGCACTAATATCTGTGTTGAGAATTATATTTCCATATGGAAAATATGAAAGAGCAACCATTAGTTTATATAAGATTTTGGTATCAACACTTAAAAACTCAAGCTGATAAGTGTTAGTACTAAGCCATACATTAAGCTGATGTAACACTAATATATGTTTTAGATATTAACCCTTGGGAATTATATATGTTTTATTATGGAGAATCAAACCAGTACTATTTAGGAGATTGTATTTGTGGGATCTTATATATTTAGTAGAAGCATCTTTCTCGACATGATGTATTTCAGTCTATAAATAAGAGCGCCTTCAGCACTATTTTGTGTGTTAGCTAATTCTATCAATTCTGTCTATTTTAGAAATTCTTCATGGTATTAGAGTAGAAGATCTTGATATATTCGAGACCTTCCATTGCGTATAGCATCGATGCGTTCGGCCTTGATCGGGCACGCTCGACAACCCAATTCCATTCCAGTTCTTGATTCTCCAAATCCCTTGATTATCTCCAATAATTTGAATGGTTTTAATTTAAGAATATATATATATATATATATAATAACTACTATAACCAATAATTTGTGCATTCCACATGCAAAAAAGCTAAATATTTAATATTTTAAACATATATTAAGAAGAACTATAGTGAAAATAAATGGGTGGTGATGGGATTGCACATGCGGGAGGTAGTCCTCAGGATGGTGTTGGGATATAAGAGAATGGTTTTGTCCACAATGTTGGTGTTTCCTTTGCGGTAGTGGCTAAATTATGAAAAGCTCTCATCGGTTTGAAACTTGCCTATTAGGATTTTGGACATAGGAGGATTATATTGGGAGAAGATTCCAAAATTTTATGTCGACTTAGCTAAAAGATATACCTACCTCGCAACTCTCTCATCTAGCTGTCAAGATGCTTAATCCTAAAATAGAATTAATCTGTTGAGGTTTCACTCACTTATGGGGAAGAGAACGCTTGTGCAAATTGGATGGTAAGGATGATAATTTAATTGTCACTTGGCTCGTATTTCTACTCTAGTCCTCCTAGCCGGTATCACCACGCTATTTTTTTGGGATACAATTGGTCTTCCTGACCTTGCCTTTGCTACTTCTCGTTTCCTCTGCCATATCTTTGTCCCTTTCCTTATTCTTGACTTTTTCTGTCCTTTCATTTTCATGAAGTGTTGGGTTTTTATGGGTCCTCCGCTTGCCTTTGTTTTTTTTTTTGGTTTATGACGGTCTATTATTTTTTTTATTATTTATAGAGGGATTCATTTTGCGTGAAAAAAAAAAGGACAGACTAAGAGGTGAACGTTAATCCACATGCATCATGATCTGATACATACATGAAAAATTATTAGTTTTCTCTGGACTATGCTTAAATTTATTGTTAACGTGTAAAAACATGAAAATACTTATCAGGATGGACCCTGGTACTACATCTTGGAGTAATTTGAACCAGCACGACAATGACTCGAGATAAACTGATGGGACCTAGAATGAGGCGCCTATTATAATATTATTGGGCCTCGAGAGCTCGACCCATAGAGGCCTATGATTATCTCTTCTTCAACACATATATAAATATATGGGAACATACTCTCATCCCTCTAAGTGAATAAGACATACACTATACAAGATAGTTAACATGACTGTCGGAAAGGGAAATCGGATCATGGACAGGATCTTGAAGGTTACGGACATCATCCCCAACACAAACTATTAGCAACAGCCCCGTTGCAAAATTCCAAAACACTCCATCTTAGGTAAGAGATCAAGCAATACTATAATGTCGATCTCTAATTAAGCATCACAGTGTTGTGTGGGACTAAGTAATGAACGGAAGGAACCATTATTTTCCCTGCCCGCCCCCATAGCAAGCACTACACTAAATGACACTTTACTAATTTAATTAGCCCTCTGCATTCTCGGTTTTCCCGGTAACCGCTAACCGGACCTCGCCATTATTTTTTCCATCTCCGCCAGTGGCACTTCTAATCTCATTGTTCTTGAGTTTCTTGGCCACGGATCTCCACCGGTGGTAGCTTCCGAAGAGGACTTCCATGTCCTCCAGGGTCCGACCCCGCGTCTCGGGCAGCAAAGTGAAGAAGAAGACCCAGGAGGCAGCTGCTATTGATGCGAAGAGGAAGAAGGCCCCACTGATGGATATGGCCTTATAGAGGGAGAGGAAGGTCATAGAGTTGATTCCACTCATTAAACGGTTCACAGCCACGCAAATGCCCGATCCCTGGGCTCGCAGCCTCAGCGGGAATATCTCTGAGCTGTAGACCCATGCGATCGGGCCCAGCCCCATTGAGAATGAACCCACGAAAGTCAGAACCATGGCGATGCACAGGACGATGGCCCACATCAGTTTCTCGTCCGGGTGGCTGTTGATCACTGCGAGCACGGACGCGAGGGTCACCAATGACAAGACCATGCCCCCAACGCTGGCAAGGAGAATGGGCCGCCTCCCAAGCCGGTCGAGATAGAAAGTCGAAATCAAGATGCAGACGGTCTTGGAGACTCCAACCGCCACAGTGGCGAGCAGCTTCTTGTCGGTTGACGTGATCCCGGCCTTCTCGAAGATCCGTGGGCTGTACAGGACCACTGTGTCGATCCCCGATGCCTGCTGGAAGAAGTGGATGCCTATGCCAGCAATCAGCACGTGGCGAACAGCCGGTGTTGGGTGGAGTAGCAGCTCCCTCCACACGCCGGATCCACTGCTCTTCATCTTGGGGACCTGCACAGTTTCCTCATCGCACTCCAGGGGTATGCCGGCGGCTTCCTTGATGTCGGCGAGCCTCAGCTCGGCCTCCTCCTTGGTATCCGCAGTCTTGTAGAGGACCCGCTTGGCATCACCTAAGCGGCCCTGCAGGACAAGCCAGCGAGGAGACTCCGGCATGGCAAGGACACCCACAGCTAGCAGTATCGATGGGATGGCTCCGACCCCGAGCATGAATCGCCATCCCAGGTGCAATGGAAGCTTCGAGAAGCCGTAGTTTGATACGTACCCTAGCAACACACCGGTGTTGATGAATACCTGGAAATACAAATATCACCGTTGAAAATCAATGATTATGTACAAATATTTTGTCAATTTAATCAAATCAAATGTAATAACTTAGCAAATCTATAAAGTAATTTATTCATTTAATATTAAATAAGTGCATCATCCATGGTCGGTCGAATATTAGCAGCATGTTGAAAGGACAAAAGCTTCAAAACTGATCTGATGGTGAATTAAATAATTGCAACCGCGAGATGATTAATTACGTAAAGCTAGCACATTCCGTGCCGTTAGAGGAATGATTTTTGTTTTCGGTGAATATTAGTAGAATGATATTACTTGTCATGTAAGAATTTGATTTTTTTTATCAGCATAAAAAAATTAAGAATAATAAGGTTAACTGCTATCCTAAAATCAATCTCAATCGTTCAATAAATTAAGATATACAAATTGTTCTTACCGAAGAAAGATATACATATTGTGATTTCACAACATAATTGACTGATAATATCATCTATTTGAAAAACGTGCCATAGACTTTTTCTTATTTTGTCTATTTTCCCGATACGATCTTGAACTTCTACAAGAAGATAACTCTACCAAAAAAAAAAAAACAAAAATCTTTGACACTGATGTTTAGTCCTTCCTAGAGGAAAAAACCTAATATAATGACTTCACAGCACAGGCATCATCAAATAGGTAACAGAGGAGATTGAATCAAAAAAACATTTCCGAACCTCGGGGAAGGAGGTGAGGAAGCCTCGCGATGAAGCGGGGGCAACCTCGGCCGTGTAGACGGGTGCGATCATGAGGGCGTAGCCGACGCCAATCCCCGCCACGAAGCGTCCAAACATGAGGAAAGCATAGTTCGTGGCGAAGCCCATGAATAGGGCCCCAGCAAAGAAGATCGCCCCAGCGATAACTATCGTGTAGCGGCGGCCCACCCAGTCGGAAGTCCTACCAGCCATGGCAGATCCAATGAGGGAGTACATGTTGATGATGCCCGCGAGGATCTCAATCTGCGAGTCGCTGACATGCAAGTCTTTCTCGATGTATTCATTTGCTCCACTCATCACCCCGACATCTATTTTCGTTCAAATAAAAAATATAAATAGTTACAAAAGATAGAAATAGATAACATTTAAAGGAATTATTGAAGTTCATTAGATCGTACAAATTATTAATTAGTACCTCAATGATTGCATAGAAATTTCCGATTTATGTAACATGTACGATAACTTCAGTAGTCCAATATCTTACAATTATTTTGTCTCCCAGTTTAGTTACTAACATTCAAGCTAGGGCGATCAACCTCATCATTTCTTGAGGCACTTGTTTAAAAACTAATTATTCTCGTATAATTGAAATTTCACCATCGACAATTTCATTTAATTAACTGAGAATATTCCGAGTTCCCGTCTAAAAAGAAAAATTGTTTTTGGCAAAGACAAAGCTGGGTTCTTTCCAATAACTTTTAGAAGGTGACAAAAGAACAATTCAATAATGAAGGGCAAAGAAAATCTTTCTCCAAAGCTCAGCGGAGCAGTCAAGAAACCTACATCTACATGAACGAAATGCCAGACAAGTTCAGCCCGCAGAGCAATTTTCATTTGTGCGAAGTCATCGAGATGAACGTAATTCGAGTGGCATGTGCAAAGTAAGTCGAGATATTAACAACAGTAGTGTTGAGGGTTGTATGAACTAAAAGTTTTACCATAACCAAGTAAGACTGAAGTCATGGAAGCCAGGATACCACAGGCCATGGCGTATTTGTTCCTCCGAGGTGGTTTCTTCGAAGAGCCATCAAAATCTCCGACCGCAGGAGTCTGGTGATTCTCAACCACAACCTTCTGCTCAGCCATCTTTCTCCCACAGGGCTGAGAATATGAATGTGTGTGTGTGATAGAGAGAGATGTCTTACGAGTAAACTAATGGAGATTTGCCAAGCTTTGTAGGGAAGAAGGATGGAGGAAGTATGAGACGTTTATACTGGCAACTATTATAGCCACATCATTTATATGGTGACAAGAATTAGGGAGTCGCGCCGGATTTTTATATGTCGTCGTCGGCGGACTCCTTGGTGTGCAAACTAAATTAAACGTACTAATTTATCTTTGCATCGAATTGAATCCCGCCATTTTTCCTGTTAACTTGACTTTTCTATCGTACGTACTTGCTGAGGTCTGCTTTTTCTCTATTAATCTTTGTTGGGTTATATACCCCAATGTATCGAAAGTTGTAGCCAAGCCTAGACATTCAATTGATATACTTTGAAAATAGAACAATGCTGATTGTGACCGACTTGATTAAGCTAATTACGTTTCCAGGTGTCCGATTACAATAAGTTATCTTGTTCAGATAGTTTAGATGTATGATCGTTTTTTTCATGATTTTGATTTTTCTCTACTAACGCATTGATCATCACTTCTATTATTTGGACTGTCCTCAGTCAAAGTCAATGCGCTTTTAGTTTATTCTTATGGATAGACCATCGGCCACCACTCATAGATGTACACTTCATCCATGTACTTTTTCATATATCTTCTACCCCTCATCGCAACACGTTATTCATGCACGTAAAAAATCCCCGGAGTCGTGCATTCTTGTCGCACGTTGATCTCGAAATTTATCCGATGAAACAAAATTTAGAGATAAAAATACGGGTTTATTTCTTGTTAGAAAGGATACATAAAACGATTCTGCGACGGGTAAGCACTTTCTTGTCGTGAAAGAACGGTGCCACCGTCATCCTTTGGACTCCCAAGGTCTCCCGTTGAAACTTATACATAAGATACGTATATGACTTCTGCTTTTCCCCTTAGTCGTTGCTGGCTGGTAAAATCCATGTGGAGGAGAATAGTCTTCAAATCAGTTGAAGAAATATATCTTCTTCTACCAATCTGGATTATATTCGGCACTTCTTTACTTAAATAAAATCTCGAATTAGGATCTTATAAATAAAGAATATTCATGATTGGAGAGATTTACTACTTAGTAGACCGATATAATTCTAATTGAATTAATAAGATCATACTGAATTTTCAGATATCATAATACACTGAAAAAATAAAATTCTTTTTATCTTTTTCCTAATTTCTGTCCTTTCTGATATTTTGAAATTATACACTGAATCTGTACTTATATATATATATGCTTAGAGAATGATTTGCTTCCTCGAAGAAAAAGACAAAAAAAAGGATCGAATTATTTCATAATTCTTCGCTTTAGTATTGGGGGATCTTACACGTGTTATTTTTTTTATAAGTAATCATCATATATTTTGGGGTTAATTACACCAAGCATATAAAATGATTTAGAAATGTATCTATGGGGATAAGATACGTGGAAGAGAATAAAGGTCGTGCGGTGCGATCATGTGACTATACTACGGTGTCATCATGCCCCGTGAGGGCAAAGATGAAAGCACGGCAAAAAAACTATGCACGAGTGGGGAAAGCAAATTGTTGCCCGCATGAACAGTTTTCAAAGGTAGTCCCTTTGTTCATGATTTCTCCAATGGATAATTTCCGCCGGAAAATTTTGAAAATTGTTTTGGTAAATGATTTGCTGGACTGCTCGAGTAACACTTGTCATTCCTCTGTTCATTTGTCAATTTACAAATAGGAATGGCCCTCTTTTAAAATTTTTAACGCTCATTCATATTATTTTTCGATTTCTGATAATATTATATATATTTCTCTTTAATTCCGGAAATTTTATACTTCTATTTTTCCTCCAAATGATCCCGCTCCTTAACTCATATTCTGCAGCTGATCCTTTTTGCGAGGACACCATCTTGGTGATGAGATCTCACTGCCACCAAGATGGCATGCGGAGATGCGAGGATGGCTTATTTGTCTCTTTTTCTATTTTCAGCGCGAAAGAATTGTGAACTGTGATAAGAGTACGAAATCTCGTTTGTATGAAGCTTGTATCGACTAAAGGACATGTTCTTGAACCATCAAGCGTGGCCGTCTTGGTTGACCGATACCAAAGCCTGGCTAGTATATATTTGACTTTTACCTTCAGAAAGGTCTGGTGGTCGAGAACGAAACATGGCCTTTCTTGGTTGGTGAACCAAATCAAGTTGTTCAAAGAATCTAAATTAAATGGGGGGCCAGCTCTCCAATTTGATCCGAGCTTTAACGGGCCCAATCTTACTATCCAATTCGAGATTCGGCATGTATAGTCCTACTGGTTAAGATACATGCTTCGTGCAACGTCTTAATTCGTTAATGAAGGAAAAGAAGCTATAGCGATAAACTAGTAATATAAATATGGATAACTCAAAAAGAT
Source organism: Punica granatum (assembly GCF_007655135.1). Lineage (NCBI taxonomy): Eukaryota > Viridiplantae > Streptophyta > Magnoliopsida > Myrtales > Lythraceae > Punica > Punica granatum. The sequence goes on from NC_045128.1 coordinate 6,470,763, forward strand.
CATCGTGACAGCTCATACAGGTTATTGTGATGAGGCCGCTCATTAACCAGTTCACCTCGACCGTGATGACTTGCACAATGGGCTCGAAGTCTTAGCGGGTATATCTCCGGGCTGTAGGCCCACGCAATAGGGCCCAGCCCCATCGACAACCAACCCCATTTTCAACCTTTTCAAACTTTGTGTCTTAAAATAATTTTTTAAACCCCATATTAAATTGTTTCTTTTTTTTATATATATATTGTACTTTACGTTTTTGAAAGGTTATATATATATATATATATATATATATATATATTCATACTATAAAATAAGGGAAATCATGAGTCTAGTAAAATGAAATAAAATTTTAATTGCGTGACTGCACTACATTTTTTTTTATTCCTTGGGTATAATTTACTCCGTAAAGCAAATCAACATAATTCACCCCAGAAAAGAAAAAAATCATTATAATGCCACGACTCACATTTAAGTATGAATGGAGAACATTTTGATTAAAAAGGACAAAAAAAAAAAAAAAGCTACTCAGTGTGTAAAAGCAAGTCTTTGGATTCAAGAAAATCATTTGTTTCGTTTGGAGAAGGGAGATGGATCAGCACACCACTGGCTTTGATTCCTCGACAAAGGGGAATGTAATGTAATATTTAGCACTGTATAATCAGCTGCGATCATTAGAGGAAATAATCAATCATCTCATCCGATCGACAAACCATAATTGACCCAGACAACAAATTGCGTAGCTTCCCCCATGTCGTGCAATCCAACCGAACATATATACAGCTCCAAAGTTCCAATACCAGCAATGCACGGATACATGCACAGAAGCTGGTGAACACACCGGACCGCTTCACAGAAACACACGAACATTTATAATAACAACATATTCTACTATCCACAATACATTTACTAATCTCGGCCTATTCCACGTGTAGTTTCCTTAATAAGCAAATAAGAAAATATTATAAATCTCGAACTCGTGTTTTTCTTCTTATAGAGGGTTAAAATTACTTACCACACGACCAATACTTATATTTTCCCTACCCCCGAATCCACCTTCCACTCTTCCTCTCAACTTCGTCCCTCCATATCTTTTCTGTGTTTTCCAGGTTTCAAACCAGACCACCTACACCCCCCTCCTCCACTCCTTCAGTCCGCCAATCTTCTTAACTATCGGGCTATCGATACTTCACTTGTCTATTCCTTGTACTTAAATATATTTATACTACTCATAAGTTTATATTTTTATTAATATTACTTATTCTAATTTTGTAATATACCGAAATATTTTGCTATTACACTTTAATGCAAACCAAGTCTACTCATCGATTTATTCAAATCAAATACACCAAAATCCAAGAACCAACATACCATTATATATATATATATATATACACATATAAACCAAACTATAACATGCGAAGCAAACTAGCCAAAACCCATAACATACAAACCGAGACAACAATCGTTCAACATATCAAACAAGGATGATAAGTCCATTAGTCCACGGGAGTATGCATAAACAAAATAATCCATAACATGTCGTAATTAATTAATGAGTCCATGTAATGTCAAAGGGCTAAGTACATATCAAACAAGGATAATAAGTCGACATAGGTCGGACCCGACTTACTCATCATCATCACCATCATCATCCTCCTTGTGCCCCTTGCCTTGGCTATGGTTAGTGCAATGCTGCTTCCCCCGAGTGAGGTCTGGCGGAATGGGTACTCCCGTCAACTTATGTAGGGCCTCTCCGATATATTGCATCCACGAGTCGTGATTATCCAATTGGGAGTGCATGATGCCTAGCAGCTCCCTGACGCGATCATTGCATGGATCGGCCGTCACCGCCGTGCCGGATGGTCCACATTCGAAAGAATTGGATGAAGAGCTGTTGGTGCTCAAGAAATTCATCCCATGTACACGGTCCTTCTTACTTCTACAATCACATCCGCCCAAATCTTGGCCTGGACCTCCAGCTAAAGGTCGTCGGAGCCATGAGACCGGGAAGCCTAAATGTACTTCTCTTGTTAAAGAGTGGAAACAAACAAAAAACAGAAAAAGATTTACGTAAGTCGATAACATTCGAAATAAAAAATATGGAGTAATCAAGTATTAATAAAAAATAAACAAGTCCTTTCAATTAATCTTAATTACAACTTGCCATGTTTTCTTGTGTATACGGGCTAACCCAAGCTCCATCTGCTTTTTTTTTTAATGGTTTTGCTCGTACATTTTCACTCGATCGACGGGTCGGCCTGTTATTTTCTCTTGCAAATTAAAGAAAAAACGACCAATGGGGTATTAACATAATAAACACATTTGACTGATATAAGACACACGTCATGACTTACCTGTCAATATGCTTTTGTAGCAAAAGATTGCGATCCTCAACAGTGGACGGATGCTCTAGCGTTGAAATCTCAATTCGCTTTAGTTGCTTTTGAATTATGAGAGTTTTCTTGCCAATGTTGCTCTAGCGCCGCCATATGAGCCTCCCCAATCCAATCAATTCGTTGCGATCCCGTCCGATGCTTGTGGAATATAACCGATAACCGCTTACTCGCCATTTTGTTGAAGTCGGTCCACATATGTTTCTCGTAAATCGGATTCCAATAACATAATTTCTGCATTTTTAATGGTTGCAAATTAATGAAGATATTTCTCAATAAAATACATAGGATATATGTATTAAAAGTCATCGCTATCACCGTCCACTCTTGAAAAATCAGCTCCTTTACTTGGTGAGGAACAAGATGCCATATATGAAGGACCACATTGGGATTGACCCAAGCATTGTTAAGTTTTTTTTTAATAACAGTCACAACTTTGGTCGTTCCCTTGTGACTAGGGATAAACCTGCTACAAATGAAATCAAATATTAGTTAATCTCCCTTGTAATAGCCAGCATATATAATAAGCTCGTAAATTTAATAAACACATAAATATAATAAGAAACGTGAACTCATGATCGTCATGGGGTAAGGGATAATATCTCTCATTATAAAACCCAGGCTCATCAAACTACTGATGGGCCGTTGACTCTGCACTATCTGACTCACAGTACCACTACTTTCCCTCCCGCTCGGTATGCGTACGTCTATGCGGTGAATATTGCTGCATGGGTGCCTCCGGGTTTTGAGTAAATTGGCTCGGTGAGGAAAACGTGTAACTATGTAGCGGGTCATCATGCGACGTTTGAGAATGGAGACCTCCCTAATGTGGGATGGAATCAGGGGGCACCGCGTGGCGGGTGTACAATCCGGATAATCACGGGTCCGCCTCGGTGTGTTGAATCAGGTTGCTTGGTGGTGTATCTACGTGTCTATAACGTTCCGACTATCACTGCAAGTCCCGTTGGATGCCGGACATGTCAGGCCTATAAAACAAATGATCCCGCTCCGACACTTGCATCGGGGTTTCCTTCCGACGGGACCCCGACGCATTACCTCTAGTTGTGCTGTTCTTCTTTAGCCCTCCTGATTGTTGAGACATCTGCATTGTAACAAATTGACAGAATAAATTAATCACAAATGGTAACAACCCGCATACAATATTATATTGCATAAAAATAAAAAACGACAAACTAACTTTAAATTACTAAATAAATATGAGTAAAAGGTAAACCAATAACGATATTTCTCTTTGTCCGAAAATGCGTTCATTGGTCATCAAGGCCACCGCCAACATCATCATCATCGCAACCCTCATCATCATCATCGTGCCCGCGCATGCCATCTTCATCCTCATGGTCAGTCCAAAGATACTTAGCATGATTATTTCTATCTATCAATGCAGGTTCACGATCATCTTCAGTTATTGAACTAACGTGGGGATGGTCTTCATTTTGATAAGCGACCTCCAATGCCTCGAGAACTTCTAGTTTGTCACTCGGTTTCGTTTCAATAACAACCCGCCATTGGGATCTATTTCTATCTCGAGTCGGGTATGGCACATAATAAACTTGTCTTACTTGCTTGGCGATAACGAATGGATCGTCATCCCTTATCCTGGCACCACGCATTACCTCGACAATGCCAGTGTTGTCAACTTTACGAGATGATGTCGGGTTGAACCATTGGCCTCGGAAAAGGACAATCGTCTTCCTTGGTAGTCTAACATAGTCTAATTCTACGATCTCTTTTAGGATGTCAAAACAATCAATCTTAACATCATCACTACAATCCTTTGTAACCCATATACCACTGTTGCATGTCGCGTTTCCCCAACAGTAATAAACTACCTGGAACTTGTATCCATTCACAAAGTATGTCGTATATTTTCTTACGCTCATAGCGGGGCCCCAAGCGAGATCTAGTAATGTTTGATCCTTAGTCCCATTAATGGGATTATGTACCTACGAGTACAAGCTTATTATAAGTCGCAATGTCCATAAGCAGGCATATAATAATGGGATTATAGTAAGTTGTACTTACGAATATCTTGAATTACCTGAGGAAGACATTTTGATTCGGAGCAACATTCGTACTATTAACGAAGTAACTGCATTTCCAATACCAACATACAAGTGATTAGCCAAGATTATCAGATGTTAAACTCACTCAATGTGGCACGAATAATTCTTTAGATGTTCGTACTCAATCAAGGGCTTGACTTCAAGGCAATTTATTAGCATGGTATAATATGCGGCCTTCTAGTTCGCATCATTCAAATATTCCTCATCGAGACACCCGGAAGCTCGACATGTTGGTTGAAGACATTATACAATAGCGGCGCACTAGTTGAAGGACCTCGATCATCGTTGCGAGGCCCCCATGTTGCACACGTTTAAACATGATTTTCAAAGTAATAGGAGCAGAAATTGATTGTCTCTTGGATTAAATAAGCCCGCATATTGAACCTTCAACTTGAGATTTGTGCTTTACGGTTCGTTTTAGTTTCCCAAGATACTTGTAAACAAATCATTACCCTCTGAAGATCTAGCAACTCAAAATCATCAACGAAAGTTGAAAAATGCTCTTAGATAGGGTTATCTTTCTAAAGGGTACATCCACATGTATTGTACGAGTCCCCTAGACGGTGCATCCTCTATCAGATACATTGGTAAGTGTTCCATACAGTTGAACGGGGGGGGAAAGGAATTCTCTTTAGTTCTCATAGGATAACGGGGATGTTATTTACATTCTAAGATATATAAATTAGAAAAACATATATGATATATCAGAACATATAGCATGAAATGAGATAATGACCATTCCTTTTTTTTTGAGAGAATGCTCATTCCATCAAAATGAATGAAAAATATGATAATGAGCATTACATTATTCCAATTCATTTCATTCCCATGTACCAAATGGGATCTAAGTTCCTTTGAACTCATCCTGTGGTTCCTAGACACTGTTTTGTCTCCTGGCTTGCTATACTCTTTTTTTTTTTTAAAGAATGGTTCTTGTTATTTACATTCTAAGATATATAAATTAGAAAAACATATATGATATATCAGAACATATAGCATGAAATGAGGTAATGACCATTCCTTTTTTTTTTTGAGAGAATGCTCATTCCATCAAAATGAAGGAAAAATATGATAATGAGCATTGCATTATACCAATTCATTTCATTCCCATGTACCAAATGGGATCTAAGTTCCTTTGAACTCATCCTGTGGTTCCTAGACACTGTTTTGTCTCCTGGCTTGCTATACTCTTTTTTTTTTTTTTAAAGAATGGTTCTTCGCTCTTGATAGGATCTTAAGATAGAGAAGGAGCATGGAAACTTCTTGTATTGTTCATGGAGAAGCTGAAGAAATTAGAGACCACATCTTGGAAAGAGACAAAAAACGCAGGGGCCTATGCTACAGATCTTGAATGAGCTATTTGAAAATTGAAAGAAATATTTGTCCAGTCTGTGGCGGCTAGGCAAGCTTGACATGCTCATATATATTTCATTTGGAGAGCCAGAAAATGACAGAGTTATTGCTCATTTGCACAATCAGTAGAGAATTTTAAGGCAAGTATTAACTTGTCTATCAAATACAGGTCAATGGGATGAAGAACTTGCAAAATACACTACGGCCATAGCACAAGAAGCTTTCTTGAAAACCGGGGGAATGCCCTTATAATGATGCTGTTGTTTTTTGCTGGTTGATTAACTCGTTATTATGTGCAATCCATTGTATCCAGTTATTTGAACGTTTCTTCTTACTTTATGTGTATATTTTACGAGCGATTCTAGTAATCATGGACGACTATAATTCATCATCCAATCAACTGTCAGGGTTTTTATTTTAATTATTTCACCCCAGTTGTTGTTCAGTCGCTCGGTAGTTTAATGTTTTTATCTGATCCTGTCAGTGTCCTTGGCTAATCGATTTGAGGCTATCCTGTTTGTGGATTATAATAAATATCTAATCTATTATATAAAGTCGAAAGTCGCCTTTTGGTGTCACTTTTATTTTCCGATTTTACCCCGAATCAAATCTCAAACAAAATTCAAAAGTCAATCAGCTGAGGATATTTAGGTAATTTTTGGAAGTCTAATTAGATCTTGACTAATCCAGTTGAATCTAGCATGAATTTTTTGCATTGACAATGATTTGAACTCGAAATTTTACTTAAACAGAACAAGCGTTAAATTACTTAAACTAATTCACATCAAAATTATTTTTTACACGCTTATCTCTATTTTCTTTTCTCGCTTTCTACTGTCATCAAAGGACAGTTGCCGCTTTGGCTTGTTCTTCTCCTCTTCTCAACCAGGTGTATTATTACAATTCGTCCTCTTCTTCTAGCTCCTTCAATCTGCCTTTCCGTCCCCCTTTCTTTTTCCCTCTTGAACATCTAGGTGCATTTGAAAAATGAAAAATGTTCAACTCTGCTCTGTTCAACTTGTTATAAGATAAAATTGATCGCAATATTTAAAGAGCAGTGGGTCCCACATGGGTGTGTTTGACTAGTCGTGACTAGTTCCGCATGGGTGTGTTTGTTGAAATAAGCTTCAACCGGATTTGACCATGCCCATGTGCTGCAGCTGGGTCCCACAGAAAGGGAAAATTCTCCCCTTCGATTGTCGGGTAGTAAACAGAGTTGAACAACTTTTATTTTCCAAACATGCCCAATAGATTATCTTCTTCACAAAATATAATTCTTCTCCCTGCATTCTATTTAAACGCGGGTGATTTTTATCATCTCCATATGTATTTGTGTTTGTCTTCTTTGCATAACCAATTTCTACTACTTTCACTTGCGCTGAAATTCGATGTCATTAATTCGAGTGTTTGTTCATGTGTGAATTGCCTTTCCATTCTGAACTATTTAGAGTATTCAAATTCTTTTCCTTCTTTTTTTTTTTTTGGCTGAAATATGAGGCCGGTTCTTTTCTTTTTTCCTTTTAAATGATATAAATTTTGAAATCATACTCGATTGCCGTCTGTGAACTCATAAGATGGAAAATATTCCCATGTTTCTAGATCAGGATCCAACTTCATTTTCAATGGTTTCAATAATCTATTTTCTTAATCTGAAAAACAGAAAAGAAATGCATTCGGTTGATCGATAGACTAGGAAGCTTTGTGAAAAGGAAAAACTTTTTTCATGTTTCGTAACATGAACCAACGGTATTTTACGATTTAAAAAATATATGCTTCAATTTCTTTGAAATTAGGCAACGAGTTCTGTTTGATTTTGGAATTGAAATTTTACTCCACTCCTTTCCAGGATAATGAGGACAAATGTAGATATTATACGTATATAATATATGAAAATTTTATTATTACAAAAATAATTATAATAATGATTAGAAAAAGTAGATGTAAGAATTTATTATTAAATGAGAAAAAAGATAAAAAAATATATTTATATATATATATGTAAAAGTATATAAGAAATTTATTATTAAAAATTGATTGTAATAATAGTTAGAAAAAGTATGTGTGAGAATTTATTATTAAATGAAAAATAATATAAATAAAATAATAATTATATTGTTGAATTGAGGGAATGATAAAGTGAAGTAGATGGAGTAGGATTACATTTCAAAACCAAACGGCACCTCCTATTTATCTTGGGAGCAACAACACCCCAAGACCGATATCGGAAATAAATTTGAGAAAACTGTCAATTTGGTATACGAGGTTCGCCCGAACTTTCGAGTCAGTACATGAAATTTTTTTACCTTTGATACATGAAGTTTCGTTCCATCTATCAAAATGACCCATCATTTGACTTCCGTGATCACGCAACTTAACGATGTTAAATAGAATCAAAACGACACCGCTTTTACACAAAAAAATCATTTCTTTTTCCAAAAAAGCTCTACCGGAGCTGCCCCCAGCTGAAGACGTCCACCCATGACGACGTTGTTGGAGGGCTCGTAGCGGGTAGAGGTCGCCGCAGCAAGGGAGCCTTACCAAAGCTCCCCTAGCTTCGTCTCTCTATTCGATAAAGCGACGGAGCTGTGGGGGAGCTCTAGTAGGGCTCCCCTCGGTGACATTTCCTTGGGGCTAGGTCACCGGAAAGATCGGACCCCTCCAGCGACCTCGTCTGAGGAGAGGTCACCGGTGGGGAAGGAGTTCCCCTTTTTTTAAAAAAAAAATAAAATCAAAGCGATATTGTTTTTTGGTTGATGACCAAAACGACGTCATTTTAATATGTTGTTGGCCTTTCACATCATTCAAAATGAGAAAGATCAAAACGACATCGTTTGATAATTTATTAAAAAAAAGGGAGCCCTATCGGAGTTCCCCTCTACTCCTTCTCTATTGCGATAGAGAAAGAGTAGAGGGGAGCTACGGTGGAGCTCCCCTACCGATGACCTCCCCTCGAGCGAGGTCACCGGAGGGGTTTGACCTCTCTAGTGGCCTAGCTTTAGGGAAATGTCACCGGAGGGGAGCCCCATCGGAGCTCCCATACAGCTCTGTCCCGCTGTCGAACAAAGAGACAGAGCTGGGGGGAGCTTTGGTGAAGCTCCCCCACCGCGACAACCTACACTTGTGATGAGGTCGCTGGAAGGGTCAGATCCCTCCGGCAACAATGTCACTAATAGAGGTTGTCGGTTGGGGGTAGCTCCGGTGAAGCGTTTTTTTGAAAAAGATTGATTTTTTTTTTGTATAAAAGCGATGCTGTTTTGATTTGATTTAACGTCATTAAGGCACGTGGCCACGGAAGTCTAACGGCATGTCATTTTGATAGACATAACAGAACTTTATGTATCAAATCGAAGGTAAAATTTTTTCATGTATCAAATCGGAGGTTCAAGCAAATCTCGTGTACCAAATTGACAGTTTTTCTCAATAAATTTCGTCTTAAGTGTATCCAATTTTTCTCAATAAATTTCGTCTTAAGTGTATCCAGTACGTGATAATACCATTAAATTTACACTTACAAATATTATCTTTGCTTAATATCTTTTCATTTCAGAAATGGCAGTGCAACACCATCGTGAAGCTCCAAAAAGCAACTTTTCCATCGGTGTAGAAAGGACAATTTATTGAGAAATATTTATTATAAATAATTTTTTGCATATATATAGTAAGGTTACTATCATTGTTATCAGAACCGAATCGGATCGGCCGGTTCGATCGGTCGGATCGGAAACTTGCACCATGTCCGGTCCTATTCACTTGAAAATTCAAATTGCAGATTTGAACCACCAGACCCATTAACCGACCGATTTTGAGCAAAATTTCATTGAATCAACCGTTTTTATGGGTTTTATATTTAGTGTAAAAATTACTTGGTTGTGTAAGGATTTGAGCTCATGACCCCTTACTTCTCATACTAGCATACTAGTAATCAAGCCACTACTACTTTCTTGTTCGTTAAACTCTACTTTTATGTACTTATTAAAATTCAATATTTATTTTGGAGTAAGAAATATTAAATATAGATCTTTTATTACACTATTGTTATATTTATTTGAAATCATCATACTTCTATCTTAATTATCATAATTTTTTTAATAATATGAATATTTATTTTATTTTAATTAAACGTGCGGTCCGACCCATCAAACTTCCAGTTGGACCCATAAACTCATGAACCCATATTTCTTCTGGTTCATCTTTCGGTCTGGTTCTGATAACACTGATTACTATTATTATTTTAGTTTAAAGTTCTTTTTCGGTGGATTATTTTACTTTAAAGTTTTTACATTGAAGAAACCTCTTCTCAGATGTACAAGTACTAATGATACAGTGAATAACTTTAAGAAATATATGCACGAGTTTGTCATTGTTGTAAATTACTTAAAATTTATTAAAGCAATATCCTCGATAATTTTAATGGTTATATTATCTAGATGTATATATTCAATACTTCAAATCCCCCTATTGCGTAATTAATTAAGTTTTATACTATTTTAAACGATTTCATATGTTATAATTATTATTATGATATAATGTTTGCATTTTCTCAAATGATTTTCGTTTTATGTTAGCGTCTGCGCTAGTATATGTTATTCAAGATCTTTTATTGTTCTCAAAACAACTCTACATTCTAATTCCTTTTTTTTTTGGCGGATTAATCGGGGCAAAAGCTCAAATGAGGAAATAAGAAAAGACAAAGAAAATTACATCAAACAAAAGCGGGGTAAGGAAGACCCAACGGTATCGCCAAAGAGTAGAGAATTAATGCTGGTCGGAGGACTAGAGAAAAAGTGGGAACCAAGTGACAATTGAGTTACCAACCGAGCAATCCAATCAGCGCACGATTCCCTTCTCTAAAAGTATGTCGAACCTCAACAAGCCAACTCTGCTGCAGTAATCCCTTGATAACCTCAACAAGGCTCGCAACCTGTGGTGCATCCCTATCGTCCGATATTATGAGCCTGCAAGCCACCTCAGAGTCCATTTCTAAGATAATTTTTCTATGCCCAAGATCCCAAACATGCCTCTAGATCAATATAAAGCCCCCCATAATTCAGCCACCACTGCCGATGAGATGCGGACATTGTGAGCGAAACCACTCAACCATCTCCCGTCGACACTATTCCGAAGCCCTTTACCTGCACCCGCTAAAACCCAGATTCCCCTTCAACAAACCCTGTACTAAGCTTCAGCCCTTCTTCTGGCGGTTTAATTCATGAGATCCACCGCCATTCTCGAGCAAGCTTGGCTAGTTGGCAGTATTACCTGCTGAGGCTTGGCTAAACGTGTTCATGATTTCCATTTTTGGATTGCATTTTGAATTTGTGGATCGAAAGTCTGGATGAAAGCTGGTCTTTAGTTTACAGAGTTCTTACATGAGGATAGGGTAAATTATACCCAAAAAAAGAAAAATACAAGTTTTTAATTCTGACATAAATATTCACTTTTAACATAAAAATTTCAACTTTTTAAATTTGTCTTAAATTTGACAAACCGTCCATCGGCCACGACGGGATTCCATCTAATTGCATAGGTACTACATAGCAGATAATGGAGTGACGTGGGACACACGGATCGAATGAAAAAGTGACATGCGTGTAATTATCTTTGGAAAAACTAAAATTGAATCTTAGATTTTTTTTTTTTCATTTTTACAGATTTGAATCTCTAGTCTCCTCAACCTATTCTCTCTCTTCTGCAACTCGCTCTCTCGCTCCCCTCCCTCCCTCTTCCTTCTCTCCCATGAGCCCTCATCCGCCGCCACCACAGCTCTATCTCCTCCTCCTCCTCCACCACCCTCTCTTCCGACCCCCCAAATTTCTAACGATACCCTCAGATGAACGACAATTTCTCCCTAGTGAAGCTCAGAGCTTTAGGATTTCGGGGCATAATGGCGAATACCTGATATGGAATTATAATTTCTCCACCAATAAAGCTTTAGACGTTGAGATTCCAAGGCAAAAAGAACATAGAATTATGAAGGGATCTAAGTGAATTTCGGTAATTCATGGGACGAACAAAGAAGTCCTTCCTTGCTCAGAGATTGCAATTCTCAAACTGTACGTGGAAAGCTAATGAAGAGACACAAGAATCGCCATAGATAGGAAAGGAAGGTAGACAGCAATCGCCCTCCTGGCGAGGAATGGAGAACACAGAACGAGGAAGAAGCCAAAGAGGAAGAAGATGCAGATGGAGTCTTGATGGAAAAAGAATGAGAAGTTGGTTTTATCAATTTAAATTTTATTATATATATGTTTTGCAGTAGAGGATTATTGTGATGATTATTCAATTGTCTTCTTCTTCCTTCTTCATCTTCTGTGGCGAAGAAACAAGTTGTAGAGATATGTAGTGTTACCACTGGGTTTGGTGTTTTCTGCGATGGAGGAGGGCAGAGGGACAGACGAAGAGGAGGGGGGAGAGAGTTGCAAAAGAGAGAGTGGGTTGAGGTTGAGGACACAAGAGAGGCAAAGTTGTACAAATGAAAAAAAATAAACAAATAAACTAGGTTCTTTTTTTACTTTTTCAAAAGATAGTTATATGATCGGTGGGTCCCATATTACGCCATTTTCTGCCACGTATGTAATTAGACAGGAATTCGTAACGATCGATAGACGATCTGTCAGATTTGAGACAAAATAGAATAGTTAGAATAATTTATGTCAAAAGTGAAAATTCATTCTAAAATAGACAAAACTTAAAAAATTTTATTTTTTCTTTTGTGTAATTTGCCGCATGAGAATATATCTAATCTTTTTTTGATTGAGGCAAAACAAATTTGAAAACGATCTGTGTAGCATACATTTTCTACACAATAATAGTAAAAGCAACATATGCAAACTTTCATCCGCAAAGGATAATAATGTATGATGTCTTGAAGACAATTGACAAAATGACAAGAGAGAGTTACAAGATTTGCCTTTGTTGTGTTGCACTTATCATTTTACACGTATAAAAAACATGTATTACTTTTATTGGACCAATCCAACGATCTCTGAAACTTAATAATATAATTAACTGTTTTATAAGATAAGATAAGATTGTGCATGAGTTGAAAAGACGTGAACGTGATGAATAGGACGAAAATACTTCCACAGGAACAAAAACATGAAGTTGGACAAGTACCTTCCATTTCAAGTAAACACCAAGAAAGTATCGAAACCATGTATAAGTCAAAGGATATGACATCCTATCAAGAAAACAAAATGGCATATGACTTTGACTTAGTTATTTATTTATTTTGGGTGACTTTAATAAACAAACATGACACCACAGGCCTTTGTTTGTTTTTTGCGAGAGACAGCAATGAGTCTTCAAATCACATGATTTTTTTTCTTACTATAAGGAAAAACTGACCTAATGTAATAGATAATAATTTTAATATCTACTTAATAAAGAGATATAAATAATTTCATCGTGACAATAAAATTTATAATATTTTGATTTACATATGAGAACATATACTACTCTATCGGTACAAGCTCTTTCTCACCGTTACGAGTCTTTAAATCATAACTTTTGACATAGCTGGGAATTCAATCATGAAGTTGTGCCTGTGTTTCAAATCTGCCCATTCTATTATTTTTGAATCTGTCACTTGCTGTTGCTTCCGTTTCCTGATTCAATCCTCGGATGGGAGAATTATGGTTGTGTTCGAGTCAGTTCGTCCTTGCTCACCGAGGAGTGCTTCTGGTTCAGTCCTTGAAGTTTCAGATCTGTCACAGAATGGTCCACAACGATTTTGGACTTTCTTCTTTTGGCCCGAGATTTCCAGGTTTCATGAGAATCATCTCCTAAATTTATCAAGTCAGCGAAAAAGGCCCGTAAGATTGCAATACTCCATTTAGAATGGGTCTTCTCTTCAAGGTCCAGTCATGTTGTAGATTCAGAGAGATTTCCGAAATTGGACTGATCGACAAGACAACATATATGCCGACGCACACTTCGATCCAACTTCTTGTTTACAATTCAAGCTTCAAAGGAGCAAAACCTACGCTTCTCAAGTCAGTGTCAACAATACAAAAAAACATTTGGTAAAGGTTAAACCATATGTCTTGGGCAAATTAGATTTAATGCATCCATATCTCCTTAGGTTCATGCCTACAGCAATCCAAGCGAACCGAGTAATTATGTGATAACCGACTCAATATAACTTGAAAATGGAACTCAATAAGCTAATTATGTTTGCAGGCGTCCGAATTATGATAAGTCATCTTGTTCAAGTTGTTTAGATATATGATCATTTTTCTGATTTTTGCCTGCTTAGGCATTGATCACTGCGGTTATTTTATTTTTTCTGTCCTTTAGTCAAAAGTCAATATTGGCCTTGGGCCACCACTCACATATGCACACTCATCGGTGTCCTTTCGATATATTCCTAACCCTCATCACACCACGCTCATTGCATGTAAATAATCCTCGGAGTTGCACATGCTTGTTGCACTGTGAGCTCAAAATTTACCCGATAAGGATAAGTTTGGATATGAAATACAAATTTGCTTCTATATAGGAACGGATACACAAAACAATTCTGCAGTGGGTAAGCACTTGCTCGTCATATTATTGAGAACAGGACCACCGTCTTCCATTGGACCACCACAGTCTCTTGGGGTTGGGGAGACAGCTGTGCGACGACTAAACACTGGCTTGTCATAAAATTAAGAATGGGACCACCGTCTTCCGTTGGACCGCCAAAGTCTCTTGCTTGGTTAGACATGTATATGATTTCTGCTCTTCCCTTACTCATTATACTGGTTAGTAAAACCATGTGGGGCGAATAGTCTCCCAATCAATTGAAGATCTTCTCAATATTTGAATTTGACCTATTTGCAATATATATATATATATATATATATATACAAAAATAATTGTTTGGGCAAAGAGTTGTCTAGTCAAATGTAACATTTTTTTTAATTATTATTATAGATATTTGCATTTCCTTGGATTACCGGGAAGAAAAGCAGGAAAGGATTTGATAATTGATAGCCCATATTGTCGCCATATTATTTGGGCAAAGTAATGGGACACAAGAGGGAGAATTTTAATGCAGTGGTACATTTTTTTTTAATCTGAAATCAAGATATTTTTTATTCGATTTTTACCGATAGAAACATTTTTCGTACTCTCAGTTTTTATTAAATTTATTTGTTATGTATTAGGGGTCTATGCGTTATGAAAGATGAATAAAAATGGATTTACCTTGAGAAAAGAGTATAAGTATAGCGGTTCAAGACATTCACTCGAAACCAAAAGGTTCTGAGATCGGTTTTTATTAATGAAAAAAATGAATTTATTTTTTGGTCAATAGATGACTCTGATAATGATATTAAAAAAAAACAAAAGATACTTTGAAATTTCAAAATGCTTTCTTTTTTAAGTCATTCGGTTACAATAATTTGCTTCCCATCACCAAAAAAAAAAAAGAAAAAAGAAATTGAATTGTTTCATAATTCTTCTCTTAGTATTTGGGGATCATACGTGTTGCGTACGAATGTAAACGCAAAAATATCTTGTTCCTTAACAGAAAGGGAAAATTTCCGTTAAAACCTATTAAGAATTACAATACTCGAAGCATTAGATTGAATTTCTTAATGCAAAACTTTTTGAAACGCGTTGAAAATAAATTTTTTGCGCTCTATACTATCTAATTTTTAACGCATGATTCTTCAAAATGGTTAAGAAATTATTTTCTATTGGGGAAATTTTTACATAAAGTTAAGGGAAACATTTGGCTTCAGTGCAATGTTTAATATTTCAGTTTAAATGTTTAGTACTTTATACTATTCATCACTAAATAGTAGAGTATTAAATACTTGAACCAAAGTTCTGAACATTTGGACTGAAGTATGTGCTTTTTCGTCATCGAATAGTAGAAGTACTGAACACTTGTACTGAAATACTAAACTCTTCAACTTCAAAGTACTAAATGTGGTAAAAAAAAACTTGAAAGTACTAAACACTTGAACATTATCATACTAGAGGGGCTTTTTCTATGTAACAGAAATTATGTTCTTTAAACTTTTTTTTTTTTGGGGACTTCTGCGGAGAAGTTCCGTCTACAAATGGAGCCTATGGGTGATAAGATATGTTAAGAGAACAAAGGGCGTGCAACGTGATCGTGCGACTATATTCCTCATGAGGGCAAAATGTAAGCACTGAAAAACAATATACGAGGGAGGAAAGGTAAGTGTTATCCCCCGCATGAACAATTTTCAAAGGTAGTCTGCCTTTCCATGATTCCCGAATGGATATGCCTGCCGGAAATTTTTGGAAAACTTCTATTTTACATTTTTCTACCAAACGTTGCTTTCGGAAAATTATTATGGAAAATGAATTGCTGGACTGTTTTTCCTTAAATGTATATTGTTTGAAGAGTATATTGCCATTGATCTTCTGTTAATTCGCCATTTTTGCAGAGTCCTCCCACCAAAATGGTATGTCTCCATCGATGTGGGGATGGTTAATCCTTTTTCTTAATTTTGAAATGAAAGAGTATTTAGTGACTAGATATGAAGTTTCATTCGTATAAGTTTATCCTTCGACATAAACTCAGCCAAGTTTCAGATATTACGATGGAAAAGTTAGCTAGCTAGCTAGCCAATGTTTACACTCCGAAATTTCATTGATGTCGTGCACTCTTTACCACGAAGTTTATGTCAACCAAGGCAAGGTCCCAATGTAAGCTAAACCAACACATGCTCCCATCTTAGTCGATCAACACTAAACCCTAGACCTTTTGCCGGATTTGTCTATAATACATTCACTTAAAATATGATAATGTATTCAAGTAAATTACTTGGATTTTTTCCAGGTAACTTATTTCACTTCAAGTCATTTACTAACTTTTCTACATAATTGACTTGAATTTCCACTAAATTACTTGGAGAATTTTCAAAAGAAAAAGGTACCGTAGAAGTCCTGTAAGCGAGAGATCAAACTATGTATATCTTGTTGACATCTCTCAACCACGCTCTCGCATGGTGACAAAAAGTTTCAAATTCGATATTCAAGTGTGACTATATGTGCCCTTAATTAAATTTAGAATTTATGTTTCATTTTACTCCTTTCATGATCCTTCTTTATAATTTAAAAAGGAAAAGAAAAGAAAGCTATTGGAAACAATAATTACTATATTAGCTAGGCAATTAATTAGGGCTAGAAGGAGTAAACAAGTCCTGCGCTGGCCCTACCACAAGGTTTACTATGGCTAATAGGACTAATTAGGCAGTCTCCTGTCCCTTCTCCGGTGGCCCCGCTGTGCTAATGTTGTTGTTACTGCAGGGGACATTGGCATTGGGAGCCTCGCTCCGCTTGTTCTCGAGTTTCTTGGCTACGGACCTCCACCGGTGGTAGCTCCCGAACAGGACTTCCATATCTTCGAGGGTCCGCCCACGCGTCTCGGGCAGCAGCAGGTAGAAGAACACCCAGGAGGCGGCTGCTACTGATGCGAAGAGGTAGAAGGCACTGCTCATGGTGATGGCCTTGTAAAGAGTGATGAATGTCATAGAGTTGATGTCGCTCGTGAACCGGTTCACCACCACGCCGATGGCTGCGCCCTGGGCTCGAAGCCTTAGCGGGAATATCTCTGAGCTGTAGACCCAGGCGATGGGGCCCAGCCCCATCGAGAACGACCCGACGAAGCACAGCACAATGGCGATGCACATGACGAGGGCCCACGTCATCTGCCCATCTGGGTGCTGGTTCACCACCTCCAGCACACTCGCGAGGGCCACCAATGATAAGACCATGCCACCCACGCTTGCTAGGAGAATTGGGCGCCGCCCGATCCGGTCGAGATAGAAGGTCGAAATCAAGATGCAGACGGTCTTGGAGAATCCGACTGCCACTGTGGCGAGCAGCTTCTTGTCCTTTGATTTGAGCCCGGCCTTGTCAAAGATACGTGGGCTATATAGGACTATTGTGTCTATCCCTGATGCCTGCTGGAAGAACTGGATGCCAACAGCCGAGATCAAAATGTGGCGAACAGCCGGAGTCGGGTGGAGCAGCTCCCTCCACACGCCCGAACCGCTGCTCCGCTTCTTCACTACCTGCACCACGTCATCATTACGTTCAGGGGGTATTCCCGCAGCTTCCTTGATGTCGGCGAGCCTTTCCTTGGCCTCCTGGTTCGAGTCTGAAGTCCTGTAGAGTACCTTCCGGGCCTCACCCAAGCGGCCCTGCATGACTAGCCAACGGGGAGATTCAGGCATGGCCAGGACGCCAACTGCCAGGACGACTGAAGGGATGGCCCCCAGCCCAAGCATGAATCGCCAGCCCAGGTGCGATGGGAGCTTTGAGAAGCCGTAGTTCGATATGTACGCGAGTAACACACCGCTGTTGATGAATACCTGGAAGTACAAAAATCACCATTGATGAATCAGCATGTATAAACATATTACTATCCAACAATTAAGATGTGAAGAAAGAAATTTCAATTATAGAAATTTTCAGGAAAAAATGAAACCAAGAAATGTCATGCTCTCGTAGATCTCATGAATGATTAAGAATAATGATCTATGTAATATATAATTTTTACCTACCGAAAAAATATATATATAGCCCACGAAAGGAGAATTAGCCAAAAAAAAAATAACCATGAAATCTTAATTTTTTTATCTCGATGAAAATATTAATTGATTGTGGAACATTCCTATGGAACCGAGATTGTATAATAGTTCCATGTTTTATTGGTCGAGGCTAACGAATTCATTAGTATATCACAATCGTCTATATCTTTTTTCAAATATTTATAATACCTTGTCAATCTAATTAAATCTTTCATAAAAAAATCTAATTAAATCGTTATAGAACATGATTCTTTGTATAAAAATAATTTGGTTGCTAAGGTTGTTAAATTAAAAAATTATGACCCCTCCAAATTTTATATACCGAAAAATTCATGTGATAGAGTAGACGTCTTTATATTTGACATCGGATTTCTCTTATTATTATTACATCGTACTTGAAAAGAATTGGATTTTTTTTGGTCTCAACCCCAGTATCCAAAAGGCTAATTGGGCCCGACTAATTCAGTTAAGTCGGGTCTGTCCACTAAATGGTAAAATTCTCCCAACGTGAATTTCTATATTCACGAGAACTCGAACTCAAGAGATTACTTAAACGGAACAAGCGCTGAACCGCTTAGACAAACTCATGTTAATTAGATTCTCTCTTTCTCTTTTTTTTTCCATATTATTATGGCCAATCTTCATAAGATTTGTCCTTACATAATATCTTGGTCCACCCCAATGAAAAATGTACCGTGTGAAGCATAAAAAAAATCACAAAAATAGAAATTTTTAAGTGCTTTGTAATTTTGTCACGTAGATTTCGTTATATATAACTGTTATACGCAATACTTTCTCCTAAGTGTGATGAATGATTGAATAGGAAACTTAAATGCAGTTGAAAATTCAACAAAAAAAAAACCTCTGGGAAGGAGGTGAGGAAGCCACGAGCCGAAGCAGGGGCGACTTCGGCAGTGTAGACAGGGGCGATCATGAAGGCATACCCAGTACCGATTCCCGCCACAATCCGGCCGAACAGGAGGAAGGCAAAATTGGTGGCGAAAGCCATGAGGAAGGCACCCGCGGAGAAGATTGCACCAGCAATGACTATGGTGTAGCGGCGGCCTACATAGTCAGAGGTCCTACCTGCCATGGAGGCGCCGAGGAGCGACATGCTGTTGACCATGCCGTTGATAATCTCTAACTCGACGTCGCTCATATGCAAGTCTTTCTGGATGTAGTCACCCACGCCACTCATCACGCCCCCATCTATACCACAAAAATAGAACCAAGAAAAATTAATCAAACCAAAACCTTAAACCAATATATACGTGTACATTCTTGAACACGCAAATCGAAATATATCGTGACGATTCTCACTGAAGTAAACGTGTTGAAAAGAGATGATTACTTAGTATATTCAAGATTCGAATATCATTCTCTATAAATGAATCTCGATTTATTCTAGATTCACATACCAATTAGCATTTTTTCATGCCAGAAGAAAGAAGTACACGTGAGTATCATCATGGTCCACATAGATCAAGTGGAAAACATTTCCTCCAAAGTTCAGAGGAGATAGTTGCTTGATGTCATTTCCTCGTCGACTAGGGACGGCAAACATTTCCTCTGGAGCCGACCTCATATGGTGCCGCGGGTTGAAAATTTTTCTTTAATTTTTGATTCGTCATAATGATTTGTATAATAATTAATATAGTATACAATTAAACCTAATAATAAAACTACTTATTTGTAAAAATTATAAACTTGCTATTAATAGTAAATAATTTATTTTTTTCTAAAAAATGGTATCATGTTATCGTATATAATATCTTTTTTTTTCATGGAGTGCATTTTGCATTTGTTAAATGGGTTGATTCTTGAATATAAAACTTATAGTTTTGTTCTTAAGTAGAAAGATATGGATAAGATTTGAAAATATTAATTAGTAAAGGAAGACATGATGCACTTTACGAAAATGAAAATGTTTGCATTTTATAAATTTATGAAAGTAAATTAACAACCGATATAGTTAGGTCTTTTCATATGGATAAAGGGAGAAAAAGTATTGTTTGTAATTCAAAAAGTATGAGTTTAATTCGTATAATTTCTTAGAAAGATACAATAAAAATGAAGAAAGTTTGTGCCTATGAATGAATATTTATAAAGAAAAAAAGTATAAGATATATGTGTAACTCTTCAGGAAAAATTTAAAATATATAGATTGAATAGAGGAAAATGCATGGTCTCAAATCTTAGGAAAAAAATAAGAAAAACTTATATACGTTATGGTCAACCATAACAATGGGATCATTTGACCTGGTAGATCAATTAGGTGACACCACAACTTTGCCAAGCCAAGATTAAAAATATTGGGCAAAGGAAGGCAAAAAAGAAAAAAAGAAAAAAGAGGGAGATGGAAAACGTTCCGCACACACAAACTGAAATTTAAAAAAGAATATGACATATATCGTATTTGCATATCTAATACTTTTAGTATGCAATTTCTTCTAATTTTTTAAATAAAAGTAGGGTTAAAGTATTTTTTGAAAATAGTTTGACTATACCGATCGAATCATTGGTATAATGCATCGATATATGGTATCTTATTCGGGTCAGATTTGAAAAAAATTAAAAAGAGCATAACTTTTGGACCAAATGATAAAATCATTTGGCATAACGAGTTTTGAATTATGTGAAACTTTATTGTGGTCAGATACTAAAATGCTAGCTGGGCATAACACGTCGACCTTATGATCAGATCTCCTGACATAACGTGATTGGATTACATGGAATCTCATTCGGATCGGCTTCGAAAAAGCTAAAAAAAGGTGGGAAATTTTAAAAAACAAAAGTTACAAAAAATGAAAAAAATTGCAATTGGATTGTTCGGTGTAACACGTCCATCGGATTATGTGGTACCTTATTCGATTTAAATTAAAACACTAACAGGAAGTAACATTTCGACTTAACGATCGGATTATTTGGCATAACGCGTCGACTGAATTACGTGAAATTTTATTGGAATCGGATATAAAATAACTAAAAAGGCATATATGTGTCGATCATACGATTAAATCTTTTGGCATAATGCATCAATTGAATTACACGATACTTTTTCTGATTGAAATTGAATAGCAAAACAAAAAAGGGTGAAATTTTAAAAATAAAAATTATAATTTTTTTTAAGAAAAGGGAGAGTGTGCGAGTGGGAGAAATAGCCCAACTCGCCACCTCAGCTACATGGACCTGCTTTGATCTATTAGAGCGGGATAGAGAAGAGATAGAGAGAGATTAGAGATCAGAGAAGACCAAGGGAAGAGAAGAGCAGAGAAGAATAGAGAGAAAAGATAGAGGTGTGATGTGATGTTAATTTAATTTTATTCCTTCCCATTTTAACTGCCCCTAATAAAAGAGGGTCTTAGTCGAGTAACGGTATTTTATGCAATACACATGTTATCGGTCGAAATTATGATTTTTCAGGTTTCATGATTAGTGATATTTTTGTACCCTTTTATTTGGTGTTATTATTTTTATTTTTGTATTATGTCATAAACATTTCTTATATAACGCAAAAAAAAAAAAAATCTTAGTCCGCGATTCTCATGAATCACCCAAATTTAAGTTCTAATCCTAACAGACAATAAAAAAAATATAAAAGAGGTTTGTTTTCTTCAATTTTGAAGGAGAGAGAAATGAATGAGAAAAAAAAAATATGAAACCACAGAAGTAAACTCACTCACCATAGCCAATTAAGATGGAAGTCATGGAGGCAAGGATGGTGCAAGCGATGGCATACGTGTTCCTCTTTGGCGGCTTGCCCGATACTTTGCCGCCATAGGGCCCCGCCATCGACAACGGTGCCGGGGGATCCTCGACCACGGACTTATGCTCTGCCATCTTCCAATTCCAACTGCTACTTTTGGAAGAAAAGATTATATGTCTTCTTGATTATGTTCTTTCTTGTTCAGAGGCAATACATATATATATACAGAGCTCAAGACGAACTAACGCAATAAATGTTGAATCGATGAATGAACTTTCTTCGAACTGATGCCTTAGACCAATGCTCAATTAGCCCGATTATGACATGTTCATATTATAGAGAACTCAGTATAATAAACATATAGATATGGATATTTGTAATGCTCTTCATCACACTGGAGCGTGAGTATCACGAACAACTTCTGACATAGACAGGGAATCTGTGCCTTCCAAGAGCCTTCCTGAAAATATACGTGATGTGGAAAAGGAATCCGGGTCAAATCTTCATCCCACCACGAAAAAATAGGCTGAGACACACCCCGTCAAAGTTTGAGCTGTCATGGTGCCGAATGGGCCCTTGGGCCTGAGCCCGTTGCGGGCCGCAATGTTGAGTTGGGCTGAAGCCTGCTAAATCTAGCATCCTTGTCGAACCGTTCGACTCCGCTGTAGGGACTGAGCTGTTCGAAACCCTTGAGGGTGGTTGGACCATATGATTGAGCCATCATGGTACCGTATGGGCCCTTAAGCCAGAGCTCGTTGCGGGCCGGTGATGTTGAGTTGGGCAGAAGCCTGTTAAATCGAATATCTATGCTTGACGCGAACCGACTCAGGTCCGTGTGATTCATGCAAAGGACTAATTGAGAACCGAAGTAACAGAAATTCAATGGAGAATCTGATGAGAGGTCAAACAGCCCGATCCACGTTGAGGGGTTGAGTGGCCTGACCCTTCCTAGGGTCGAGTGATCGGAACCCCGTGCAGAGGGGTCTATAGATATCAAATCTCAAGGTATGTGGAAGATGTCTGATTTTCTCCTCTTACACTGTCTCTCTATCTACCTCTCCTTCACATGCCTCACTTGAGCGTCGGAGGAGTTCTCGAGAGCATCTCCCAAGACCCCTACTGACCCCGTGTTCTGTGGTTCAGGAGGATGAGGAAAGCTCTTACAAGATCGGATCAACTAGCTCGAAAGTTAAGGAAGATTCTTCATGGTGAGAGGAAGGTTCGACGGCCCAGATTCTTTTTTGACATCAATCTACAAGTTGCAACTTTGTTGGATTAAGGTGCTTGATGCGGTAGAAGAAGCAGCAAGTCGGTACCTGGAGAAAAACAGGTTTCGACGACTTTATGTCAAAGGAAATGGCCTCGGGAGTAAAACTCACCGCTTTGCTGTGAAATTTCAATATTTAAGGCAAATTTCATCCTTTAAGGTCTCAAACAGGAAATTTTATGTTATTTGGGGTTTTTTTTACTATTTTAGGAAATAGTTTATTTTTTTAAGAATATTTATATATTTTTTCAATATCTTTTCGTTTTTTCTATTTAAACGATGCAAACCCTAGGGCTAAGATAGTTTTTCGGATTATCAATAAAGTCTTGGAGCGACCGTGCTCTTTCGCTCAATCTCGGATTTGATTCGAGTTTGATGCCTATTTCTTGGTATTCGTAGAATCGACAGGTTGTAGAAGGTTGTGGTATGGTATTTGTGCGCGAATCAACAGATCGCAATTAGTTTCGCTGCGTCAGTGCTGGTCGTTTGGTTCGATGTAAAGATTGGATTTTACATTATAAAATTTGAACTTTACGTCGTATTTTACAATGTCTGGTTTTAAAGGCTGTAAAAGTTAACCATTGTAATTATTTTCTCGAGTTAGAACTTTACAGCCGTTGTTGGCAAAGACTTTGTATCCGAAACAGGTAAAATTGTTAGATTACAATGGAAATTACAGTTGTGAGATTTATAATCATCTCTGTAAAAATAAATCATATATCATATTATCACCCATATTTCCCTTAATTCTATACAATTTACCAAAAGTAACAATTCCACATTTCGACTTACCATTCAGGAAAAAAAATTATCGTTAAACTTTCCGTCCAATTTTCATATTCCGTATAATCTAATAATATTGCAACCATACGCCCCACTTGTGTTCACAAAGTTCAGAGTCAACGCACGTGGAATTGCCCCATTGCCATAATGATTCCTTTTACCTTGCTTAACCTCCACCTTTTTTGCTTTATTTTCGATATTTTTCGTCGCTAGAATTGTATTTGTCTCCTCGCTTCACTTTGCTCGGTTTGCTTCGCTTTGCTCTATGGGCTTTGCTTCACTCAATTGGCTTTGCTTCATTGAATTGCTTCGTTTAATTGATATGCTTTGCCTGATCATCGAGCGTCGCTTAATCTGATATGCTTCACCTAATCATCGAGCATCGCTTAATCTCTTGGTTTTTAGTTTTTCCTGTCGCTTAACTTGCATTTGTCACCTCGCTTTATTCTTTATTTTTCGCATTGCTCTTTTTAGTCGATTCACTCTCGCTTGATTAATTCTTATACTTGGTGGAGACTATAGTCTTCGCATTAGGTCACGGTCTATGCTTGCATCGCGTAGGTAGTTGGCTTCTCTTCACCTGGCTTTACTTGCGCTTATTAATTAGCTTTTGTTTTTTTTATCATTTGTTATTTTCATTAGGTGTCCAAGTCATGCGTTCACCTCGGCGTAGGGTGCCCTGATGGACCACCTTGGCCACCTCAGGCTTAGCTTTAATTAGGCAAGTTTATAAATTGCCTCAAAGTAATCGCATGTGTTCCCTCGTGACACGGTAGTCCTACAAGTCACCTCTCAATAAATCCCATGGCCTCGACTTCAAACAAGGTCATGGGGTTAGTAATTGCAGTAGAGGGTGATTCTTATGGTGCCACCTCCGGTGAAATCACTGCACCCGGTCCCTGAAGAAATAATAACTAATAAAGCATATAAGTACTTCGTACATTGATAACCAAAGAAGACGGTCATGTATACTTCATAAAGTAGACGATACTATACAAAAGTAGACAACAATGTGTGACTATCACTATCCGTCACTCTCCCATCGTGTTGCCGTCGACTTCGTTGCGTGACAGAAACGAACACCGAGAACGTAGACCTGAATTATTTCCCATCGCTTTTTCCATCAACTTCATTGCGTGACAGAAACAAACACAGAGGCCTGAATTATTTTGATTATGATGTAAAACCTCGGGCACAAGATTAGGCTGCGAGGGGATGTAGCCAGCCAGATGGTCTTAATTCCTGCCTTCCTTTTAGAGCCGGTATTGATCGTTAACTCGTTCAACAGATGATAACTCATTGACGGCATTCGCCATTTCAATATCCATATCTGTTTCTTCAACATGCACGTTAAAATTGTGCAAGAACTTGACGATTATCGTTGGGTGCACAAATGGCTCCATCCAATTATCGTGGATGTGGACTCTAAGATCGTTGGTGCAAGCGGTAGACTCTGTGAGGAGCAGTATGCTCTGCTTAGAGTTGATGAGGAGTTCTGTCTCTTCGGAGGTGATCATATGCTCCTCATCCGAATAGTATCTCCTTCGCACATTCGAGTCCAAAACGTCTGACCCCCAAGCAACAAGAAGATTAAAGCTGGATATTTATAGGGCTTCCCCTCATAGAATAATTGACACATGAATAAAAGAAAAGTGAGCATATAAATGTTTCACATAATATTATAAGGAATTCACTAAGTCGCCATATGCAAATTTGACCATATTTATGCAACATCTCACAATTTTCGACAGAACAAATATTCCACATGGTTATCACTATGAGTAACTCAGGAAGCATCTGTTTGATATGAACTCAAGGAAACGGGGGTATGATTGTTTATGATTCTCTCTTATTCGGATCCCATATATTCTTCATTTATGGACCACCTCAATAAATGAGAAAGCTCTGAGATCTGAACCAGAGAGAATCATAAACAATCCTCCCCCACTTCCTTGAGTTCACATCACTGTTGATCTCCTAACTTTTCAATTAAGTCATCTGCCAGAATTTCCATATATGTATATGTATTCTTTTTTTTTTCGGTAGAAATATGTATTCTAACTTAGCCAATGTTCATGCATAAATTATCTAATAATAGAAAGGTCCATGCTTCAAGTCACCAAAAAAAAAAAAGATTAAATATTTGTCCTTCAAATAAATTTCTCGGCTGTGCCCATTAAGAGAAGGGTTTCTAGTCGGCCAGACATAAGCACACACAAACAATATGATGGATTCACGCAATTGATGGTTTCTAGCTAGATAAATGTCCAATGATGATAGGACACTAAAAGAAAGTTTAATTAATTAATTAATTAAATGACTTAAAAGCAAGTTTTTTATTTAAAAAATTAAATAAATCATGTAACTTTATGTTAACAAAGATAGGACACTAAAAGAAACAATTAATTTTTATTTATGTAATTTTCAAAAAAGATAAAGATTATCACAAGTGACTAATTTAGTGGAATTAAGGTAATTTGAAAAGTTAAAATTTATCAAAAATTCTATAAGCTTATGATTCATTAAAAAAAACTAACATTTGAAAATTAGGATCTCGCAAAATAATATTTTTTAGAGAAAAGTATATATTTGACTTAGAAAAAATATGAACTGAATATCCGTGATAAATCAATATATTGATCATTAATCTATATATAATTCATATTGTATAAGAAAATTAATTACAAACTTTTATTTAATCATTTATATTTTGTCTAATATTATTGAAGATTATTGTTTTGAGTTTCAAATTAATCATTTATTTTTACTAATAAGAAAAGTTATTGTTAAAAATAAGAATAATTCTTGTAAAAAATATTAATAGGTATACAATAATGAATCCGTGCAATGTACGGGATAAAATATTAGTATCCAAGTAATATTGAAGTCATGGAAGCAAGGATCGCACAAGCGAAGGTGTATTTGCTCTTCCTAGGCGGTTATGCTACTTGCAATAATACTTAAAACAATTCATAAAGAATATGTAACGACCAGGCATTTCTGAGATGCTTTAGTTATATATAAAGTGTTCACCCTTGAAAGCCGTCCGTCTCTCTCATAGTCAAGACCGGGATGCGAATTTTGTAATGTCATCCATAAAACCTACAGAAGGGATTTGAGCGGTTAAAAGAGCCGGAAAAGCAACATAAAAGACAGGAGATGTGCCTAAGAATATTAAGATCAAGAACATTAGGCCATTACTTTCGTCAGCGGGTACTTGGGAAACGGAGCATGGCCCTGAGCGAGTTCTATAGTGTTCTTAATGGACCAGATGTAGGATCTTTTTGCGAGACATGAAAATTGAACATGAATCTGACTGGTTAGAGCCTTCAAGTTTTTGTAGACTAATCAGTTCATGAATAGTGGGCGAGAAAGAGAGATAAAGAGAAGCCAAGACGATCTCATTGATGCCATACTTTGATCATGGTGCCCCTCACTCCAGAATTGTGGTCCTCCATGTCTGCATACAAAAAGATAAAACAGGCCAGTTCGACAATTTGTGCTGATAATCAATTTTTTAGTAGGAAAGTACATCAGAAGAGAAACCTCGAACTGCAGCATCCTAGGGGTCCGGCGAAACTTCTCGATCAGCTCTTCTGCTTTGTCAAGGGTGGCCATTTTCATTACCATGCTAACCTGCATCCTAATTTTTATATGACCGACTGTACATATTGATGCGGTAGGAGAATTGGCAAATCGGTACCTCGAGAAAAATAAGTTTTGATAGGTCTGTCTCAAGGGAAAAGACGAGATTTAAGCCCAATTAATTCATTTAGGGCCTTAAACAAGTAATTTTATGTAATTTGGATGTTTTTATAATTTTAGGAATAGTTTATTTTAGAGAATATTTTTATTTTTTTCATTATAATTTCGTTTTTTTTATTTAAGCGATTTAAGCCCTAGGACTAAAGACTATTTTTTTTGGATTATCAATAAAGTTTTAGAGCTACCGTGCTCTGTCGCCCATTCTCGGATTCGATTCGAGTTTGATGTCGATTTCCTAGGAATTCGAAGAATCAATAGGAGATTGAAGGTCGTAGTTCCGATATTCTGCGGAATCAACGGATCTATGATAGTTGCTCGCGTGTACATTGCGTCGCATATGAAATGGATTCGCAATCAACATTCAATAAAATTTCAATAAGAGAACAGAAGGAAAAATAAAAAAAAATAATAAGGAAAAAACTCTTCTACACTCAAAAGCAGGTGTATGTACCACTTTAAATTCTAAACAGCTTCCCAGTGATTGACTTTCCTGAGGACATTTGCATAATCTCGGGCAATCCATGCCACCATGTAGGGCTCGATCCTTCAACAGCAGAACTCGTTGCAAGGTCGCGACAAAAATGCGATAATTAAACTGATCACCATTGGAAGAGAACAAAAGTGTATGAGCATTTGCGTGAGTAGCATGGAGGCGTATCAATAAGAATGAAACGCAAAAGATAGAGAAAGAGGTAAGGCACTTTCTGAACAAATGCGATTTGGGGGTTGTCATTGGTAAGGCACCTAACAGTAGCGGGGGCTGTGGCTGCTCAGGACGTCATAGATAGAGCAAAGGGGCCGTTATAGGCGGTGATGATGTACGAGAGGACAAGCACAAGTGGAGAAGAACGCACGCGCTTTGCAGAGGGCCGGGAGAAAAGGAAGGCCCAGCGGCAAGAATGGGGTCTAGCAGAAGGCATAGGGGGGACGGTGGGGAGGGGAGTTGCGCTGGAGTGTTGGGCAAGCGGATGGACGCAACAGTAGTGCTAGGCGGAAGGCAACGCCGGCCGTTTCCGAGGCGGGAGACCATTTTTGGTGAAGTAAAGGATACAAGGAGTATTTTAGAAATGTCAGACTGATGTCAGACTGAGGTTGCAATTTTTGATTGTAGAGTGACAGTGATTTCTACCCCTCATTACAAGACGTTCATTGCACGTAAATAATCCCTAGAGTTGCAGAAGTGTGTCGCACTTTCAGCTCGAAATAGACCCGATAAGGATATAGATATCTTTAGAGATGAAATACATGTCTACTTCTACATAGAAATGGATACACCAAACGATTCTGGGACGAGTAGGCACTTGCTTGTCATAAGATCAAGAATGGGGCCACCGCGTCGTCCATTGGACCACCAAAGTCTCCCCGGGGAGACTTATATTTATATGACAGGTATATGATTTCGGCTTTTTCTGATAGCTTATTTGTCTTCAAGTGTTTTACTAATTTTCTACATAGTTTACTTGAATTACAACTGAATTACTTTGGAGAATTTTCAAAAAAGAAAAAAAAGGTACCGTAGAAATCCTGTAAGCGAGAGATCAAAACAATGTATATCTTGTTAACATCTCTCCACTTAAGGCTACCGAAAACAGTTACAATATTGGCTAGGCAATTAATTAGGGCTAGAAATTAATTAGCCCATCCCACAAGGTTTGCTATAGCTAATATGATTAATTAGGCAGTCTCCGGTGGCCCCATGGTGCTACTGTTGTCGTTGTTGTTACTGCTGGGCACATTGGAATTGGGAGATTCGCTCCGGTTGTTCTCGAGCTTCTTGGCCACGGACCTCCACTGGTGGTAGCTTCCGAACAGCACTTCCATATCCTCGAGGGTCCGACCACGTGTCTCGGGCAGCATCACGTAGAAGAACACCCAGGAGGTGGCAGCTACTGATGCGTATAGGTAGAATGCACCGCTCATGGTGATGGCCTTGTAAAGAGAGATGAATGTTGTAGAGTTGACGTCGCTCATGAACCGGTTCACCACCACGCCAATGGCTGCTCCCTGGGCTCGAAGCCTTAGCGGGAATATCTCTGAGTTGTAGACCCAGGCGATGGGGCCCAACCCCATCGAGAACGAGCCGACGAAGCACATCACCGTGGCGATGCACACAATGAGGGCCCATGTCACCTCCCCGTCTGGGTGGCGGTTGGCCACCTCCAGCACACTCCCGAGGGTCACCAATGATAAGGCCATGCCACCCACGCTTGCGAGGAGAATTGGGCGCCTCCCGACCCGGTCGAGATAGAAGGTCGAAATCAAGATGCAAAAGGTCTTGGAGAATCCGACTGCCACTGTGGCAAGCAGCTTCTTGTCGGTTGATTTGAGCCCGGCCTTGGCAAATATACGTGGGCTGTACAGGACCACAGTGTCGATTCCTGATGCCTGCTGGAAGAACTGGATGCCGACACCCGCGATCAAAATGTGCCGAACAGCCGGAGTCGGGTGGAGGAGCAGCTCCCTCCACACGCCCGAACCGCTGCTCCGCTTCTTCACTACCTGCACGACGTCCTCATTATGTTCAGGGGGTATCCCTGCGGCTGCCTTGATGTCAGCGAGCCTTTCCTCAGCCTCCTGGTTCGAGTCTGAAATCCTGTTGAGTACCTTCCTGGCCTCACCCAAGCGGCCTTGCATGACTAGCCAACGGGGAGATTCAGGCAGGGCCAAGACTCCAACGGCCAGCATGACCGAAGGGATGGCCCCGAGCCCGAGCATGAATCGCCAGCCCAGGTGCGGTGGGAGCTTCGAGAAGCCATAGTTCGATATGTACCCGAGGAGCACACCGCTGTTAATGAATACCTGGAAGAACAAAAATCACCATTGATGAATCAGCATGTATGAACATATCACGTATCCTAACAACTAAGATGTGAAAAAAGAAATTTTACTTTTTTCTACGTGAACCATGATATTCGAAAGCTAAATTGGACCTCGACTAATTCAGTCGAGTCGAGTCAGCCCACTAAAGGGTAAAGCTCTTCCAGCATGAATTTTCTGCATTCATAAGAACTCAAACCTAAGACCTTATTTAAGCAAAACAAACGCCGACTAACTTGAACTAATTCACATTGGTAAAGAAATTTCACTTGATACCAACAAAAGTGTTGGTTGAGTGGTAAGCAGCTCACTCCCGTAAGGAGGAGAACACAAGTTCGAACCCCGACAAGCACGTTTGTTGGGAGGGAGAATAACCTTTAATGCTCGATCTCCCGATTGGATTAGTCAAATCCCATTGGGCTCTGGATATGAGAGTACACACCGAAAAAAAAAAGAAATTTCACTTTATTAGTTGTTGTACTAATTATTGGAATAATTGTTGGAGACTCAAATGGTGGATATGCGAGCATGATAACTGATATGCTGTTCTATATCTCCATGAATCTAGGCTAAAAAATAGGTAAAAAGATCTTTCTTTTATGAGAATTCTTTGTTGTTTGTTGAACAATGGATAGAATCCACGAAAAGGTTAAGTGACTTTATTAACTATTTAAGATTTCACTTTCATTGTCCTAGACCTTAAGTCTTTTTTATAATAAAAAAAAGAAATTTCAACTACAAAAATTTTTAGGAAGAAAAGAAGATATAAAGAAATGTCAAATTCTCGTAAATCTGATAGTAAAATAGAATTGGAGCATTTAATGTGTACTCATAACAATAAAAATCTATTATCTAGTGTAACATATAAAACATGAAAAGCGCTTATAAGGCGTTGCCAACTGCAAACTCTTAGCTCGAGGTTAATTGCCTCTTCGGCTACTCGAAATGTTATATTTCTAATAAAAAGATTCAAGTAACCAAATATATTAATGTATCTATTAATTTAAGTTAAACAAATTTAGAAAATTTTATATATATCAGTTTAGCGAATTGAAGATATTTATCTATATTATTTATACTTAGGGATATAATTGAACATTCTTTTTCATAAAATTGAAATTCTCTTGGTAATTTAAAAACTTTTCTCGAAACATGAAATGTATTTCTAAATTTAACGTACTCTATGTCTTGTAAATAGAGCATAGAAAAAGCTCATTTTCGATATTATTTTTCTTTCTACTCTTTTTTTCTATTTGCACCTTACCTTGAGCTATTTGTATATGCTCTTGCAAATTTTATATTTGACTCTAAAATATTACATTTTTAATTCACATCGTGTATATAATATATTTCTATAATATAAAAAATGTCAAATTCTCGTAAATCTGATAGTAAAATAGAATTGGAGCATTTAATGTGTACTCATAACAATAAAAATCTATTATCTAGTGTAACATATAAAACATGAAAAGCGCTTATAAGGCGTTGTCATCTGCAAACCCTTAGCTCGAGGTTAATTGCCTCTTCGGCTACTCGAAATGTTATATTTCTAATAAAAAGATTCAAGTAACCAAATATATTAATGTATCTATTAATTTAAGTTAAACAAATTTGGAAAATTTTATATATATCGGTTCAGCAAATTGAAAATATTTACCTATATTATTTATACTTAGGGATATAATTGAACATTCTTTTTCATAAAATTGAAATTCTCTTGGTAATTTAAAAACTTTTCTCGAAACATGACATGTATTTCTAAATTTAACATACTCTATGTCTTGTAAATAGAGCATAGAAAAAGCTCATTTTCGATATTATTTTTCTTTCTACTCTTTTTTCTATTTGCACCTTACCTTGAGCCATTTGTATATGCTCTTACAAATTTTATATTTGACTCTAAAATATTACATTGTTAATTCACGTGTATATAATATATTTCTATAATATAATTTTTTTAATGTTTTATCGGCAATGATGATCTTATACTAATCAAATTATTTCTTCTTCCCATCAATGCAATTCTTTTCTTATTTTTATTCGTAACTTTTCCTTCCATAATAAAGCAATATTATGTATATTTTTTACAATACCATTATTTGTATGATTTGATTGTTACAACTACGTTTTTCATTCTATATTACTCAACTTATTATCTGGGGAAAAAGCAAAAATCCCCCTTGAGGTTTGTTGAAATGACGCTTAACCCTATTTATTTAAAAAATATGCACTTCACCCCAATTGACTGGTTTGACCAAATATTTACTTTTTGCAAAAATAACAATTAGGTCATAATATTTTGGTTTCTTCTTCTTAAGGTTAATACGCAAAATTAGTCTATTTTAAACACATGCGAAAATTATTTAAAAGAAATACTATGCAATACGCACATCTCTATTGTTATAATTCTCAATTAATGTTTTATTTTTTTATTATTTTATCTTCAATAAAATTGTAACATTTAAAAATGACAAATCAACACCATAAATTTTAAAATAAAATGTTAAAACAATTCATGAATGTATTAAAAGTTCTCCAAAATGTAATTTAAAAGGTACATTAATTAAATAATTTGTCAAACTCGTGCGGCGCATGGGTCTGAACCTAGTGTAAACTAATTTGGTTACGTAGATAAACATATATGAAAGTTTACAATTCATATGTATGAATTCCACCTATAAGTTATAATGATTATTATTAATACCAAGGAATAAGCTGCAGCTTAACCTCAGGGTATGAGGGCGACTCCGCCCATGGGTTGGACCACAGAGTTGTTTAAGTTTTGTTTGCTAGATGCAGTATTTTATTTAAAACTATAATAATTAATATAATGAGCTAATAAAAATTGTCACAAATCGACTTACTCAAACAATAACTACTATATAATGAAGTAAAAATTACATGAATGGACTAACATAAGACTTATAATTAATATTGTGTAGTTGTATGTTTTATCTTTATTGTGGTCATTGGTGGGTAAAACCTAAAGTTAGTACTCATGGTATGCAGTTACATCTAGTATATTATAATCATATATATATTAACAATAAAAACAAAAGGAGAATTGACAAAAAAAAATATAACCATCAAATCTTAATTTTTTTTTATCTTTGCTGAAATATTAATTGCTTGTGGAATATTCTTATCGACACCAAGATGGTATAATAATTCCATGTTTTACTGGTCGAGGATAACAAACTCATTAATATATCACAAACCTTTAATCTTTTCAAATATTTGTAATGGTTCGTCAATCTAATTAAATCTTTCATTAAAAAAATCTAACTAAATCAAGACACATATCATAGAACATGATTCTTTGTATAAAAATAATTTTTTTCGGTACGATTGTATAAAAATAATTTGGTTGCTAAAAGTTTGTTATATTAAAAAATAATAACCCCTCCAAATTTCATGCACCGAAAAATTCATGTGATTGATTAAATGTCTTTATATTTGACATCGGATTTTCTCTTAATACTATTGTTATTACATCATACCTGCAATGAATTGGATTCCCTTATTTTGTCCATATTATTATGGCCAATCATCCCTAAAGATAAGAGGATCAATTCCTTACATAATATCTTGGTCCATCCCAATAAAAATCATACCATGCGAATGAATTATGTTATATATATATATATATACACCATGTGAGACGTCTTAATCTAAGCATCATGAATGACTGAATAGGAAACTTAAAGGAGGTTGAAAATTCAACCAAAAAAAAAGGAGACAAAAACAAACCTCTGGGAAGGATGTGAAGAAGCCACGGGCAGAAGCGGGGGCGACTTCGGTGGTGTAGACTGGGGCGATCATGAAGGCATATCCCGTACCAATCCCTGCCACAATACGACCGACCAGGAGGAAGGCAAAGTTGGTGGCAAAAGCCACGAGGAAGGCTCCTACGAAGAAGATCGCACCAGCAATCACTATGGTGTAGCGGCGGCCCACATAGTCGGAGGTCCTACCGGCCATGAAGGCACCGAGGAGCGACATGCTGTTGATCATGCCGTTGACAATCTCTATCTCTACGTCGCTCAAATTCAAGTCATTCTGGATGTAATCCGCCACGCCACTCATCACACCCCCATCTATATCACAAAAATAGAACCAAGAGAAACTTAATTAAATCAAAACCTAAACCAATATATATACTAATATATTCTCGAACACGCAAATCGAAATATATCGTGACAAATCTCATTCATTAAAGTGAATGTGTTGAAAAGAAATGATTACTTATTAGTATATCCAAGATTTGAATATTATCATTTATAAATTGAATCTCGACTTATTCGAAATTCACATACCAATTAGCATTTTTTCATGCCAGAAGAAAGTACACGTGAGTATTGTCAAGGTCCTAATAGACCAAGTGGAACACATTTCCTCCAAAATTCAAGGATATAGTGGTTTGATGTCATTTCCTTTTAGACTATTACTGTAAAATTAGGAGTGATCCCGCAGGTGCTGCGGTTGAAAGTTTTTCTTCAATTTTTTGATTCATCATAGTTATTTGTATAATAGTCAATATAATGTATACCTGAAATTAATATAAAACTACTTATTTGTAAAAATTATTAACTCATTACTAATAGTAAATAATCTTTTTTTTTCAAAAGATCGTATTATGTTACCTTATATAATATTATTTTTCTTTTTATTTCATGGAGAGTGTTTTGCATGTGTTAAATGGGTTAATTCTAGAACATAAAACTTATAGTTTTTGCTTAAAAAGAAATGTACAAATAAGATTTGAAAATAAATTTAAGTAAAGCAAGATATGATGGACTTTAATAAATGACAATGTTTGTATTTTTTAAATTTATGAAAGTAAAATAACAACAATATTAAATTTCATCGTTGGGTCTTCCCATTTGGATAAAGAGAGGAAAAAAAGTATTAACATTAATTCAAAATGTATGTGTTTAATAAGTATAATTTCTTAAGGAAGATACAATATAGATGAAAAAGTTATGTATCGATGAATGAATATTTATAAAAAAAAATAAAATATAAGATATATGTATAACTCTTCAGAAAATGTGAACTAGATAGAGAGAATAAAGGAAAATGTATGTTGTCAAATCTTGCAGTGATTGGGAAAAAAGTATGAAAAATTTGTACACTATATGGCGTAAAACACGTAATTATATTTTTTAAGGAATAATTGGTCAACCATAATGATGGGACCATTTGACTCGATGGATCAATTAGGTTACACCACAACCTTGTCGAGCCAAGGTTAAAAATATTGGGTAAAAGAAGGCAAATTTGGAAAAGAAAAAAAGAAGAAGAAGGAACAAGGTTAAGAACTCACAAATTGAAATTTTAAAAAGAATATTACATATATTATAATTTGTATATCTAGTACTTCTAGAACATAATTTTTTCTAATTTTTCTGAATAAAATTTGAAGTAAAAGTATTTTTTGAAAATAGTCCGACTATAATGATCAAATCATTTGGCATAATGTAGCGACCAGATTAAGTAGTATCTTATTTTGGTATGTGAAAACGCTAAAATATTATAACTTTTTGACCTAACAATTGGATCATTTGGCATAACATGTCTTAAATTGTGTGGAACTTTATTGTGGTAGAATTTGAAAACGCAAAAAAACGTGTAACGCATCGACCTTACAATCAGGTCTTTTGACATAATGTGATCGGACTACGAGATACTTCATTCTCATTGGATTCGAAAACGCTATGAAAAGGGATATTTTAAAAATACAAATTAAAAAATGAAAATAAAAGATATTATCGGATCATTTGGCGTAACACGACGACCATATTAAGTAGTACCTTATTTAGATTAAATTTGAAAACACTAAAAATACACGATGTTTTGATCTAACGATCGGATCATTTGGTGTAATGCGTCGACCGAATTACATGGAACTTCATTAGGTTGGATTTGAAATCACTGAAAAGGCATGATGTGTCTACTTTATGATCGGGTCTTTTGAAATAACGTGTCTATTGAATTACATGTTGTCTTTTTCGAATTGGATTTGAATCGCAAAAGAAATGGAGGAAATTTAGAAACTAAATATTACAAAAATTAGAAAGGAAAAGGGAGAGTGTGCAAGTGGGAGAAATCTCCCATGTCGCCATCTCAGTTGGATGGACCAGTTTTAATTTATTAGAAGATGCGAGGGGATGTGGTGTAATGTAATATAATGTGATGTGATTTCATTTTGTTTCTTCCCATTTCATCGTAATACCCCTAATAAAAGAGTTTCTTATTCCTGAATCACCCAAATTTTAGTTTTAATCCTAACAGGCAAAAAAATTAAAGGAGGGAGAAATTATTGAGAAAAAAAAACTGCAAAAAAAAAAACTCGCTCACCATAGCCAATTAAGATCGAAGTCGTGGAGGCAAGGATGGTGCAAGCAATGGCATACGTGTTCCTCTTCTTCGGCTTGCTCGACGCTTTGCTGTCATAGGTCTCCACGGTCGAAAACGGTCCCTGGGGATCTTCGACCATGAATTTATGCTCCGCCATCTTCCAGTTCCGACTATTACTTTGGAAGAAAAGTTTATCTTTCTTCTTCATTCTTTCTAGTACAGAGGCAAGACATATATATATATATATATATATATACAGAGCTCAAGACAAACTACTGCAGTAAATGTTGAGCCGATAAATGAACTTTCTTCGAACTATATATGACTGCTTTTTTTCTACCAAAATAAGAAGAAAGAACCTTCTTCGAACTAGTGCCTAAGACTATCTGTAATTAACCGATTAAGACATATTCTGGACATATTCTATAGAATTCATTATATGTATACAGATATTTGTAATACTTTCCATCAAATTGGAGCGTGAATATCACGAAAGCCCAACTTGTGAAGAAGAAAGGCAAACTATGTCTTTCCAAGAGCCTTCGTGAATATATCTGCCAAGTTGCAACTTTGCTGGATTAAGTGTTCACAAAGGTTTAGAGCATGGCTGTCGAGCTCGCGAGTTGACTCGTAAACTCAGACGAGTTTAAGAGGTTAGGGCATGGCATTGAGTGAACTCGGCATAGAATTGGAAATTGTCATAAACTCGACGAGCTCTAGAGTTGAACTTTCTTCGAACTATTTATGACTGCTTTTTTCTACCAAAAAAAGAAGAAAGAACTTTCCCCGAGTTAATGCCTAAGACTATCAGTAACTAACCGATTAAGACATATTCTGGACATACTCTCTATAATTCATTATACGTATACAGATATTTGTAATACTTTCCATCAAGTTTGAGCGTGAATATCACGAAAGCCCAACTCGTGAAGAAGAAAGGCAAACTCTGTCTTTCCAAGAGCCTTCGCGAATACATCTGCAAAGTTGCAAATTTGCTGGATTAAGTGTTCACAAAGGTTTAGGGCATGGTTGTCAAGCTCGCAAGTTCACTTGTAAACTCGGATGAGTTTAAGAGGTTAGGGCATGGCATTGAGTGAACTCGGCATAGAATCGGAAATTGTCATAAACTCGACGAGCTCTAGAGTTGACTCCGTAAACTTGGAGCAAACTCAGCGAGTCCACCAAGTCGACCCAATTTTGTTTGTTTTGCTAATTTCCGAAAGAAAATGCCTGGCCATCCCGAGTCCATTCTCCAGCACAACCCACTTTAAGTTTAATTGGATACATTTTTCATAAAATGTTTCATTCTTTGTTAAAAATGTATATAGTATTAACGTTTGCAATTTTTATTATTCTAATTGACTTATACAGTGGCAAAAAAAAACTCGAGTTTAGATAAAATTTATTAGATAAACATAAGGAAAAGAAAGATTATCCTCCAAAAAAATGACCATTTCATCATGCTAATTGGATTTTAATAAAATCTTCTCGAGAACTTTACAGGAATAGGAAATAAAAAAAGTATCCGCCGACGAATTTGAACGTTGTTGATCAGGAGAAATTTTTTTTATCTTTAAATAAAAAACATGTTTCATTCATGGAATAAGCAAATATTTATCATAGATTAATATCTGATGTTATAAATGATGAATTTGTCGTTATAGAGGTGAAAAAAAATTATAAATTCGACGTTAATAAGAGTGTGTAGTAATCAAATTCTAATAAAATCTTTTCTAAAGTTAATGGGGAAAGGAAAGGATAAGAAATGTGTCCGGAACAAATTAAAGGTTGTTGATGTTGGGGCAAAAAAATTTATCTTTTAATAAAAGTATATGTTTCAATTATTACAAAATAATATCATCGCCCATAGATATTTGAGATGAAAGAGAAAATGATAACATTTTTTTTTTTGTTTCAGATTGACAAATTTTTATTAAAAAAATAAGTAGTCAATAATAGTAAAAGTCACCAAGTCGTTTTAAAAAAAAAGTTAAAGTCTGACTTGAAGCAAATGATTCAAACTGCGCTTGTGAGCTTAGCTAATAGGATTCCACCACGCCAACTAACTCTTGTTTTGTTTCATGTCATTCTTTTAAAATTTATATATATATATATATATATATATATACACACACGAAAGCAATGCATGAGTCACGCCCTCACATCATCAAAAATAAGAAATAGAGCTCTCTCACTTTGGCATGTCATTACTTATATATTAAGAAAATTTTTATCATTAATTATACAATAGAATATATATTATTTTCATATAACACAATAAATATATACAAGAGATTAAAATATGCAGAGGAATACTATATATATTAGCTTCTATTCACAAATTTTTTATATTATAGCAATCGAATTGCTATTCATATATATTATAGTAAAATATAGAGTTGGAAATCAATATTAACGAGGATTTATAATATTTATGATGTTTCCCTTTGCATTATGGGCAAACATATTCTTATAATTAAATTGTAGTTTATATAATATTATTTGTTTATAATATTGTAAAGGGAGAAGCAGCAAGTGCGCCAGCCAAGAGGCAGGCAAAGGCAAAAATCATTTTCTTTGAACTTGCACTCGCCTAATAAAAACTTTTTATATTTTATTTTTCGAATTAAAGAAATCATTCTTTCATACTAAAATCATGTTCATGGGTGACATACTTGAATTTTTTTATTTTCATTTACTTATCTTTTTAATGTATAATATTGCAAATTTTGAGGCACTACGGTAGCTTATCATATGATAAAAGAATTAAGCCCTAAACTCTGAGAAAGACACGTTGGAGCGAGATTAATAAAGTAGTGGGATGCCATGAATACAAGGACTAATGAAGTCATTAGTCTTGACATGATTTTCCTTGATAAAGAGGTATGTTTTGGTATTTTTGATTAATTATAATATTTTTGAAATGCAAAACTTGATTAATTATTTAATGATGATTGTTTCCAATGAAATGATGGTTCTTTAATGTACACAAGTATAAGAAAGTCTCGGATAGATTTGTTAAAAATCATTACGTCGTGAAGAAGGTTTATGCACCGTCAAGAATTTCAAGATAGCTACATGCAAGGAGATAATCTACTTGATATTAATTATCATCATCATCATCATCTTTTTTAAGGATTATTTTTTCATGGTAAGTCAAAAAGACAATTGTTTTAGATATATACTAAAATATTGTTAAAATTATTAGTTTTATTTATAGTTGAGTTCTAATATCATGTTCAAAAGTCTTATACATGAATCTTTTGTTGTTTCTATTATCATTAATTATGCAGCAGAATATATACATTATAGGTATATCGCCCAAGAGAATATATCCAAAGGAACAAAATCTACAATAGACTATATATATAAATTACGCAATAGATAGATTATCTGCAAGCTAATAAAGTTAAATATAAAATAGATAACATATATTATATAATAATTTGTTTCCATTTACATTCAACTTAAATATATTATACAATAGATAAAATAGATAACATATGCATATATATATATATATATATCAATATGTGCATATATACAGTTTTCTTATTTAATAAAAATAAATATATCCCTAATAACATATATATACATATATACTTGAACATATACATACAATCTGCACTTTAGAGATAATATATATTTGCAGCATATATCGTACATTGAGACTTAGACTACTGTTACGATTATATATATGTTGTATATATCGTATAGTAGAAATTAGATTATTATTCCCTGAGATAAAAGATTTCATTATATTGAATTCTTTATATTCGATAGAAAATTTTCTTCTTAATATGTATGACCTTTACACTATATATACATATTGTACATGTTTATTTGATATAATGACACCAATATCTTACACCAATTTGGTCAATTCGCAAGATTTCACCAGTATTTCACTAAACTTCATCAGGTTCTCTCGAAATTCATTATCGTCAAATTCATGTATTTTTTTTATAAAAATAATTCGTTTAGGATGTTATCTTTTTTAAAGGATGTTAATTTGTTTAGTGCGTTTATCATTTGCTTAGCATTATCATATTTGCATGAAAAATTTTTTATATCATTTATTTTTTAATCTATACCTTAATAGATTTTGAGATAGTACAATCGTTTACTATAAACTAAAAGAATTGGGACCAAAAAAGTAGTGAAATTATCAATTTTGATATGATTTTCATTGATAAAGAGGTAAACTTTGCGTGTATGACTAAGTATATTATTTTTAGTAAAAATAAATTATTACTAATTTATTGTTTATAATGAAATAGAATCTAGTGATGCATGTAAGTATAAGAAAGTCTCAGACTGATTTGTTTCGGCCCTTATTTTGAGAAGAATGTTATGCAGAATTAACAATTTCAAGATAATTACACTCTCATCGAAGTATTATCCAGTTAATGTTGAAGTAAAGATATCGTTTTTGCTTAATCGATGTGAATGATTTTTGATAATTTATTGATATTATTAAGATAATTCATTCAGTTTTAACTACATTTTATTTATGTATAACGTGTAAAATTATTTAGATAAGTTGCAACAAAAAATTAGCAATTGTGCACGCCCAACACACAGGTCATCAACTAGTTATTTGTAAATTAAAGGAGGAAGAAGTGATAGGTGTCAACATGTCATCAACACGGATCTATTTTAATTATATATAAAATTAGGAAGTAAATCTGCGCTTCGCAAAACGGCAAGTAGATCGTTGTTATAAATATGACCATTATTTTGTATTTTTCAAATTTCATTTATATTTTATCCTTTGAGTGAAAATGGATTTCTTCATACTATTGGCTCAAAACTATTTTGTATATGTCTTATTATTTCAAGTTTCATTACTCATAAACTTGTATAATCCATGTATATTTGGAAGCATGGGCATGACAGAAAATTGACCAGTTTTCACTAAATATCTATAATGAACTGAACACTTTAGAATTAACGTAGCCAAATTTATTCATTTAAAACTTGAACTGAAATTTTAGCATACTTATAGAGCTTGCAATACAATTATCCATGAGTCACATGTCCTGAATACCCACATAATATTGGAATGCTTTTTACTATTATTAAAAAAATTAATAATAGTAATAATAATAGTAGTAGTAGTAGTAATAATAATAGTAGTAATAATAATAATAAGTTTGTTATTTCATGCCCCTTTTGATTAACCAGCAATAATATTATAAGCACTATATTAATTTTATACAAATCAGATTTTCTAGTTAAGATAATATACTCGTGAAAATCATGAATTCCCAATTTGCAATAGGTTTTTAGATTTTATATAAATATTATAAGATGACACTCAAGCCATTATTTCTTCCTTTATTTAGTTTTTGTAATTTTACAGTTGTTTACATTATAAATTCAATTATAAACCGTATGGTATCTTCTTACTCAACACCTTTCATCATTCCTTTTGCATCCATACTTTTAAATAAATAAAAAATAAAATTAAGCTTTGATATGATTATAATTATAATTATTTATTTATGTCTGGTATCAAATTTTCCCTTTATCTACTTTATACGCAATATAGAACTTTGGTGTCCTATATTACACTTCATATCAACTCAAAAAATAAAGTTATTAAGATCATAGTACCATACATTCATAATATATAATATATAATATAATTTCAAGTTAAATTGGTGCATTTATTATGCATTAAAAGAAGATTAAACAATTTTAGTTTTATTCTCTAAGAAATGATTTAAACAAAAAAAAACCTTGGAATTTTTATTTAAAAAAATTGATGCACTAAAATATTATAAAGAAATACGTTCCATGTAGATTTTCTTTTTCTTATTGATGTTAAAGGAAGTTAAATATAGTTCTTACATATGTAAAGTAATAATAAAGGAATTTATATGTACTATAGTTTATTTTGTCCTTAAGTTTAGAAAATTTTAAAAATTAGTAATTCATAAGCAAATTTACATATGGTAAGGAATATTATATGAATATCGACTATAAATTTTCATTGTAATTTTTGGTAAGATCTTTAAAAACTAAAGGGCAAATTACATAAAAAAACCCAAATTTTGTAAAATGTCTCAGTTTTGTTCTAAATTTTGTTTTGTAACAGAAAAAACTATAAGTTTTCTAAAATGTCTCAAAAATGACATCCGTTATAAATTCCGTCAATTTTTGCTTACATGTGACCTACATGGACTGTTAAGGGACCCACAAAGTTTAGGCAAAAATTGACGAAATTTATAACGGATGTCATTTTTTAGACAATTTAGAAAACTTATGATTTTTTCTGTTACAAAACAAAATTTATGACAAAAATGAGACTTTTTACAAAATTTGGGTTTTTTTTTTGTAATTTTCCCAAAACCAAAACCCTTGCATCGCACAAGTAGTAGACTAGGCATATTATTTAATAAGAAATTGAAATTCTTATAATGTTAGGTGTATTTATTAAGTGGAATTCTCAGAGAAAAGAATAGGGCAAATTGCAAAAAAAAAATCTAAATTTTGTAAAACATCTCAGTTTTGTCATAAATTTTATTTTGTAATAGAAAAATCATAAGTTTTTTAAATTGTCTTAAAATGACCTCCGTTATAAATTCCGTCAATTTTTTCATACGTGGATTGTTAACTTCAGACTCATTTTTTACAAATCAACATCTCTCACCCTCTCCCCCTTATGTCACGCCTCTCCATCTCAGAGAACAACTTCCCCCAAATTGGAAAACCCAAACTCCCCCTTTGATTCGTGAAGTTCTTTCGATCAACTTACTTCTGAGACTGTTCGACGAGCTAAGATCTTTGTCGCCTGGGGGAGGTAGGGTTCGCGAGATATTGAAATTGTTGAGTGGCATTACACCGGTGACATTTTAAACGTTCATAAATAACACTCATAAACCTTCATTAATAAACAAATAAGATAGGTTAAATAAAAGAACTCAAATTTTCAAAAAAGTCTCAATTTCATCATAAATTTAGTATGTAATGAAAAAATCATATGTTTTATAAATTATATTGGAAATATCCTCTCTCCTCATTTGGGTCTCCTTGTAGTGCTCCTAAAGTTGGCCTCGACTAGCATCTCCTCTCATGGACTATTTCTGAGAAATTTTTAAAATATGCATTTTTTAAACTACAAATCAAAATTTGGAACAAAATTGAAACTTTTTTGAAAATTTAGGTTATTTTTGTAAACAAAAGAGAAGATGATTAGATAACGTGTAAACTTTGTGGGTCCCGTAAAGTCCACATAGGCAAATAGACGAAAAACTTAATAAAATAGTGACGGGAGGTCAAATCTGAGATGATTCTAAAAAAATGTAGATTTTTTTATTACAAAACAAAATTTAGGATAAAATTGGTACGTTTTACAGAATTTAGATTTTTTTGGTAATTTTCCCGAAAAGAGTAGGTTTAATTTATGTAGTTAATTTAAGTATATGTGTAAAAAGAAAAATAAAAGAAAAAGGTATAAAAAAAATAGAGAAACCAAAAAGGTGAAATGGGGTTTCATAAAGTGCAAGAATGGGATCTATTTTAATTGTATAAGACTCATAATAGAACTTTATTTAATCAAATAAATCTAATTCAAACTTGTGGCATGGACATGCATAAAAAAGAAAAGAAATGAAATAAAGTTAGAGAAAATGAAGGGTTAACATGTGGCAATGATGTATAAGAGTTTTAGATAGATGAAGAGTTTATTTAAAGAATAGGGAACGTGCCCCGCTTCGCAACGGGAACAAAAGGTCTCTCGAATAATTTTTTAAATAAATGTAATATTAAGAAATTATTATTTCGTATACTCATTTATCTATATATGATCATATCTTAAAACAATAGATTGAAATATTTATGAGTCTTTTCGTATAGATAAAGGAAAAAAAATGT
The DNA here is from genome assembly GCF_007655135.1 of Punica granatum. Taxonomy (NCBI): domain Eukaryota; kingdom Viridiplantae; phylum Streptophyta; class Magnoliopsida; order Myrtales; family Lythraceae; genus Punica; species Punica granatum. Next base: position 6,515,726 of record NC_045128.1, read on the forward strand.
ACTTGTAATTCAAAACGTATGTGTATAGTTAGTATGCTTCTTTAAGAAAGATGCAATATAGAGGAAGAAGTTTGTGTCTACGAATGAAAATTTGTTTAAAAAAGTGTGTATTGGATATACATATAATTCCTCAGAAAAAGATAAAACAGATAGAGAGAGTAAAGTAAAATTCATGGTGTTATATCCTATAGTTCTTTAAAAAAATAGAAAAAAAAGTATAACCATATGGGCGAAAAACGTGACATTATATCTACTTGTGAACTCTAAAGGTTCGCTTCCATGGGTGACATTATTTTTATGTGACAACGGAATAATGCCTTTGGCAATGCAATTTAATTGTATTGGCTGAGGGAGATGCATATGGCGACACAATATGTGTCGGAAAAGGACACCTTTTATGGACGTCGGCAACTTACGTGGGATGAGACAATGCAATACAGTGTGTCTGTCAATGTGCAACTCTATGCTAACATAAATTGTGTCGGGATAGGTTAGGCTGGAAAATGAAATTAAAAATTAGAATTTTCCGCTCAATCCAATTTTGAAAATTTAAGGAACATAACTTTTAAATCTTTCCTCTCCATTTCACTTTTCCACCATCTCCAATACTTCTCAATCATTCTCTCCTAACAGCATCGTATCTCTCTTCTCTCTCTCTCTCTGTCTCAGCATGAGCAGTGGCAGCAGCAAAGAGCTGCAGGATGACGAAGCCAGCGAGCAACAAAAATAATTGAGCGGCAACATAGAAGGTTGCGGAATAGCAAAGGTCGAGGAGCAGCGGTGGTCGAGCAACATAGGCTTCGAGCAGCAATGTAGCATTTGTGGAGAAGAAGGAAGTAGACCAGCAACAGAGCATAAGTGGAGAGGAGGAGGTGGACCAGCAGTGTAGCAGAAGTGAGGAGGAGGGAGGTAGAGTAGAGCAGAAGCATAACAGTAGTGAAGAGGAAGGGGAGGGGGGCCAGCAGCGCCAAGGCAATGCAAAGCCTTAACTATCGGGCTGTGACGTACCTGTGATGCCAAGGCAACTCCACCAAACCTTAACTAACGGGTTGTCAGACCTCGGTGGTAATAAACATAATTATTTTAAGTCCCATTTTATATATAATAACGATGTAATAATTATATTATATTTTATAAGAGAAAGCATAGATTTAGTCATGTAATTTTGAGTCTTTTTTTTCTACTTCCATCCTTTACGTTTAGGTGCTTTTCTGTTTTAACACTTCCGTTAAAAAAAAAAATTAGATGTAGCTGACTTGGAGCCACATTAGCTGCACGTGTAATGATCATTACACGTCAATATAAATTAAAAAAAAAAAGACTAGTCAATAGACAGAAATTTAATTGGTTTTTCCGATCGAAGAGAAAAATTGATTGTCTTCTTGAACTCTGCAAATACTTGAGGCCAAACACCAGCCTCAACAGCAGGGTCTTCTTTTTCTTCTTCGTATCTGACATGTCTGACTCCAAGAATTTTGGTTCCCCTTCTGATGTTGATTCGGCAAAAGCTCCAACGGGGCGGAGTGAGTGCATGTCGTTGCATGTTTAGGATCTGAGAGAGGTGGAGGGTTGGGTCTTGTGCAATTTCAAATTTAGGAGTGAGCCTTCATTGATTCGAGTCCCTCGCTTCTGTCTCCCTGCTCATTCTCATCGACATCTAACAATCGGAATCACAGCTCAAGCTCTTGCGTTTGTGCAGCTGCTCTCTCTTTGATTGGCCATTTGATTGTTATGTTTCTCATCTCACCTCAAAGGATCATAAAGAAGGAGCTCCAGTATCAGCGCTTTCGGTCCTTGGACATCTCTGCCATTCATCTTCCTCGCATTTTACTTTCCTTGCATTTTTTTATTTTTTACTTATTTTTGGCTCGAACATGGCAATGGCCCAAGAAGTATCAAAATCCTTGTGGGAACCAGTGACAAGAAGAAGACAACTCTGCCTCAGATGTTGATGAGGTGAAGAAGCCCAATAGTGTGGCTGACGTAGCGTACAACGCGAGTAACTGTCACAGACTCGTTGATTCGCGCACGAATACTGGAACTACAACCTTCTATACCTGTTGATTCTACGAATACTAGGAAATAGACATCAAACTTGAATCGATCCGAGATTGGACAAAACACGAAAACTCTGAATTTTATTGATAATCCAAAAGACGACTTCTTCAGCTCTAGGGCTTACACAAAACTAAAATATGATTTAAGAAAACCTAAATTGCATAAAAAGAACTAAACTTTTCTAAAATTGCAAAAATACCGTAATAAATATAAATTGCTCGTTTGAGGCCCTAAACGATGGAATTTACCTTAAATATCGAACAATCACGACAAAGCGGTGAGTTTTGTTCCGGAGACCATTTCCTTCAAAATAAGGTCGTTAGAACATAATTTTCTCCGGGTACCGACTTGCCAGATCTTCTACCGCATCAGTGGTTGAGGTGAAAAAGTCGCCAATTCATTTTTCTTGGGTGGTGGCTTTCCCATTTTCTACTGTTGACGTGGAATGAGCATCGCACCTGGTAGCTAAAGTGACCTCAAGTCAGCTACATCTAATAGTTTTTTTTAACAAGTATTAAAACAGAAAATCACCTAAACGTAAAGGATGAAAATAGAAAAAAAAATATAAAAAAGGCTCAAAACTACAGAGCTAAATTTATACTTTTCTCTATAAAATATAATACAATTATTACATCGTTATTTTATATAAAATGAGACTCAAAATAATTGTCTTTATTACCATCAAGGTCCGACGACCCGTTAGTTAAGGCTTGGTGGAGTTGCCTTGGCGTCACAAGTTCGATTTTTCTCCCGTGCAATTGCGGTTCTCCTAAGGCAAGAGTCTCGTACATTATCAGAAATATCTATTGGGGGCCGGTTGGCTCATGGGAGTCCAAGCAAGTTCCGCTTTGCTTACCACTAACACCGGTGGGGGCTGTACCCTGTGAGGGTTGCTATTCTGATCAACAGCACTGGAGTCTAGGGGAGAGGTGTGACTGCCCACTATACCAAGCCTCCTATTTTTCTTCATTAAAAAAAAGTATTTGAAAAGAATTGGATTCCGTTATTTTGTCCAGATTATTATGGCCAATCGTCACTAAAGATAAGATTACTTCTCACGTAATATCTTGGTCCCCCAATAAAAAACAAACCACGTGAGACGTCTTAATCTATTATCATGAATGATTGAATAAGGAAACTTAAAGAGGCTGAAAATTCAACCAAAAAACAAAAAGAAAGAAAACCGAACCTCTGGGAAGGAGGTGAGGAAGCCACGGGCGGAAGCGGGGGCGACTTCGGCTGTGTACAGGGGCGAAGTTAGGATTTCCATTAAGGGGGGTAAACTCATACTTTTGGGGTAAAATTTAAAAAATTTAAATTTTAAAGGGGACAAAATACTAATTTTACATAAAAAAATTCATAATTTTGAGGTAAAATTGAGAAAAAATAAAGTTCAGGGGGCAATTGCCCCTCCCCTTGCCATAACATTGGCTCCACCACTGGCTGTGTAGACAGGGGGCAATCATGAAGGCATACCCGGTACCAGTCCCTGCCACAATCCGGCCAACGGGGAGGAAGGCAAAGTTGGTGGCGCAATCCATGAGGAAGGTGCTCACAAAGAAGACCATCCTGGCAATCAATATGTTGTAGCGACGGCCAGCATAGTTGGAGGTCCTACAAGCCATGAAGGAGCCGACGAGCGACATGCTGTTGATCATGCCATTGATGATCTCTATCTCTATGTCGCTCAAATTCAAGCCTTTCTGGGTGTAATCCGCTACGCCACCCATCACACCCCCATCTATACCACAAACATAAAACAAAAAAAAAAAAAAGAGAGAGACAAAAACGTGTTGAAAAGAAATGATTACTTAGTATATTCAAGATTCGCATATTATCCTCTATAAATTGAACTTCGATTTATTCGAAATTCACATACCAATTAGCTTTTTTTCATGCCATAAGAAAGAAACGCATGAGTATCATCATGGTCCTCATGAGACCAAGTGGAAAAAATTTCCCCCAAAGTTCAAGGAGATAGTCGCTTGATGTCATTCCCTTATCGACTATTAATATAAAACTAAGGGCGGCCTTGCGTGGTGCCGCGAGTCAAAAAAATTTCTTCAATTTTTTATTCATTATAATGGTTGTGTAATTATTAATATAATGTATATCTGAAACTAATAATAAAACTATTCACTTATAAAAATTATGAACTTGCTATTAATAATAAAAAATCTATTTTTATAAGTGGTATCATACTATCATATATGATATCATTTTTTTATTTCATGAAGTGTGTTTTGCATGTGTTAAATGGGTTGATTTTTGAACATAAAACTTATAGTTTTGCTCTTAGAAAGAGAGGTACAGTATAATATTTGAAAATAATATTAAATAAAGAAAGACACAGCGGACTTTAAGAAAATAAAAACGTTTCCATTTTATAAATTTATGAAAGCAAATTTACAACAATATTAATTTTCATAATTATGACTTCCCATATGGATAAATGGAGATAAATTATTACATCTAATTAAAAAAGTATGTGTTCAATTAGTATAAGTTCTTAAGAAAGATACGATATAGGCAAAGAAAATCTATGCATGTAATGAATATTTATAAAGAAAAATAAAGTATGGGATATATGTATAACTCTTCAAAAAAATGTAAAATAGATAGAGAGAATATAGGAAAATACATGGCGTCAAATCTTATAGTGATTGAGAAAAGTTAAGAAAAACTTCTACACGATATGGACGTAAAATATAATATTATATTTTTGGATGAATTATGTTCCCCTCCTTTAAGATATTGCTAAATGATACTCTACCCTATTTTTGACAAAAGAATGATACTCCACCATATTCTTTGCAAGAAATTGACACTCCACCCCATTGGCTATGTTGACTTAATATAAAAAAAAATTATTTTGACCCTCATTCTTTAATCCTTTTTTTCAATTTTATTATATTTCATTCTTTTGTTCAATATTGTCTTCAACATGTCACGGTTAGTCTATCTTGGTTATTCTATTTGAGATTCCATTAAATCTATTAATGTGAAAATTATTTGCAAACGAAAAATAATTTTAAAATTAAAGAAAATTAAAAATATAAAAACAACTTCAGGTATTTTGAATAAGGTCTATGACGACTATTAAGCCCTTTAATTATTTGGGGCGAGGTATAGCTTTGGTTGGCCCCTCTCTTAACATCGATATCCAAAAGTAGGACCTCTAAAATATTTCTTAAGGATAAAAGTCTCTCGTAGCCACACTACCACCCAAGGTTATTATTTCTAAAGTATCGCATACAACTTTCACGAGGTGATGGTGGCTTCTTGGTAGGGGTGTAAGAAAATATCTGGAAAATCGAAAACCCGAAAAACCCGACCCTACACGACCCTAAAGTTTAGGTTTTTTTCTCCCCTTAAATGGTTTTTGGGTGGTTTTTTAAGCCATTAAAAACCAAACCGAAAATAACTGTACCCAGCCAAAACAACTGGGTGGTACCCGAAGTCTTTGTCATCATATATATTCTTAGTTTCTTAAAATTTGTATGTCATATTTATTTGTTTTTTACTTGTTATCGACAATGGTTAGAATGCTTAATCCTTAATTAGATTATTGAATTTTTTATTTCCTTTGATTGTTTTGAACTTATATTTTTGTTTTAAGTACTATATTTATGTTCGTTAATAATATTTAGATAATTATACTTAAATGTGTATTTTTTTATTGTATCCGGGGACCAAGAAAACGGCCCGAAAAGACTAGAATGTGAATGGTCGGTTTTTCTTATTGCCAAATGGGTTTTGGGTGGTTTTTTACCCTAAAAAAGCCTGTCCCAAAAAAGAACGGGGGGATTGAAAGTTTACTCAAAAAACCGAACATACCCACCCATTTTTACCCTTACTTCTTGGAACCACAATTTTTCTATATAATTTGTTAATATGGAATTTTTTCTAGATTAATAATATAAGTTTTAAAAATTAATAAATAAAAAAGCAATGAATGACAACAAGGAGCAAAGAAGGGGATGGTGCAGGCCACCACCTCGCCAAAATAGCAGGAAAACACAGCTGGCAATGATAACTTAGAACGGGAATGCGAAGGGGTATGAGCATTCACCGGTTGAATTGCCTCATATCCACATCATTGAGGATATTAGTGAATAGCTTTATCGTCGTCTTGGGGCAAACTCTTTACATTTATTACAGTTTTTCTTTATTACAAAAGTATTCTATTCAAAAAAATTATTGCATGACTATAAGCATCTCTTGAGATCAAAATATCAAAAGGAGTAGTTCAAGATATCAAAAAAAGCAACAATTATTGTTGGAGAGTTACTTTTTAAAATTTTTGAAAAATATATTATTCTTAAAAATATTATACATTGACAGATCAATTGAAAATTTCAAACAATAAATCAAGGTGGACAAACAATATCAAGAATAAGATCAAACAACAAGAATTAGGATGAAATTGAAAAGCATTCAAAAGTTAAGACGGAAAAAGAATATTCTTATTGAGTCAAGATGGTCAATGGGGTGGAGTGTCAACATTTTCCAAGAATGGAGTTGAGTTTCATTGAGTAAAACCTCAAGTGAGTGAAATATATTTTATCCTATATTTATTAAGGAATAATTGGTCAACTATAATGATGGGACTATTTGATATGGTGGATCAATTAGGTTATAGCACAACATTGCCGAGCCAAAATTAAAATATTGGACAAAAAGAGGAAATGGTAATGCACTCACAAACTAAAATTTGAAAAAAAATATTACGTATATCGTTATTTCTAGTACCTTTTTAAAAAAAATTTCTAAATAAAAGTTGGGGTATAAGTACTTTTTGGAAATAGTCCGACTATAACTATTGAATCGTCTTGCATTATGCGTGCATCAGATTACATGGTACTTGAAAACACTAAAATGGCATAACTTTTCGATCTAACGATCAGATCATTTGACATAATGTGTCTCCAATTATGTGGAACCTTATTATGATCAGATCTTTTGACGTAACATGATCTGATCAAATGGTTCCTCATTCGGATTGGATTCAAAAATGCCAAAAAGGGAGGAAAATTTTAAAGAATAAAAAATACAAAATAAAAGAAAAAAGCGAATTTCAATATAATCATTTGGTATAACACGACAACCGAGTTACATGGTACTTTATTTGGATTAAATTTGAAAACACTAAACTAACGTAATGTTTCGAACTAACGATTAAATCATTTGGTGTAACGCTCCTGTGTGCACCCGAATTTCGTCTTATCGGGGCACGCATGCGGGCACCTAATGCAACACGGTTGGCAGTGTCCACCTTCCCGGGGACGCACGACAGACGCACGTGAGAAAGAGTCGTCACTAGCTGTTTACGACCCAAAGGTCGATGGCCGGTGAATTGCTCGAGTCTAGGGGTATGGGATACACCTAGTATGTTAAGGCAATGGTCTGTACAAAATCGAAAATTCTGAATTCGGGGGTTCTATTACGTGTGGGCTTATATCCCACACGCCCTTTCAGTACTCTAACTTGCTAGGCTTGCCATTTTATTTATTTACCGCATGATTTAGGGCTGCACTTGACTCGCCCGTTTTGACACTATAAATTCGAAGAAACAGTCGAACCATCCACTCTCCGACATGGATTATTACATGAATAAATATACAATATAAACCCTTACCTTGTTCTCTCGGATAAATAAAAGACAAATTACAATGACTTAATCCCGATCGGTTCGCGTTCGACCATTATTCCACTCATGCTCACTGTATGGTTTTGGAAAAGATCGAAAATTAAATTAAATGCGCACTCGGTGTATGGGGGCATTGGATCCCGTGATCGACGGTTAAGGGCGTTGGACCCTGTGTGAATCGTGTCCTAAAGGATCGGGCTTGACTCGCATAATAAACAAGTGCAAAAATATAACAAGCAAGCTCAAATAAACAAACAATGAGTTTTTGTTATAGCCGAATTTACGTGAACTAACTTATTATTAACCGGGGTATCTTAGCATATAAATCCTATCTTAAAATAAACAAAAAGAGTGATAGAGAGGGCATGTAGCATTCGGCATTATTTTAATGGACCTGACAAAACACAATATCTGTAATCAAGTCTCGAATGTGTGGATTGTTTTTACATTATTCTGTATCATGACAATATGGCTTTTATAAATTAAGAGTATTTTCACCTAAAATCCGAAACTTAACCCTCTACTTGACTATTTGCACATGTTTGATTTAAGCCAAGTTTGAGATTAATCTGTTTTTCCATGTTTTAACTCGTTCTAAATACAAACCTACACTAGAGTGACGGCAAGACAAAAACCGGTAGTCATGCCCTTGAACCGAAAAATATGTGTGTGTATGAAAAATCAAGATTACATGGCATGTATCTCAATGCTTTTGAAATTGTAAATTTAAAAAGGGAATAACTAACAGTTCTTGAACTATCGATGCAATTACAGATTATTAATCGGTTCGTGCAATTCATTTAAAAGAGTCAAGTGATTTAATTTAGCCAAATTTAACGTCCCGATTACCCCGTGTGTGGAATTTTAAGTTAATTAAAACTTGCCGAATGCTTTAATTTACGGGTTTCGAGCCATCAGAATGGCCATTGGTGGACCGCCCAATAAACTCTAATTTCCAACCGTCTTGGGGTTAAATCAAAACTTTTAATCAACTTTACGTGATTAAACCAATTCATGTGAGACTTTAATCAAAGACACATTCATCATTCCAAGCACAAGAATATGGGCAAAATGATCACAACAAAATTAATTCGTTGATTTTAAGTCCAAGCGATTAATTAAACCGGTCTTGGTTTGTTTAGTCGATTTTATCTTTAATAGTCGAATGAGCATGAGGTTAATTCGTGTGGCTCATTCTCACTTCAAACAATCAACTCTAAATCCGATTCTTTGAAAATATTCAAATTCGTATTCATATCGATTTCTTTTCACATGCCTCATTTTTTTAAAAGTCGGGTTTAATGATTAGACCGATTCATGTTATTTTCATCCATGACACATATTTTTCATCATCACAATTCATGTGAGTAGTGAATTGACAACACGACAATAACAAACAAATGCGAAATCGGTATCCACATAATCTCGAAATTTCAAACAAAACATTCAAGCATGCATAACAATATGGGATTTAACGAAATCGATAAAAAGGGGCATCAGTTCATACCAAAACATGCATGGAAATCGATATGGGACCATCTTATCACCCCACAATACTCGAAAATTAAAAGACCTAACTCCTCTAAGGGTTTAGTGGATGTCATACCTATGCCTTAAGGATGAAAATGAGTCGGGGAAAGTGTGAGGTGATTTGCTAGATGCTCAGGTACAACAATGATTCGAGTAAGCCTTCCTTGGAGCTCAGGTGAGGTGAGACTGTGAGGAAAAGGAGGGGTGTCTCCTCCGATCATGCATGGTTTGTTCAAGGTTATTAAGAGGTCCACGGAAGTGGCTGTGGATGGTGCTCAAGAGGTGAGTACCCTAGCTGACTTGAATCAACAAGGAAAAAATCGTGAAACCTTAAAGAGAGAGAAAGAAAAATAAAAATAAAGAAATAAAAAATTCGAGTAGTTTGCATAGTGGAACGGCTCTTGAGCCATGACCTTCGTGTCACGAGGAGAGTGAGGATCGTTAGAGACCCGTCAACGGTGTTATCAGAACCGAACCGGATGATGAATCGGAAGGGGTATGAGTTCATGGGTTTATGGGTCCAACCGGGGGTTCGATAGGTCGGACCGTACGTTTAATTAAAATAAAATAAATATTCATATTATTAAAAAATTATGATAATTAAGATAGAAGTATGATGATTTCAAAGATATATGAGAATAGTGTAAGAAAATATAAATATATTCAATATTTCTTACTTCAAAATAAATATTGAATTTTAATAAGTACTTAAAAGTATAGTTGCAAGAATAAGAAAGTAGTGGTTGTTTGGTTGGTAGTATACTAGTATAAAAAATAAGAGGTCATGAGTTCAAATCCTTATACAGCCAAACAATTTTTACAATAAATAGTAAACCCATAGAACCGGCCGGTTCAATGAAATTTTGCTCAAAACCAGTCGGTTCTATGGGTCCGGCGGTTGAAATGTGCATTTTGGGTTTTTAGGCGAATCGGACCGGACATGGTGTCGGTTTCCGGTCCGGTCCGGTTCTGATAACAATGCCCGTCAAGGAAGAATCATACGACTTGCCTTAGTCGTAGGGGTCGAAGAACGCAAGGAAACCTTAAAATCTACAAAGAGCTCGTTTCCGTTCAGCTCTGGAGCGGGTGGCTAAGGACTCCAAATGGCTAAATGGATGTCACCAATGGATTGAAAAGGTCGAAAATAGGTGGAATATGTATTTTTTCCAAGTTTGGGTGAGGGTGGATGGATGTTTTGCCCGAAAAAAAACGTTTTTTGACAATATGGTTTTTTTTTTGTTCTCTCCTCTACAGCCCTCTTTTCCTCCGAATTCTCTCTGTTCTCTGCTCACTCCCTCCCTAAAAATTTCCTGAAATCCATGAGTAATGAATGAGGGAGAGAGGAAAGAAGGGAAGGATGGTCTAAGATCGAAAAATTGTGCCAAAACGGGAAAATGGCTTAATGACTTTCTTCTTCTCCTCTGCAGCTGTATGTGGCCGAATTCTTGGCCCTCTCTTGAATATTTTCTGCTGAATAATGAATGTGTAATGAATGAGGGAGAGAGGCAAGAAGGGAAGAAAGGTCTAGATAGGAATGTCGCTCAAAATCGGGAAAATGGCTTAATGACTTCCTTTCTTCTCTCCCTATGAACCTAGCGGTGTTTTCTCTTATAAATGTTGATCAAATCCTTGCATTTTAATGCTGAAAATGAATGAGAAATGAGCAAGCTTGGAATGTTCTTTGAATTGGCAAGCATTGAATGTGATTGAGGACAATCAAAACCGGTCAAAATGGAGGATGATTGAGGGAAGTTACTGCCTTCCCTTTTTCCTTATCATGACCGAATTCCTTTCTTCCTTTTTACTGAAAATGAATGAGAAAGAACAAGCTAGGAAAGAACTTTGAATTGGCAAGTATTGAATGGGAATTGAAAGCTAATGAAAACCGATTAGGGAGGAAAGGGATTTCAGCCATAGAGAGGGAAAGAAACAAGAAGAAAAATGGCGAAGTTGAAAAAGGAAAAAAGTTGAGTTGGAAGTGGGGGTTCAAGATTAGAAGAATGAGATCAAAAATGGAAGAAAAGTTAATGGGGAATAAAAGGAGGAAAACAAATGGCCAAATGTAGAATAAAACAGGAAAGATGGGGCTTGAATGTGAGTTAAAGAGATATATGGATGATGAAAATGACGATTTTGCCCCTCTAGAGCCGGTGGACCAAAATGGGGTACTGACAGCTCCAATCGAATTACATGTAATCTTATTGGGATCAAATTTGAAATCACTAGAAAGACATAATACGTCGACCTTACGACCGAATCTTTTGACATAACACATCGATCGAATTACGTGGTGTCTTTTTCGGCATGGATTTGAATCGCAAAAAAAAAAGTAACAGGAAGAAATTTTAAAAAATAAAAATTGCATAAGTTCAGGGGAAAAAAAACAGAGACCGCAAGAGTGTGAGAAATCTCTGTAGTCGCCTCCTCAGCTGGATGGAGCAGTTTTAATCTACCCAAAAAAGCGTAGTGTGATGTGATATGATTTCATTTTATTCCTTTCCATTTTATCGTAATTAGTTGAATACCCGCCCGTTACATAGGAACGACTCAAATAATCTCTGAATTATTTTAATAGAGAAAAATGTTATTAATATATACATGGATTATAAACTCATTCAAGAAAATTGATATATGGGACATATGTGAAAAGAATATAATTAAATTAATTAATTTGAGCAAATATGTCAATCAAAAGAAAATAAAAAATTCTCATAATGTGTGAGAAATAATTGAATGAAAATATGTGAACAAATATATCAACCAAAAAAAAATAATGATCTCTCCAAGCAAAATATCATAATAAAGTAAGTGAAGAGAAAACCTAATATAAAGCCTTTTTGAAATGATTGAATTAACTTAGTTGGTAGGAGATGAGCATGCAACACAATATACATATAAAATCCGCAAAGAATCAACATATCTTTACAATGGAAATATAGTAAATAGAACAAACTATCATTATAACAATTATCACAAAAGTATTGACACATCAGTTGAATGTTCATATCATTGTATCTACTTTTTATTACTTTTATATCAGCAAACTCAAACTTGTGTCAATCGATGAGTAATTGATTTTATTTCAACTCGGTCACTGTTGTTGTAACTAAGGACAATATCTTTAATTTTTGATGGTGTATAAACCTTCTTCACAAAGTAACAGTTTGAACAAATTGATCTGAGACATTCTTATGTTTGCATGCATTAAAGAACCATAATTTCATTAATAATAATAATAATAATAATAATCAAATAAAAAAATTTAAAATTAATTTTTTTTTAAAAAAAAAGGAGGAATGTTGGATATGAGAGTAGGAAAATCCCCCATACTGCCACTCTCCTTCATATGGACCAGTTTGATATGATTACTTGATTACTTGATGATAAATGAAATAAATTAATTTTTCAACAGCGTGGCCAGATATATTTTAATATTTTCTTCCATAATTAAGTTATCAGCTATTAGATCCCGATATCAGATGTACTTTGGTCCGAAATGTTGGCTCTGTCTTCGGCCGTCGAATACTGATTAAAACACATAAAAGTAAAGCAGTAAACCTAAAACAATATCAATAAGTAATTAATTATAATTTTCTAGCTCCTCAATCAGAGGAATATAGACAATTAGACATGCCTGTGAAACTTATTATTGGACCTAATCATTCAACGGTAACCAAAAGATAGTGCATTTTGTTTTAGCTTAGTAGATGAAGCAGCTTCCATGAATGTTCCATGGCATGACATGTTTTGACATCTTGCCGTTTGTCTTTACTTTTATTTATTTATTTATTTATTTCAGCATGCATCCAAATATTCGAAAATTCTGTGATATTCAACTAGTTCAATTCAAGTTAGTCTGTTGATCGGTGGCATGGCTCATTATCATATGATTAGTGCAAACTGCGAATTGAATTTCCGACCTTTCCTTTTGATGAAAGATTAATTCTCTGTAAACGTTACTTATTAAAAAACAATCTCTATAAACGCGCTTTGTGGGCAAAAATGTTGAAACATGAACTTTTAAGAATATAAAACGAAGATTTACATTAACATATTGATTGGTTCAACCAGTTCAACACTAATTTGTACATGTAGGCCCGTTTGGTTTCAGAATGTGATTTTAAAATCATGATTTTGATCTTAACTCTATCCACTACACAACAAAAATACACGTTTCCCAAATTAAATTTATAATACCATCTCATTTGTCTTTTTCCATAATCAAAATTAAAATCAAAAGCAAACTTAGTTTAACTCTGAAACCAAATGCTGCCTTAAATAAGGCCTCTAATTCAACTTTCGTACAAACAGCAACGGACATTATAAAAAAAAAAAAAAAGAGCGTAATTCAGAATGAACAACCACAAGGAGTAATTTGTTCATGGACCCAACTTGTTCAATATTTTAAGGCAAATGATTACTATTTTCTCCTATTTAATTATTTGACGAGGACCAAGACTTTGTCACTTTCCATTAACCTAAGAAGTCTTCAATGAAAATCTTCAATGGCCTTACAACAAACTTCATAAGCTATCTTGCTTGGATGTAGACATCCCTAAACAAACACGAGCTTCTCGAGTTTTCATACTATCGTAATCTTCAATTTGACTGCATATATTTTTTCACATAAGAACGGACCCATATAAGCATCAAGATTGAGAATAATTTAACAATATCTTGCATCAGGCAAGCAACTTATGACATGATATAGAAACTTTTATGAATTACTAAAGCAATGCAAAATATATTTCCTCAAAGACCAAAGGTTATGTAGAATAACATATGTAAAGTAAACGATACATTATCACAACATGATGTAACGTATTAGCGAACGCACTAACTTGTAGACATAGAGATCGCAGGTTCGATCCCTGATAGAACTAACCGTGCTCTTTTATTAGTTATCTGAGATTTCTCTTTCATTGTCCTCGGCCTTGGCCCCTTTCTATAATCCAAAAAAAAAAAATCTTACATCGCTGTTGCTACAAGCTAGTGTCACTAAAGTCATAGTCTCTAATTGCAATAAAAGGACCCGACATGAACCTTTAGACGATTCGAAGGCCCAGATTTCAAGGGGAAGGCCCAACATAGGGATGGAAAGTACAGCCCAGTGGCCCATAGGGAGAGAACGGCCTAGGAACATGACTTTAAGCCGAGGAGCTTGGACCTGATTCGCAATCAAAGGTTCACGTAAGGTCCGGACCAAAACTTACGGCGACATCCAAAATCGGTCTCCCGAGAATAGCACCGCGATGGCCGGAGCTCCAGAAGGGAGGATTTGATCCTTCAGACCAACTAATGAACGAAGCCCTCGGAGCATATCCTTCAAACTGGAGAAGGAGAGCACGACTCGATTCCACCTTTGGCCCCTCTGGCCTCGAGCCTCCCCAAGCACTCGAAGCAGTGCAATGCCAAAGCATAACAACTATTTTTATAATTTATTATTAAAATCATTTATTATTTTAGGAAATATAATTATAGATTTCTGGTATCCGTCTATTAATCAATTATTATGTGATATATGTTGCATAATATACGAAAGTAAATCACATCTACAAATATGAGTCTAGATGGGAAAGCTCAACACGTCGACAAGTCGATCCAGCTCATAGTGGAATTAATAATTATCCTAGATGTTATAAGTTCAGATCGCATCTTATTTGGAACTCATGGTCCACCATATGATTTTGCCTCATGTCTTATCATATGCTGTCGGTACAACGAATAAAAAAATGCGAGTGATATATATTTATAAAAAGAGAAAAAGAAAAAATGTGGTCTAAAATGGGGGCTCAAAAGTTGAATTATGCCGTTTTTTTTTTCCATTTGATCTCGCTTTTCCTGCAAAAATTCCGACTCTCAGTAACAATAGATTATCTACGTTTATGTATTCTTTTTTTCTTTTTTGTGCCGACTTCAAATCCAACGTGAATATTGCATTTGTAATCTAATGGTAATCTAAATAACATAATTCAATTGAATTCTTCTCAAATAGATTGAATTCCATCACGAAAGAGAGGTGGGGTCGGGGCCACAGATTGAAGGCCCCCGCCCTCGAATCGACCGGGATCTTGAACTCGAGATCCCAATCGATTCCGGAACTAGGGCCACCAATTGGCGACCCTGACCCCACCCTCGAGGTTTCCGACGTCCTTTGTGAGTGTCGCCAATCTTGGTGGTGGGGTCGGGATCGCCGACCGGCGGACCAAGCCCTTTCTTCCCTTTTTTCTTTTCTGAATTTTAGGATCAAATTGAAAAAAAAAATAGTTTGAGGGTAATAATGGTAAGAAGAAAAGTTTGTGGAACAAAAGTGACGAAAAATTAACGGTGAGATTCATTATGTATTACGAAGTGAACCACAATATGTTATATGTCCCTAGAAAAATCATACAATCTAATTTATCTCAAACTCAAACCATAAGGAGGTTTTTGTACCTTTCCCTTTTATAAAAGGTCAATTAAGTAAATCTCAAATTGAAGTAATTCGATCATTTTATCTGATAGGATTTAAACTTATGAAATTTAATGTATGTAATATGAGTTCCAATAAAGTACAAACTAAAGTTGAAGTTTAAAAACTTATAGATCAAAGATGATGTAACAGTTATGCACGTTCTCGCTTGACAACCAAGAAGTTGCAGGTTCCATACTTACTAGGAGTATTTGTGTATCTATATTAGCTGTTAAGATTTCTATTTCATTATACTAATCGCACGAGCCTCTCTTGTAAACGAAAAAATAAATTTATAGGCTCTCATAGTATTATCCTTTAATAAAATAAAGCTAATGATTTCATTTAAAAGCATTCAAATTTAAAATTTATTTCCTTAGAAAATTAATTTGATAATTGATTGTAGCTCGAGAACAGTATCCTGATCACGGTCCAAGGTTATGCCAGTAGCTTCCTTGATGTCGATGTGCCTCAACTCAGCCTCCTCGACATTCGCAATCTCTTAGAAACCCTGTTTGGCCTCACCTAAGCAGCCTTACATAACGAGTTAGCAAGGAGACTCTGACATGGCAAGGACTCCCACAGAAAGCAAATTCAACGAGATGGCTCCCAATCCGAGCATGAATTGCCATCCCAGGTGCAACTGGTTCTTGGAAAGTTATGGCTTGATATGTAATCAAGCAATACAATGTTGTTGATTAATACCATGAAATAGATATATCTATGTTGAAATCAATAATTATGCACAAGTAATTTGCCAATCTAATCAAATCTATTGGTGAAAAAAAGCCCACAATCTTCTCTAAGTGTCGAGTTATGTCCATGTGTAGCCTAGCTCTAGGTGCTTGCAAGCAAGGAAGGGAGGTTAGGAGGTGTTCCTAAATTTCCCCTCTGATGATTAAGTCAACTCATCGATACATGGTTAGGTGGAGAGAATCTGTCTGGGGTTGTGTGTCTTACCTTTGGATTATTGATGCGGCAGACGAGCTGAAAAATTGGTATCTGAAGAAAAATAAGTTCTGACAACCTTATCTCGTTGGAAACGACCGCCGGAGCAAAACTTACAGCCTATGGCTGTGAACTTTCGATATTTTAGGTGAATTCCATCGTTTAGGGTCTCAAACAGGCAATTTTATGTTAATTAGGGTGTTTTCACAATTTTAGAAAAGTTTATTTCTTTTTGTGCGATTTAGATTTTTTTTAAACCCTATTTAAGTTTTGTAAGCCCTAGGGCTAAAGGAATTGTTTTTGGATTATCAATAAACATTGGAGCTTTCATGCTCTTTGCCCAATTCTCGGATTTGTTCGAGTTGGATGTCAATTACCTAGATATTCGAAGAATCAATTGGGAGTTGAAGGTCGTGGTTCCGGTATTCGTACGTGAATCAACGGGTCGTGATAAGTTACTCACGTGTACGCTGCGTCAATTATGAACCCCGATAGTTAACCGTTGGGCTTCTTAAAGGCAGGCTTTATGCCCCCAATACTTGCCCTTTAATTTTCCGTTTGAATGGGGATGAATGGGAAGTTGCTTTACGCGTGTCACGCAAGTAAATGGTCCAAATCTGAATATTTTGACAAAAGCCAACTGGTGATCCAACGATTAAGATTTTGGCATCGATTCGACTTCCATGAGGAGTAACGGCTGGATGTTGGTATCCTCCCACGCAAGTGAGCACATGCTCGCGTGAGGGTAAGTGCTAGGCCAGCTTTCCAAGAGGCGCGTTTGAACGTGTGACCACTCGTGTCGTAGTCTTGTTATGCTCATGGGCCTGTGTGAGCTGTCAGAGAAGTCCCTGACCACAAGCTATGATTGCCTCAGTAACTGCTTACGCTTCTTCTCCTCCTCCATGTTCCTTCAACTGTCACCTCCGTTTTCTTTAAATTCTCGTCCTCCTTCCTCCTTCGACTCTCTTTCTTCAACAACTTCTTTCTCTGCCATGTTCCCCGACCGACCCTCCAATTGTCCTCCGTACCCCTAACTCTCAGCCTTTCCCCTCTGTTCTTTACCCGTGACTCTTGGTGCTCTGTTTCCCTTCTCCGATTACTAGGATTTTTTTACAGCGCCTTGTCTGTCCGACTCTATAGCTAACTCCACATCTTCTTCCGATACTGCTACTGTCGTCGATGCTTCTCTTTCTTCTCCCACCGCCGCCATCACGATTTATCCCACTAGGGCTACCACTATCGCCGCTATTAATGGGTCTTCCATGCGTGCCAGCTCTTCTATTGCTACCCCTCAAGGTAAGATCCATGTTCTTGCTTACGTGAGCAAGGCTAACAAACTGAAGGCACCAGTTTTTAGGGCTTTGGTCAATCAGGCTAATCTCTCTCTCGAGGATAAACCTCGCTTCACAGGGGCTAACGAGCCTCTCACCCTCGCGGGAATGAGATCGTAATACGCAAAGTCCGTGGTCGCAAGGTTGCAATGGTCCTTGCCTAAGAACGCCGTTGACCTGTGCCCGTGGCACAAGCTCTCATCGGCGCAACTCATGCCTAATTCATGGCGGATGTGGGTGTCCTTATGCATCCTATGCGCAAGGCTAAAATCCCCTACATGTTGTTGCTATTTCGGAGCTTCTATCAGCTCGCGCGAAACCCCTGCAGCAATGAGGAGTCCTTCTACTTCAAGTATCAAAACCCTAATTTGGCCAATGCAAATGGTCATGTGCTAAAGCAGGTTGAGGATTACATGTCCGCCAATTTTGAGTTGAGGATTGAGTGGTTCTTCATTCGCAACGACAAGAACGGCCACGTATTTGAATGGAGGACGCAAAGTTTGAAAGACCTTATCGACCCCATGCCCATCAAGTTCTCAGACTAGGAGAAGATGATCGCACTTTATGCTGAGGAGAGGTCTATTACGAGAAATTACACTTTGCAAATCACCTTTCTCCTCTCGCTTTCGAAGGTCATCTCGAGGTGATAGTTCCTGTTGGCTTCGTGACGTCCCTTGTGAAACCCATAAGGGGGGAGTGCGCCGACGAGAAATCCTTTAATTTGAAACGCATCTGCCTAAAGGCGTTGAAGAATAAAATGTTCGTCGAACTCCCATTATCTACCAGAATCCTCATCATGTTATATTTAGCGACCCGTGTAATGATTACTAGAGCATCATCATGGGGTTTGCTCACGTGTTCCGTGTCTACTTCCGAGAAACTGATCACTTGCTCATGCATAGGGGACTTACATCTTCGCGTACCTATGAGGAGCATGACTCTGTAGGCATAGGACTTCCTCATTCACGCCGAGTCTCCCCCCGCAACTGGACCTCTCGCGATAACACTTATAGTCCTCCACGGGGTTTCGCCTCTTCTCCCTCCAGAAAGAGCCCTTTCTCTCTCATGCTCGCCCGAGGTGAGTGCTACTTGTGTTGTGTCCGCGGGTTTCCCGACTGCGACTTCTCACAGCAGCCTCGCCCTTGTGGTTCCTTTTTTCCAACGAACCTTTTGAGGAGGCCAAACTAAACCAGCTTCTCAATGTCTACTTTCAAGTGGATGTGGTTCTCCAAGTCATGCACCCTGTGCAATGGTAATCACAAAATTTCCCAAACTCACTACCTATAGGTCTCTTCTTCCTAGGGGCCAGGGGGTGAGAGTTTGATCGGGTTTAGCTTTTTAATTTTTCAAGAATAGCTATCTACGAGGCATTAAAGGGAGTGTACTTCTCGCAGTAGCTCTTTTTCTCTTCTGTCCTCCCTTTTTTGCAGCCTTCTTTCCTTTCTTCTTTCTGTTCACTGGTCCTGACCTTTCCCTTTCCTCCTACCAGCGAGGACTCTTCCACCCTCATAAATTGTGAAGCCCTATACGCGAGGTCTTGGAAAGAGCTTGTGGGTGTTATGATTAGGCTTTTTACGAGTTCTTCATTCTTGAGGCCTCTCTAGAAGGCGAACATACATTCTAATGGGGTGATCCCTTCAATCTCGGACAACACCTTCAAGAACTTATTGTAGTATTGCCTCGGTGATTCCCCTCTTTCTTGCTCCATTGCGAACAGCTTTCTTGGATCCCACTTGACATGGCACATGCTAGCGAATCTTTCCTTGAGTTCCTTAAATCCCATGACCTTGCCAGGCTTCAGCGAATGGAACCAATCAGTTGCAATGCCTATGAGGGTCGCGGGAAACAGTAAGTAGTGTAGCTCTTCGCTTGCCCCTCTTGCCAGTAATTACTGGGTATGCCTACGCAGGTAATCCCGTGGGTCAGCGTTCCCATCGTACGCAGGGATCGAGGCACTACGAACTTGGGTGGCAAGGTAGTGGCCAAGATCTCTCTGCAAAGGGGAGACCCTCCGTCTTCCACAAGCAATTGGGGCCCAAATTGGGCGTGTATGACCTTAGAGACTTCCGTGGCTACCGTTTTGGCCAGGTCCTTTGCCGTGAACTTCGGGGTTGAATCTTGGCCAAAGGTGCATAGTTTACCCGATATGACTCCGCTTCCCTTGGGTTCAGGAGGGGGTGGGCGAAGGAGCGTACATCGAGGCTAGATGCCAAGGCATCGTCTTGATGGTTTAGACCCGTCTCTCTCGCAAGCGGGTTTGCTGGGGACACCTAACCACTCAAAAAGAGTACCTTTTTGGTGATTACAGCATCTGTCACCTCCCGGAGCCTTGAGGGAAGTGCTTGTAATAGGGCCTGGTCCGAGTCTTCCTCAATGGGGGCTTAGCGCTGTTAATCAGCGATTGAGGAAATCTAATGTTGCAGTAGATCTGCGGGTGCAAATGGCTCTTCCCTAGTAGCAATGGGGGGAGAAGTTGGTGAAGGTGATTGTTACTGCTTGCCAATCAGCGGCTGTGGTAGGCTCATCGCTAACGGCTGTGTGTGTTGGGCGGCTCTCATTGTATCAACCATGGCCTTTACTTTCGACTTCCCACATACGAAGCCAAATGTTGGTAAGAAAAGGCCATGATCTTCTCAGGTGTTGGGTTGTGTCCACGAGTGGCCTTGGCTCTAAGTGCCTGCAAGCAAAGAAGGGAGGCTAGGAGATGTTCCCAAATCCCTCTCCAATGATTAAGTTAGCCCCTAGATATATAGTGATGTGGAGAGAATCTGTCTAGAGTTGTTTGTCTTACCTTTTCTTGGAGAGTGACGTTATCATATATAGGCTCATAGATTGGGGATAAAAGAGGGACCGAACATCTCTCATTTGCCTCGTGGGCTTATAGCCCTTACAAATGGACTTGTCGGATTATGGAGCTTGATAGTTACCGGTTATGATTCTCGAAGACCGACTTTATGCCCCCAACAAAAGGGTAAATTGCACCGGTGGTTCAAAATATTTTACAAATGTTTCATGATGGTCCAAAAAGTTTATTGCGCTACATGATGGTACAAAATGTTTCAAAGTTATTTCATGATGGTACAAATCGTCAATTGGCCCTGACGCCGTTAACATTTTGCTGACGTGGCGCGTCCTATGTGTCACTTTTGTTACGTGTAACCAATCATAGTGCGCCACGTCATTTAAGACAACATAAAATTTTAAAAAGTCCAAAAAAATACAATAAATAAATAAATAAATACAAAAAAAGAGTAAAAATTTTGAAAAAAAATAAAAAAAATATTTTAAAATTTTGAAAATTTTAAAATTATTTTTTAAAATTTAATTTTTTTAAAAATATATAAAAATACAAAAAAGAGTAAAAATTTAGAAAAAAAATAAAAAATTATTTTAAAATTTACAAAATTTTAAATTTTTTTTTAAAAAAATTAATTTTTAAAAATTTTTTAAAATTAAATAATTTTTAAATATTTTTAAATTTAATAAAAAGAATTTTAAATTTAATATTAAAAGTATTTTAAATTTAATATTAAAATTTTTAAAATTTTAAATTTAAATTGTAAATTTAAAGTTTAAAATTATTTTTAAAAGTTTTTAAAATTTAAAATTATTTTTAAAAGTTTTAAAATTTTAAAATTTTTAGAATTATTTAAAATTTTTCGGCCACGTCAGCAAAGAGGTGACACGTAGTAGCCACGTCAGAGTCAGCTTGACGGCGTCAAGCTCGAGTTGACGATTTGTACCATCATGAAAAAACTTTGAAACATTTTTTATTATCATTTAGCGAAAAAAACCTTTTGGACTATCATGAAATATTTGTAAAATATTTTGGGTCATCGGTGCAATTTACCTCCAACAAAATCAAATGTAATGTTTTAACGAATCTTTTTGAGTAATTTATTCATTTATTATTAATTAAACTTAATCAATGCATCCATCGAGGCTCGAATATATTAGTTGTATGGTGAAAGGACAAAAGCTTCAAAACAGATTCCATGGTTAATTAATTAGTTGCAACCACGAGACAATTAGGTACGGTTGGCAAACTGCGTGTGGTTAGGGGGATGATTTGACTTGCCATACACGGATTGAAACTCCACTTGAAATAATTGAGCAAGCCGAGAGTTTAATAGGGAATGGTTCAGTCGATCGATAAATTGAGAATAATTTTATCGAATAAAAAATAACTGTATGATAAAAATATAATATATCATTATCATCTAGTTGAAAAACGTTCCATCTAATCAGAACCGTCTACTTGGCCTGAGCTAAGTTTCCGCAAGAAGATAGGATCTTTGACTCTAATGCTTAATCCCTTCCTAGAGGAAAATCTATAGCGAAAGCAACATCAATTTCGTAGCAATGGCGATTGAATTAAATTGAGAGGAAAGAAAAATTATGAACCTAGGGGAAGGAGGTGAGAAAGCCACGGGACGAAGCAGGGGCAACCTCTCGGCCATATAGATGGGCGCGATCATGAGGGCTTAGCGAACACCAAACCCCGCCACGATGAGTCCAAGCATCAGGAAGGCATTGGCGGTGTCGAAGCACATGAGGAGGGCCCCAGCAGAGAAAATCGACCCTGCTGTGACTATCGTATAGTTGCGACCGGCCCAGACGGAAGTCCACCGGCAAGGGCGGATCCGATGAGGGAGTAGAGGTTGACAATGCGGGCGAGGATCTCAATCTGCCCGTCGCTGATTTAGAAGTCTTTCTTGATGTAGTCACCCGCTTCCCTCAACACCCCGACATCTGTTTTGTCCCAACAAATGATAAAATAATAAACTAAACAGAATTAGGGAACATCAAAGGAATTGTTAAAGTTTATTAGGTTGTAGAATTTTTTTAAGATTGTTTTGTCTCTAATTTATTAATCTTTTGATACAAATTATTAGATCTAATTAAGTTTTTTTGGGAACCACGAAGCAACATCTTTTTCAATATTTTTTGAATAGATGGTGACAAATTAGATGGTGACAAGAAAAATTGGATGATCGAGGGCAAAGTAACTACAAATACATGTACGAAATGAATGATAAATTCAGCTTGGAAAACATTTTTCATTTAATGAATTGGTCGAGGCAAACTTAATTAATCTAATGGTACGTGTCACATCGAGATATTAACAACAGTATTGTAGAGAACAGGGATGGATCAGGGAGAACTGAGGTGGGCAATTTCCCCCTAAAATTATATATTATGGTTCATTTTTCTCTAAATATCCTCGTAATCATTTCCTAAATTAAAAGCATTACCATTCTATACGTCTCCTCAAAGAGTTCACCGCCTCTTCAATCGAAATCCTGAGTCCGATCTTGGTAGAGAGTTGCAAGAACTAAAAGTGTTACCACATAACTAAGTAATATTGAGGTCATCAAAATTTCGGAGGCACAAGCCAAGGCGTATTCGTTCTTCCGAGCCGTTTTTTTTTTTGGGAAGCCATCGAAATCTCGGACCGCGGAAGCCCGGTGATCCTCAACCACAACTTTCTGCTCAGCCATCTTTCTTGAAAAATAGATTGGTTGCGAATGACGGTGGGAGAGACAGACGCCTTACGAGTAAACTAATGGAGGAGATTTGAAGAGCTTTTTATGGACGGATTGAAGAAGTCGAGGTCGTCTACACTGACAAATGTATAGTCACATCATTTATATTGTGACAAGAAATCGGGAATCCTGCCGGATTTATGTGAGTCATTGATGGCGAACATCTTGGTTTATACTAGTACGGACTAATCTATCTTTCCGATGAATTCAGTCCCCCCATTTTTCGTGTTAAATTTACGTTTTGATCATGCTGAGGTCTGTTTCTCCTTGATTAACCTTTCTTGGGTTATATACCCACTATATATCGAAGGGTTGTTTTTGCCAAGCTTGAATATTCAACTGATAAACTTGGAAAATAGAATATTGTGCAAAAGTTGTATCCGACTCGATAAGCAAATTATGTTTGCAGGGTCTGAATTGCGGTAAGTGTCGTGTTCAAATTGTTTAGATATATGATCAATTTGTCTGATTTTTCCCTGCTTAGGCATTGACCGCATCAATTATTTGCACTGTCCTTAGTCAAAGTCAATATAGGCCATCGGCCACCACTCATAAATGACACTCATCCGTGAACTTTTGATATATTTCTACCCAGCATCACACCACGTTCATTGCATGAAAAATAATCCCCATAGTTGCACGATGCATGTCACACTTTGAGCTCGAAATTAATCTGATAAGGATAGATTTCGGGATGAAATACAGATATACTTCTACGTAGGAACGGATACACGAAATATTTCTCCGACGAGTGAGCACGTGCTTGTCGTAAAATTAAGAACGGGGCCACCGTCTTCCATTGGACCACCAAAGTCTCCCGGGCAGACTTATATTCATTAGACACGTATATGATTTCTGCTTTTGCACTTACTCATTATACTGGTTAGTAAAACCTTGACGGGCGAATAGTCTTCGAATCACCCGAAGAAATATTATCCTCTCAAGATTCGAAATTATAAGTGTGATATCACGTGTAGTTTGACCTATTTGCCAAAAATATACAAAAATAATTGGTTGGGCACAGGGTTGTCCAGTCAACTGCAACCTTTGCATATATCCTTATATTACCGGCAGAAAAGCAGGTAAGGATTTGATAATTGATAGCCCGCATGGTCGGCTGGCTTGTCATTTTGGCAAATCAATGGGAGACGAGAGAAAGAATTTCAATTTAGTGGTACTATTTTTTTTATCTGAAATTAAGATATTTTTTATTCGATTCTCATCTATAGAGATATTTTTGGTACTCCTCAATTTTATTAGACGTTTACTATATTAGCTTATGGGCCTATGTTATGGAAAATGGATAAAATTGAATTTACATTGAGCAAGGAGTCTAGTGTTTGTTATAACATATTGATTTGGAACCTTTTTTAGTTTAATTCTTATTACTGAAAAAATTGAATTTATTTTTGGTCAATAGATGACTCTAAGAATGATATCATCAAAAAAATAAAGGTGACTTTGAAATTTCAAAGTACTTTCTTCTTTTAAGTCATATGGTTACGATAATTTGCTTCCAATAAAAAAAAATCGAATTGTTTCATAATTCTTCCCTTAGTACCGGGGGATCATATATGTTGGGTACACATATAAACGCAATATATCTTGTTCCTTAATAGAAAGGAAAAAAAATCCCCTTTAAACCTATTAGAGGAAGACTTGCTGAGCAAAATTAGATCCAACTTCTTAATGCACAACTTTTTGAAACATTACTTAATATAAATTTCGTGCAATTTATACTTTCTGAATTTTAACACATGATTCTGCAAAATAGTTATGCATGTAATCATTTTTTATTGGGAAAATTTTACCATGATATAGAGTTACAAGGACATAGTTAATACTTTCAGTGCAATGTTGAGTACTTCAGTTTATGTATTTAGTTCTTTATCCTCTTCATCATTAAATGGTAGGAGCATTAAATATTGGAGCTAAAGTCCAAAGCACGTGAATTGAAGTTTTTGCTTTTCATTACCGAATAGTAGATATACTAAAGTTTTAAATTTAAAAATGCCAAACACCTAAACTGAAAAATATTAAATACGTCATAATAACTCACTATTTTATAAGATGGATCTTTATATTAAATAGAAATTGTGGGGCCATCATCATGACTCATGCGGGTAAAATGTAAGCACTGAAAAACTATGCACAAGGCACGAAAGGCGAGTGTTGCCCCCCGCATCAACAATTTTCAAAGGTAGTCTCCCTTTCCATGACTCCCAAATGGATCTGCCTGCCCAAAAGTTTTGGGGGAAACGTCTACTTTACATTTTTCTACCAAACGTTGATTTTGGAAAATTGTTATGGAAAATGAATTACTTGAATTTTTTTTAATTACTTGAATTTTTTTCCAGGTAACTTATTTGACTACAAGTAGTTTACTAATTTTCTACGTAATCTTGAATTACAACTAAATTACTTGGAGAATTTTCAAAAAAGTAGGTACCATGGAAATCCTTTAAGCGAGAGATCAAAACAAAGCATATCTTGTTAACATCTCTCAACTTAAAGCGATCGGAAACAGTTACTATATTGGCTAGGCATAGGGCTAGAAGGCGTAATTAACTAAGCTAGCTAGTTCCCCCACTGCCTTGCCCCTAGCCCTGCCTTGGCCCTCCCACAAGGTTTGCTATGGCTAATAAGATAAGTTAGGCGGTCTCTGGTCGCTTCTCCGGTGGCCCCGTGGAGCTACTGTTTTTGTCGTTGTTACTGCGGGGCACATTGGAATTGGGAGCCTCTCTTTGGTTGTTCTGGAGCTTCTTGGCCACCGACCTCCACCGGTGGTAGCTCCCGAACAGGACTTCCATATCCTCGAGGGTCCGCCCACGCGTCTCGGGCAGCAGCACGTAGAAGAACACCCAAGACGCTGCCGCTATTGATGCGTAGAGGTAGAAGGCACCGCTGATGGTGATGGCCTCATAAAGAGAGATGAATGTCATAGAGTTGACGCCACTTAGTAACCGGTTCACTGCCACGCCGATGGATGCCCCCTGGGCTCGAAGCCTTAGCGGGTATATCTCCGAGCTGTAGACCCAGGCGATGGGGCCCAACCCCATCGAGAATGAACCCACGAAGGTCAGTACCATAGCGATGCACACAACGAGGGCCCACGTCACCTGCCCGTCCGGGTGGTGGTCCACCACCTCCAGCGCACTAGCGAGGGTCATCAATGAAATGACCATGCCACCCGCGCTGGCGAGGAGAATCGGCCGCCTCCCGAGTCTGTCGAGATAAAAGGTTGAGATCAAGATGCAGACGGTCTTGGAAAATCCGACCGCCACGGTGGCAAGCAGCTTCTTGTCGGTTGACGTGAGCCCGGCCTTCGCAAAGATACGTGGGCTGTACAGGACCACCGTGTCGACCCCTGATGCCTGCTGGAAGAACTGGATGCCGACACCTGCGATCAAAATGTGGCGAACAGCCGGAGTCGGGTGGAGGAGCAGCTCCCTCCACACGCCTGACCCGCTGCTCTTCTTCTTCACTACCTTCACGACGTCGTCATTGCTTTCTGGGGGTATCCCGGCGGCTTCTTTGATGTCAGCGAGCCTTTCCTCGGCCTCCTGGTTCGAGTCTGAAGTCCTGTAGAGTACCTTCCTGGCCTCACCCAAGCGGCCCTGCATGACTAGCCAACGGGGAGATTCAGGCATGGCCATGACGCCAGCGGCAAGGATGACTGAAGGGATGGCCCCCAGCCCGAGCATGCATCGCCATCCCAGGTGCAACGGGAGCTTCGAGAAGCCGTAGTTCGATATGTACCCGAGGAGCACACCGATGTTG
The DNA here is from genome assembly GCF_007655135.1 of Punica granatum. NCBI lineage: Eukaryota > Viridiplantae > Streptophyta > Magnoliopsida > Myrtales > Lythraceae > Punica > Punica granatum. Next base: position 6,543,020 of record NC_045128.1, read on the forward strand.
ATGAATACCTGGAAGTACAAAAATCACCATTGATGAAACAGCATGTATAAAAACGTCTTACGTATCCAACAATTATGTATCGACCAAAAAAAATACGGATCCAACAATTATGATGTAAAAAAAAAGAAATTTCAATTACATAAATTATTCAGGAAATAAAAAGATATAAAGAATTGTCATATTCACGTAAATCTCATGATTGATTCAAGAATAATGATATATACCATATAACATATATATATATAGGTGTACATAAAAAATTTAGAATCCGTTTGGGTTTGGTTTTGAAGTGAAAATATATTTCAATCCACTTTATTTTATTAATTTTACTTTTTTTCAATTCAACAGTACAATTATTTTTTTCTTTTTTTTCAATTTTTTATCTTAATTACTATTTAATTTAATTTTTTAATATTAAATTTTTTCAACTATTCATTATTTCTTTTTTACAATTCAATAATACAATCATTATTTTTTTATCTTCTTTCATAACCCCATTATTAAATTCCACTTAAATATATATAAATACTTTCTTATCAATATATTTGTTTGTATTTTACCTATTTTAATGAGAATAGAGAAATTTAATTCTATTGCTAAACGGATCCGAATTATTTTGGTTCTTATCTCATTCTTGACTTCTTAGTTCTAGTACAAGCGATAAATGTCATATTTGACTTTTAGTACATGAATTGAATTTATAGCGAGAATAGCTTTCTTTCCAGTTTTGATTAAATTATAGAAGGGCACGTTTCGAATAAAATATCTATCGTGGTCATTGGTGGGTAAATTCTAACATTAGAACTCAAGGTATGCAATTACATCTAGTATATCATAGTCGCATATAATTTAACAATACCAACAAATGGAAAATTAAACGAAAAAAAAACCAGGAAATCTTAATTATTTTTTTATCACGATGAAATGTTAATTGGTTTTGGAACATTCGTATCGACATCAAGATTGTATAATAATTCCATGTTTTATTGGTGGAGGCTAAAAATTTATTGATATATCACAATCGTCTATATATCTTTTCAAATATGTTACTAGTAAGTTATGATAGCTTCTCAATCTAATTAAATCAAGATACATGTCATAGAACATGGTTCTTTGTATAAAAATAATTTGGTTGTCAAAGTTTGTTGACTTAAAAATTATATATATGTATGTGTGTGTATATAACCCCTTAAAAATTTATATACCAAGATATTCATGTGATGGATTAGTTGTCTTTATATTTGACATCGGATTTTCTCTTAATACTATTACGTCCGTCGCATTTGAAAAGTCATTGGATTCCCTTAATTTGTCCATTTTATAAATTTATAATGGCCAATCTTCATTAAAGATAAAATTATTCCTTACATAATATCGGTCCACCCAATGGAAAAACATACCATGTGAGACGTCTAAATCTGAGTATCGTGAATGATTGAATTGGAAGCTTAATTAAACTCCAAAAGGAGGTTGAAAATTCAACCAAAAACGAACGAAAACAAAGAAAAACGGACCTCTGGGAAGGAGGTGAGGAAGCCACGGGCGGAAGCGGGGGCAACTTCTGCAGAGTAGACAGGGGCGATCATGAGGGCGTACCCAGTACCGATCCCCGCCACAACTCGGCCAGCCATGAGGAAGGCATAGTTGGTGGCGAAAGCCATGAAGAAGGCGCCGACTAAGAAGATTGCACCGGCAATCACTATGGTGTAGCGGCGGCCCACATAGTCAGAGGTCCTACCGGCCATGGGGGCACCGAGGAGCGACATGATGTTGATCATGCCGTTGAGGACCTCTATCCCTACGTCGCTCACCTTCAAGTCTTTCTGGATGAAGTCCGCCGCCCCACTCATGACACCGCCATCTATACCATAAAAATAGAGAATCAAGAAAAATTAATTAGATTACCAGAACCTGGACCAATATATACATAAATATTCTCGAACACGCAGACCGAAATATATTGTGACGAATATCATTCATTTGGACTTGAAGTAAACACGCGTTGTAAAGAAATGATTGCTTAGTATATTCAAGATTGAATAGCTCTCCTCTATTAATTGAATATCGATTTATTCCAAATTCACATGCTAATTAGCGTCTTTTACGCCAAAAGAAAGAACTGCATGTGAGTATCGTGATGCCCCTCAGAGACCAAGTGGATAACATTTCGTCCAAAGTTCAAGGTAAAAGTCGCTTCATGTCATTTTCTTATGGTCACGTGATTTCATTTCATTATTTTCCATTTCATTGTAATTCCACCAATAAAAGAGTGTTTTCTTGATGTAAGCACATGTGAATCACCCAAATTAAAGTTCAATTTTCTTTTTGGATAGCTCGTGAACTACCATTAATCAAAGGGGCAAACGAGCCCAATACAAAAGTCACCCAAATTAAAGTTCTAATTATTCAGACAGATAAAAGAATAAAAGAGTTCTGTTTTTTTCAATTTTGAAGGAGAGAGAACAAAATTAAGAAGCTAGCTGCAGAAGTAAACTCACTCACCATAGCCAATTAAGATGGAAGTCATGGAGGCAAGGACGGTGATAGCAATGGCATACCCGTTCCTCTTCTTCGGCTTGCTCGGTTCGTTGCTGCCAAAGGCCTCCACGGTCGGCAACGGTCCCCGGGCATCTTCGACCACGGACTTACGCTCTGCCATGTTCCAATTCCAACACAACAGCCCACGAGGGAAAACAAAACAGAGGAGGCAGAGAGAGACACAGAGAGAGAGAGAGAAGAGGTTATGGCGGAGGCTTCGGGGGTTGGGTTTGCAGTGCCTGCTGCTTCTTTTATAGGAAGATAAGGGGAGGGGTAGAGAAAATATTTAGTGAGTAATATATAATTACTTGATTGTATAAAATTTTATTTATGAATGACGAATATATTATTATATAATTCTTTTTTTCTTTTTTTCTTTTTTTGTGCATCTCATTCAGAGGTGAAATTTTACATAATCAAGTGATTGTGTATTATTCACTTAATATTTTTTCAATTGGGGGAGTGGGTGTGCGTGTGTGGAAGCAAACCGGCTGTACTTCGTGCTGAGACGATAATGTTTGTCCCGTAATATACATGACACATAAATTTTATTTTGTCTAGAATAGTTTCTTTTTATATTTTTAAAAACTAATATTTATTAATGAACTCTAATCAACTTGAGATACTATACCATTCCATGCAGTACTTTCTCGTGCTCTGGCCACGTTAGTTGATCGGTACTAATTAAAGCCTAGCATCAGCCTTTTGCCAAATGAAAGGTCTTGCGGGGGGGGGGGGGGGGGGGGGGGGGGGGGGGGGGAGGTTTTCTAAAGCATAGATTCTAGGCCTATGCTTGATTTCACAATGAACGAAAAGAAACAAAGCCAGCAATATATAGTCTTTCGAGACTGATCATCAACGGCAATATGGATAACTCAAAAAGAATATTTTTATCAAAGGTGAGAGCTCATACCGGTTAGGGTGTCCTACAAAAAAGTACATATATACCGGAGAATTACGGTTATTGCGACCTCATCTACATTGCCGTAAAAATAGCCGATCATGTACGTACAACTCCAAATGTAAGATGACATTTGATAAACTAATAAAGTACTTCAAAATTGAACATTTAATTAGTCAGGAAAGAAATGTATCGGAAGAGTACAAGAATAATAAGGACGATAACATATCTTATAACGGGTAAAGAACACCAATAAGTAAAAAATTGACTTATTTCAAATATTTTTACTTAATTCATTAAGTGATTATTGATGTAATGATTATTCTAAAACTCCATTTCTCATTTTTCCTTTTTTCTCTGGTTCATTTTTTTTATAACTAACTTGTAATTAATATTTTTTTTATATGTAACTCATAATTACTTTTTAAGTATTTATCTAATTAAGTTTAAACAAACACACTTTAAGCGACAGATTAAACAATGTCATCTTATTTAATGGATCGGCATCAGTTACTACTCAATATATGTAATTGATTAGGACAATGCAACATAATGGTTGTGATGTATATGCTACATTCCTCACAAAGCGTGTACAAGTAAGGCACTTGGAATGCACCTTCTTTCTGTTACTCTAGTGAAACAGAAAATGGGGAGAAATTTAATGCAATGCTACTATTTTTGATTTGAAATTAAATTCTTATTCGATGTCCATCAGAGGGGATGCTTTTGGTACTCTTTATTTAATGTTTTTCTTAATTTTTTACTATATCTGATCGTGAATCTCTTTTTATAATGGAGGAATAGAATTGGGTTCACATTATTCCCATCAATAGACGACAATGACATCAAGAAAAACAAAATAGACTTTTGAAATTTCAAAATGCTTTTCTTCTCTGTAAGTCAATTGGTTGTAGTCATTTGCTCCACAACCACCGCCTTGAAAGAAAACAATTAAATTATGTCATAATTCTTCCCTTAGTATTGGGAAATCATGTGTATATGTTGCTTGTACATTGAATTTTTCTGTTCCGGAAGATAAATTTGTGCAGTTTATTATATCTAACTTTTAACACATGATTCTTAGATAGTCATTTCCAATTGATGGGGATTTTGTGTTCTTTTAACAATTTCCGCTCTGAGATCCCGCGAAAAAGTTCCTTTAACATATGGTGAAGCCTATAAGAAATAAGATATGTGGAGGAGAAATAAAGGACGTGCAAGCCAATCGTGCTTCTATACCACGGTCTCATCATGACTCAAGTGGGCAAAGATGTAAGCACAGAAAAGCTATGCAAGAAGTAGGAAGGAAAGTGCTATCGGCATGAACAAATTTTCGAAGCGAGTCTCCCTTTTCATGATTCTCAAAGGGAAATTTCTGCCCTAAATAATGGGAAAACGTTTATTTTACATTTGCCGACCCAACGTTGCATTTTGGATAATTGTTACAGCAAATGATTCGCTGGTGGTGGATTATATATATTTCAATATATTGCCATCCGTCTGTTCTCTGTTTTTTTTTTTTTGGCTTCAAATGATAATTGCCTTCTGTCTGTTCACTGTCGCCACTGCTCTCCTAGCTCATGACCTCAATGAAAATTTACTATCGAATTTTGATTCTAGATAAAATTACATATATCTGCCCATCCATAATTCGGAAACGAATTTATCGTTCTATTTTTCCTTGTATAAAGACCCCACCCCCAATCTGGATCCTGCATCCATGCTTACGAACAAAGTCCTCTCGTCACAAGAAGGTATGCCGGGATATGGAGATCGGATTTTTTTTTCTATTGTTCTATATATTTTAGATAAGGGAAAATTCCAAACCGTAAAAATATGAAGTTTCACACGTACTGGATCAACTGAAGGACCATTTACATAGTTGAACCATCACATGCGGCCATCCTAGTTATGGTGGGGTACTAAAGCCTTAGCTTCGGGCTTTGCTTGATTATTAATTAATGGAAAAAAAATAGTATAGTTTTGGTCACATAAGTTTAGTCACTTTTCCATTTTTATCCTTCTTCTATTTTTCTCCTTTACCTTTCATTTTTTTTAGTAGACTACCACTGTCGCCATTCACTTATTCATTAGCCACCGTTTTTGCCCCTGACATATTTTTGCCACCAATTAGCCCCAAACGTTGGTATTCCGTCTACCATTTATAACCTTCCGTAACGGAACAGTGACGGAAAAGGTAATGCCGTCCGTGAATTTTTCGTCACGGAAGTTAACAGAATGGTATAAATGGTAGACGAAATGCTAACGTTTGGGGCTAATTGGTGGCAAAAATATGTTGAGGGCAAAACTGGTGGCTAATGAATAAGTTGGTGGCGACAGTGATATTCTACTCATTTTTTTTCTATTTCCATCCTTCCTAATAGAGAATATTAGCATGAATAATTATCATTAATGCTTGCCATGTACAAATCATGTATTTTAGTCGTATATATAGTTTCCATACTTAGAACTAGCTTCTATACTTAGATCTTTATATAACACTATTTATTTCAATGAATTTCTCCTCACCAAGCAAGTGAGAATTCAGCCAATTCTTCTCTAATCTTTATAGTATCAGAGCTTTCAAATCGGGATAACACCCGTATTGCTCTATAGCTTTTCTTGGTCCTAACTTGTGACCTTTCTCACAGTCTTTCATGTTCCTATTTTCTTTTCCTCTATGGCTGACACTAATGCATCACTCATTTCTTCTTCATCCTCATCTATTGTTATCCAAACACCCTCTAGTATTCCGACTATCCCTGTCAAACTGAATGGCAGAAACTATCTCTACTGAAAATGTATTATGACGCCTCTATTTGCTACCTATGGATTGCTAGACCATGTTGAAGGTCGAGCTATAGCACCAAATAAAACAATCACAAGAGCTGATGGCATTGTACCTAACCCCGACTATCTCAGGTGGGAGTCCAAAGATAGTTTTGCACTCACCTGTGTAATACTAGCAGTGACAGAGGAAATCGAAGTAACCATTCTTACTGCCAAGATATCACAGGAGGCATGGACCTCCCTTGCAACCTCATTCTTCACTCAAACCGCTGCTCAGAAAGATCTCCTCAACCAGCAATGATGTGACCTAAAGAAAGGCAGTCAGTCAATGGCTAAGTTCATCGGAACGGTAAAAGAACACGCCCTTCGATATGCCCAATCTGGATCCTGCATCCATGCTTACGAACAAAGTCCTCTCGTCACAAGGTATGCCAGGATATGGAGATCGGATCTTATTTTTATTGTTCTATATATTTTAGATAAATGGAAAATTCAAAACCCTAAGAATATGAAGTTTCACGCATACTGGATCAACTGAAGGACCATTTACATAGTTGAACAATCACATGTGCCCATCCTAGTTATGATGGGGTACTAAGGCCTTAGCTTTCGAGCTATGATTGATTATTAATTAATGAAAAAGAAAGTATAGTTTTGGTCATGTAGGTGTAGTCACTTTTCTATTTTCGTCCTTTATGTTACATTTTTTTTTAGGAAAAAGTATAAAAACCTCCCTTGTGGTTTGAACATTAGACAAATTGGACATTGTGATTTTTCGAGAGACAAATAACTCCATGTGGTTCATTTCATGAAACATAATGGACCTCACCATTAATTTTTTCGTCACTTTTGGTTGTCAAACTTTTTTTTGCCATTATTACCCTCGAACTTTCAACTTTTTTCAATTTGGTCCTAAAATTCAATAAGAATGGGGGAAGGGTCGGGGCGTTGGTCGGCAATCCGAACCCCACCACCGAGGTCGCATGCACCCACAGAAGATGCCAGCGACCATGGAGGAAGGGTCGGGACTGCAAATTGGCAGCCCTGCCCTTGAATCAATCGGGATCTCGAGTTCGAGATCCTAGTCTATTCGGGGGGTAGGGCCACCAATCAGAGACCTCGACCCCACCCTCGAGGTTTTCGGCATCGTCTGTGGGTGTTGGCAACCTTGATGGTGGGGTTGGGGTCGCCGATCGGTTGCCTAAGCCCTTTCCCCATTTTTTTCAAATTTTAGGACCAAATTGCAAAAATATTGAAAGTTTGAGGGTAATAATGAAAAAATAAAAATTTGAGGACCAAAACTGATGAAAAAATTATCGGTAATATCCATTATGTCTCACGAAATGAATCACAGAGTGTTATTTATCCCTAAAAAATCACAGGTGCAATTTATCTCAAACTCAAATTACAATGGGATTTTTTTTTACTTTTCCCTTTTTTTTATTTCCATCCTTCAGTTACTTTAACTGTCCCTGCTACTGATATGGAATCCTATTAAATGTCTAATTAGACACATGGATGCCACATCCTCATTTCAAACTAAAGGGGGAACAAATATGAACATATAAGAAATGAATATTGTAATATTTTCTTTATATACACGAACAAGATATCCATCCAAACCCTACCTAAAAAAAATCTAAAAAGGATATACGTCGAGAAGCTGATGAGAATCTTGCATCTGTAAATCATCACATGCTAGTAGAAGGAAAGAGGAATGAACGAAAGTTGGAATCTAGAAAGAGGGAGAGCAAAGAGAGATAAAGAGTAGGAGAGGAGAGAGAAGACAGAAGTATGAGAGAATTGAGAAGTAGATCTTTGAAGATTTTGCCAATGGACAGACTCAGGTAAATTCCAATCTCCTCGTTTATGTTCGTTTGAGGACAGGCCATCCACAACCATCAATGCTTATCAATCCCATGGAGGAGAGGAATGGTTCACCTTCTAGTGATCATACATTCAACAAGAGTAGACTATCACTGTCACCATCCATTTATTCATTAGCCACCGTTTTTGTCCCTGACATATTTTTGCCACCAATTAGCTCCAAACGTTAGCATTTCGTCTACCATTTATACCCTTCCGTAACGGAACCGTGACGGAAAAGATAACGCCGTCCATGAATTTTCCGTCACGGAAGTTAACAGAAGGATATAAATGGTAAACGGAATGCCAACGTTTGGGGCTTTGGTGGCAAAAATATGTTGAGAGCAAAAACGGTGGCTAATGAATAAGTGGACGGCGACAGTGATATTCTATTCCATTCAACAATTAATTTGCATTTTTGTATTTCAACCTAGAATAGAGATAACTCTTCTTTTTTCGCCCGGGCAAGCTTCAACTCTAATTTCAGTGTTGAGTGTTATGAATGGTGAAAGGAATTACCGGGAAAAAAAGAAGATCCAAAGTCAAGGATTTTACTGAAGAAAACTGCATATAAGATTGATATTTTCAATCCAATATAGAAAATTAGAGCCAACATAACATTCATATTGACATTAATTTGAGGGTTGAAGAGGAAAGTGCGAGACAGAGAGAGAGTCATAGGGAATGAGGCAATTGCAGATCTCGACGTAGTATTCTTTGAGGGAATGGACCAGCAGGGAGTTGAGATGGAAGCTACGAGGAGGGCCTTACTACTGCCACTAGAGGAGGAAGAGTGACCCAACACCCACAAGCAGCGGTAGAGAGCATTGGAAGTTGCTGTTGTGGTTGTCGTTCTTCTTCTTACCTCACCGTGTCTTGTAAGTTGTTGATCCATTACGGGAATGAAAAATCAATCGGAGAAGAAGGAGAATTTTATTTCCTATTTCTTTCTTTTTAAATATTTACTAGTTGTAAGGCCACATGCACTGCACCTGATCTGTATCCCTATGGGCAATTAGTAGTTCATTTGGAAGAGAATTAAAAAATTATTTAACTAATAAAATAAGAGGATCAGAGCTGGCGTATTTCTTGGAATAGATTCCTGCAACAATTGTATCAACCTGTACGAACAGCGGACAAACTTGTTGACTTCTCGAAGTACATGAGATGGATACGAAAAATACACCAGTAAGCATTAGTATTTAAGGATTGTGAGTTTACCTTAAATATTTTTATCATGTTTCTGATAGGTTATGCAATCTAGAAAATGTGAAATTTGCTCCAGCTACAAGCCTTCGAGGTGCCATCATTGTTGGTTTCGTAGAAGGTGTACCCTGAGAATGATTACAGCAGTTCGTGCATGATCCACTGAAACTACTCGGTTCATCTAGAGCCATCTGTTTTTTCTATCTGTAGGTACAAACTCCGGGGCATTTCAGAAGCTTAGAATAGCAACTTCGATGTAAGATCAGCACTGAGCGTGGACAAACAATTCTGTCAGTAATTGGAACTACAAGGCTTTCTTCATTCTTGTGCTATCTATGACTTTAGGAAGTATATATAAATTATATTAAAATTGGTAAACCATGAGAAGAAAAGAACGAATATCTCATTCGATTAAGCAATCCAGAAAGATATGATGCTTATTATACTACGGAGAGATGACAAAGCGAATGTTGATATATCGAAAGATTTTTCATCAGTAATGCCCGAAAAGAATTCACAGAACCTGTTACCATTGATGAGGAAACAATTATGGGGCTTTAATTCTTGAGGTATTTTCTGTCGAAGTTTGATGGAATCAACCTTCATGGAGTGAACCTACTGCAGATCAATGAAAATTCAGTCACATCATGTATCATTGAATAAACAACGTTCTTTGAATTGTTTTATGAAGGTACCTTGATGATGACTATAGTTCGAGCATGATAGAGCCTTGTTTCTTTTGGGTGCAAGGTCGGTTGGACCAGAATCCGATCTTCTTGAAACTTGAACTGGAGCAGCCACTCTTCTTGCTTTGGCCTCGATTCATACACTCCACCTCTACTTAAAAGCACCATTAACTGGCCTATGATTAGAGAACCTCTGCTTGCACCAAAGCATAAAATAGTTGAATCAGATACCTGTTGATACGATAAACGATATAACACAGGAAAGAAAGATCGTCAAAACATTCTCTACATTGACTGAGAACAATCGTTGTTTTCTGATTGTTGCATGAACAAGTTATTTAGAAACCCCTCTTAAACATAGAAAAGAAATGTTAGCACCGTCACAAATTCTTTTTCTCTATTTATATGCTAGTGGAGTAATTGTATTGCCATCTCACTATGTCTGAAAGCACAAGTAGAGCTTAGCTTTAGCCATAAAATGATAATTCTAATATTAAACTCAAGAAACTAAGTACCTGTTACCGTGTTGCTCAATATATGTTTCTTTGCTCTCGTAGAATCTTAAGCTCTATCTAAATGAGGAGAAACAAATAAACAATAGAGACCTTTAGAGGGTACAATCAAGAAATACTCAAAGGTGTAGTTCTTGTCTGAAGATTATGTTTTTGGTTTGTACTATAGTTGAAAAGCCCAGAGTGTTCTTTTTTCTTCTGGAAAACACAAAGGTCTTGAAGAACATTGGTGAAAACATTCTGTTTATCTATAATTCAGGCTCAGCACATGTACGCAGAAAACAAAACCAATAGTTCTGTACGTAAAGAACATAATAAATCTTTTGACTTTTGGGGCGGAGTTTGCTAGTTACAATATGCTTGAGTTGCAAGGTATTAGAGTAGTTGGTTTGAGCCGGTTACCTCAGCAATACTGTTGTGTCCTTACTCCATAGTTTGAGCCTTTTTCTGAGATGGCTATGAGTCTCTACGAGCAATGACGGAAATGAGCTAAAGTATTGCAGTCACGACCAACGGGGACATTAAACACAAGATCCCTGCTGTTGACCTGTCGAAATAAAATTACAGGTTAAAGCAAGCAAAAATAAAAGGGAACTCCAGCTAGAATAAAGAATCTGATGCTGAGAGTATGTCTTCTGAAATGATGTAATCTTCAATGGCTTAAATGGCTTCCATATTTGGGTGACTCAATTAGACAATCAACAATCTTAGGCAATCGAAAAGTACCTTAGCTTATATGTATCAAGATCTTATGAGAGTTCCTGAGGATAATTCTTGATATTGTCCATACAGCTCAACTTAACTTCCTCAATTATCACTAAATCTGATCTTGTGTGTTATAATTAAAGAAAACTCCACTCATGGTATTCATATTTCGAGGAACAACTAATCAGTTTGATCTTTCATAGTAAATTTGAAATTTCCGCAGACAAGCCACTAAGGTGTCATCATTGGCGTGTTTGCAGAAGGTGCGATCTATAACTTTAGGAAGTATAGAGAAATTATACTAAAATTACTAAACTGAGATAAGAGAAAAAGGAGGCACAGAATGATATGATGCACACTATTCTACAAAGAGACAAGGAAGCAGGCATTGACATATTGATAGTTTTTTCATCGCTAATGCCCGCAAAGCATTCACAGAAGAAACTGCAATCTAGGAAAGAGAGGACCATTACTTGTTTCCACTTATGAGCAACACTCAAGAGTCTCCGATACTCAATATATTTCAGTCGAAGTTTGATAGAATCAACCTCTATGGCGTGAACCTATTTCAGATTAACGAAAATTCAGTTCCATCATATACAATCGAATCAATATCACACTTCGAATTGTTTTTCATAAGTTATGCCTGCAAAGCATTCATAGAAGAAACCACAATCTAGTAAACGGAGGAGAATTGCCTGTTCCACTTACGAGGCAACACTCAAGGGTCTCTAATACCCAAGATGGCTCAAATTGAAATCTTTTGCCCGACAGAACTTGCAGCTTGGAACAACTTCCAATATACGAATAGTTGGTAATGAGTCTGGAGGTGAGAAGAGCCTATATCTCGAGCACAAATGTGGCAGTAAGTAGACAGCACAATATAATTTATATAATACATTGTACTATCAAACAACTAAAAGGCATATGATAATCATAGAGATTTAACAAGCAATAATAATAGGAAGAATTGTAAAAACACAAGTAGACATGGATTGATAAGTGTAATAATGGATCAGGGCGCTGTGTTTGGACGCAATAGGAACCATTTATTTCCAGATTTTTTTAAATAAATGACAAATAAGAGAGGAAAATGAAGTCTAGATATTGTGAAGCATCAGTGAAGTATAAAAAGCTTCCGGAAAAAAATACAAGAAATGGCGCATTTAGCAAGCATTAAGTACTCTTGGTATAACAGATTAGAAGGAAGTAAATAGTGACAATAGTATATAAATGAACATATACTGCTGAAGATAAAATAGCCATTTATTTATTTATTTCCCCGTATAAACATAAAGAACAAATAAGAGAAGAAAAAAAGTTCAGAAATGTTCTCAAGTAATACTCTTATTCTCTTTTGTGGTCTTTAAAACGAACCAATACAACTTACAATCTTTTCGGCAAAACTTGACGAAAACCACATTTTAGTGCAACGGAAGTAATATAGATCTCCTTCGCGTTCATTCTTGTCATATGAGTTTGTAATGCTGTGGACATGTCTATATGGCTTTGCTGATTTTATTTTATTTCTTTTAACTGTCAAGACAATTGCTTAAGCGCAACACAGGGCCCATCGGTCCAAGTACAAAAAAAAGAAAGGACTATGAGTAAGATAAATAGACAGTATTGACAGCCTGAACCCATTAGAGACCCCAGTATAACTTTGACTAATTGTGAAGGGCCACAAAAACCAGCATATATTTGCAGTAAGTGAAAAAAGCAGCAGAACCAGTGAAAAGCAAACTGTGATAGGTAAGCACAACATGTACGATAAGGAGCTGCAAAGGGCGGGTGGCGATGCTGCAGGATGGTGGTCCACCAAGCAACTGCGTGCAACAGTCTCCCTCTTTCGGGGTTTCGACATGCCTTCATAGTATCGATTTTCTTCCTTTTTTGTTCAGGTGTAAGACGAGCATACCAATTGCGATAATGCAGCCGCACATGTTTCTTTCTTCTTGAAGCAAAGGCATAGATAAAGAGGATCAATGAGTCCGAAATTCTATGAGACACGAATGTTAGCAAGGACTGCCAGAAAGTAGCATGCAGGCAGAGATTAGCACTGTTGTAAGAGGACCGGCATGCCATCTATACGAAATTGTTTATCTTTTCAACCGGGAGTATAAAATAGTAGAATGACTATCCTCTCTTAGTTTCCATGGTGCACTAAACAATGGGAGTAGGAAATAAGGCACATGGGAATCACACATATGGAGAAGCAAGCGCGCCGCGGCCATGCTGTGACAAGAAAAATGAAATTGGCCAGTTTAATCATGCGGGCATAAAATAAAAATAGGCGGATCCTTAAAGGAGGTTTACAGGCAAATGTCAACGAACAAATGTGCTGGGAATGATCAACGAAGAAGTGAGGTAACAAACAATGACAGAATAATAATCAGGCTGGTAGGAGCAAATTCAAGCATAGAAACAATGAGTTGTTTCGTCTACTCACAAGCAAGGTAGACCAAACAACTCGAAGCGGTTCGGGGTACTCTCAAGTTTGACCAAACAAGGGACGTTCGAATGTGGGCCCAGCCAGTTTGACCAAATTTTGGTCAAAATCACAATCACAATCGAGTTAAAATCACACTTACATTTCAAACGCCACCTTAATATTTTCTATCCGCAGAGTAATGACAGAGTAGGAGATCCAAATACTCATGGGGATAAACACAAATATCTAATATACTTTATACCCGTTTAAACAAAGTTTCCTCGGACAATGTGCGGTTTCTTCATGTTTTGCGCATGTAAAAGTGGCAGAAGCGACATAAGTAGTTGATTATCGAAACTCTTAAGACAGTATGTGCAATCAAAGCCTCAAAGGGCATCGCTGATATAAAGAATATATGTCCTAAACACCAACTCGAATGGATACAAGCCGAGCAAAGCGATCGAATGACAATCAATCGGGAGACAACAGTCACTGCCAGTAGCCGACAGACTGCAGATTGTTATTTTTACTTTTTTTTTTTTAGCGGGTGTGACTGGGGCATGGAACCAAAGCAAAACGCAGCACTGTATGTGCGAGTTGCGGGTGTGGGAATGGCAGGTAACAACACCAGCAGGTTAGGGAAAGTTTCAACAGTATGCATGTACTATGAAGGCGCAGGGACTCTATATAAAAAAAATCGCATACATTTAGAATGGAGCGCATACGCTCTAAACATCAGCAGAAACGACAAAACCCAATGAGGCAGATATCATATTTGCGCGGCCGAACAAAGTGCAGTGAATCAACAAGAAGACAGTCGAAAGAAGAGACCATTTTGTTGGCAGAGTACGCTTACCTACGAAAGTCAGAATTGATGAGTGAGCGTGGGCGGGATGAAAGCCCCTGTAAGAGACGTCTTATCGAGCAGATCTTAGGCGGACAGCTGAGGTCAAATCCAGGGGCTAGAATTCGTGGGCGTCTGTTTTGGTGGGGTACTAAATCCGACTTACTTGATTTGTAAATATGATTTTAAAATTATAATTTTAATATAATTCTATTAATAATAAAACAAAATATTCATACAAGGTCAAAGGGTGGATCCTATTTATATAATTCTTTTTCAAAATTAAAATTTGATTTTAAAATCTTACTTTGAAATCAAACACAGCATTAGTTTCGGTCTGTGCTTCATTTTATAATGAACGTCGACAAGCAACTACACTTAGTAATATCTGTATATAATCTCTCTAATGATAGATAATTCATGTAAATATGAATAACTCAAAAAAAATATATTAAAGATGAGAGCTTGTACAGGTTATAAGTACCATACATTCAATTTGAGATACACGTATAAAAATTATTTGAATTTTCACTTTTAAAATTTGAAGAACCTCAACTATTGAATACATAAATTATAAGTAAATGTATCATAGAATTTTTTTGATTATAAGATGTCCCACAAATAAGTACATACCGTATAATTACGGCTATATATACTGCGACCTCATAACCACGGTACCTTAAAAGTAGGTACCGTATAAATCCAAAGGCAAGTAAGTAGAAACGATGTCATCTTACTTGATGGATCGGAAGCAGTTGCATGCATGTAATAGATTAAGATACCGATCGGAGCTATGGTTGCCCTAAGCCCGTCCCTCATAAAAGCCTAATTCACAGATAAATAAAGTTTTTCTGTAGCTAACAATGAGCAAAACTAGGCAGTCTCCGGCCGCTTCTCCGTACTGTTCTTGGCTTTCTCGGCTTCCAGCTTCTTGGCCACGGACTTCCAGCGGTGGTAGTTCCCGAACAGGACTTCCATGTCCTCGAGGGTCCGGCCACGTGTCTCGGGCAGCATCACGTAGAAGAACACCCAAGAGATGGCTGCGACCGCCGCGAAGAGGAAGAAGGCCCCGCTGATGGTGATGGCCTTGTAAAGAGAGATGAATGTCATCGAGATGATACCGCTCATCAACCGGTTCATCCCGACCCCGATGGATGCACCCTGAGCTCGGAGCCTTAGCGGGAATATCTCTGAGCTGTAGACCCAGGCGATGGGACCCAGCCCCATCGAGAACGTCCCCACAAAGGCAAGCACCATGGCAATGCACAAGACGAGGGCCCACATCACCTGCTCCCCGCCGGCCCGATTGACCACCTCCAGCGCACACGCCAGGGTCACCAATGAAATGACCATGCCGCCTACACTGGTGAGGAGAATCGCCCGCCGCCCGAGTTTGTCGAGATAGAAGGTCGAGATCAAGATGCAGATAGTCTTGGAGAATCCGACCGCCACTGTGGCAAGCAGCAATTGGTCGGATGTCTTGAGCCCGGCCTTCTCGAAGATACGTGGACTGTACACGACGACCGTGTCGACCCCTGACGCCTGCTGGAAGAACTGGATACCCACAGCCGCGATCAAAACGTGGCGAACAGCTGGCGTTGGGTGGAGGAGCAACTCCTTCCACACGCCAGACCCACTGCTCTCCTTCTTCACTACCTGCACGACGTCGTCATTGCTCTCAGGGGGGATCCCGGCGGCTTCCTTGATGTCGGCGAGCCTTTCCTCGGCCTCCTGGTTCGAGTCTGAAGTCCTGTAAAGTACCTTCCTGGCCTCACCCAAGCGGCCCTGCATGACTAGCCAACGGGGAGATTCAGGCATGGCCATGACGCCAACGGCAAGGATTACTGAAGGGAGGGCCCCAATCCCGAGCATGATTCGCCAGCCCAGGTCCAATCGGAGCTTCGAGAAGCCATAGTTCGATATATACCCGAGGAGCACACCAGCGTTGATAAATACCTGGAAGTACATAAATCACCATTGATGAATCATAACATATTGATGTGAAAAAGATATTTCATGTGCATAGTGATTTATATATATTTAATTTATTCTCGTATATCTTAAGAATGGTTAAGAATAATGACAAATGTAATATAGACACAGGTAAATTGTATAGAACACATATATATATATATATATGTATGACTTCTTAGTAAATGAATTGATATTAAGTGGGCATATCTTTTCCTTTTTCAATTTGATTTTCCCGATATAATATTTATGTGTATGTATATATATATATATATATATACACACATGATACGATACCATATATAACTGATATATTGAATAAAATGCTTATTGTGGTAAATGGATCGGTGGGTGAAACGTGACATTATTATTTTTTTATTTTAAAACAAAAATTCAAGATTGTAGATTATTCATGATAGCTTTCCAATCTAATGAAATCAAGACATATCGTTCAACATGATTCTTTGTATAAAAATAGATGAAATGTCTCCATATCTTCTATACCGTCAAATCCAAGTGATATCAATCAAGCGCCAATATATTTGTTTGTCATCTTCCTATTACATTTTACCGAGAAAGTCCAAGGGTTCGTTTGACAAAAGAGATAAATATTCAAAATTTAATTCCATTTACATTGAACTAGGTAAAAAATAAAATAAGTATGTTGGTAAATATATATATATATATATATATATATATATATATAAAAGAGGGGTTGTAATAATGAGGTTGAAAAATGATAAAAATTAATAATTGCGTTGTAAAATTGTGAAAAAAGTAATGAATAATATTGAATAGTTGAGAAAATTTAGTATTTGAAAATTGAATTGAATAGTAATTAAATAAAAAAATGAAAGAAATGAGTAAAGTAATAATTATAATGTTGAATTGAAGAAAAAGTAAAATAGAGGGCAATGAAATGAAAAATATTTCCACTCCAAACCAAACGGCTCCTAAGATTGTTGCTTTTGTCCGAACGTCATAATATCAATCGTCATTAATGAAAAGATTATTCCATAATATATTATTTATTTCGAATCAAATGAAGTATATGCTAGGTCAGACGTCCTATTCTTAAGTATCAATGAAATGACTGAATTGGAAACTGCATTAAATTCAAAAGGAGAACCCCCCAAGGAAAAAAAAAAAAAAAAAAAAAAAAAACGAACCTCTGGGAAGGAGGCGAGGAAGCCACGGGAGGAAGCGGGCGCGACTTCGGAGGAGTAGACGGGGGCAATCATGAGGGCATAACCGGTCCCAATCCCCGCCACTATCCGGCCAACCATGAGTAAGGCGTAGCCATTGGCAAGGCCCATGAGTATGGCACCAGCGAAGAAGATCGCCCCGGCGATCACAATGGTATACCGTCTGCCCACATAGTCGGAAGTCCTACCGGCCATGGGGGCGCCAATGAGCGAGACGAGGTTGATGATTCCATTGAGTACCTCGATCTGTACATCGCTTATCTTCAAGTCCTTCTGGATGTATAATCCCGCGCCACTCATCACACCTCCATCTACATACACGCAACCACAAATATTAAATACCAAAACCTAATCAATTTGAAATATAACACGACATATGTAAAAAATGACATCAAAATTTATCGTGGACCAATCTCTTGCATGGAACATTACTCACCGTAGCCGATCAAGATCGACGTCATGGAGGCAAGGATGGTGCAAGCAATGGCATACTTATTTCTCTTCGGTGGCTTGCCTTGGCCGCCATTACTCCCCGCGACTACAAACTTATTCTCTGCCATCTCCAGATGCCGAATGATCAAACAGCACGAGAGGGACAACACATCCGCAGGAGGCAGACAGAGAAAAAGAGATAGGGGAGGGAAAAGGAGGGTTAATGGCGGATGGTTTTAGGATTGGAATTGGGGGAAGGGGTTTGAGGCCTCTTTATAATGATGGTGGTGAAACAGGCTGGGGCTAAGAATGAGCCTGTCTTTTTTATGATAATGACGTTTCTTTCCATATATCTCGGGGCGGTTGTTCTTCTTTTTTTGGTAGTGTTTTGAGGTCGGAATTTTCTCGGTGGATCGATCGATCTATTTATCTAATTTAACGATAAATTAGATACCTAGGCTCTTCACGTCCGTCCTATCCTAAATAACTAGATACCATGGGGCAATTTATCTAATTATCCCATGGTATGGTTCCTACGCCCTCCCTTCCCATCGGATCACCACCTTTTTCTCTCTCAGTCGATCCAACTATTAGAGAATACTAGACATTGACCTGCGCATTGCTCGAGTTTCTTATATATTTTTTTTGTATAATTAAGTTTATTTATACATATATATTTGTATTTGTATTGAAATTGGTATTCAATGTACAATGGTGTAATTCTATCAATACAAAAGTTAAATTCAATATCCACCCAAAAAAAAGGATAGGTACAATCAAAATAATTTATTTCATTAATTAAGTTAATATATATATTCATATTAAAATTGGCATTCAATATACAACGTTGTAATTCTACTAATTTGACTGTTAAATTCAATTAAAATAATTTTTTCCATTTGATGAAATTTATGTATATGTAATTTTTGTGGTAGTTATTGTACAGCATTACAATTCTAGCAATTCGAATGTCTTGCATGTTTTATTTTCCCATTCAATTAAGTATATATATATATATATGTAATTTTTGGCAAGTGTCTTTTTTTCCTTTAAGATTTGCATGCGTTTCCGTCTCCGTTTAACTAAGTTTATATATATATATATATATATATATATATGTATTTTTTTTGACGTGTTTTTTTTTCAAATTAGGACACGTTTCTTTTTTCGTTTAATTAAGTTTATGTATGTATGAAATTTTTTTTAACTATGCATTTAAGATACTTCGATACATGACAATATTTGGTTGGTTAAATCCACATGGGAACTTGGCGGTGCTTGGCAACACATGATGGAAGTTGGAGAGTCCAACGATTACACATGACGCGATACGGTTAACTTTCACGGGCATTATATATTGATTTAGGGGATTTAGAATATGATTTTATTTTGAAAATTCAATTTTAAAAATAAAACCATAATATGATAAAGTTCTAAATTACCTACCGAAAAAGAACAAATTCTGTTCTAAATTTCCTAAATATCCTTTAATGCCAATGGCATACTTTTGGTCTTATCCACCTCGGATCCAATTGGAGAGACGAGGATAAAATCATATAATATTTGCTCACAGGGTAACAAAAGTATTAAAGAAAATAATTATTTCCTTAATGGGAAGAAATTGGATCCCTCATGACCAATTATTCTTTTTCAAAAATTAATATTTAATCCATTGGAAATTAAAAGTAGCCAAAAGCATTAATTTGTACAGATATTGTACATATTTATTCTATTAGTAGTATAATGGCTCGAGATTTTCTCCTTCTTTTGTAAATTACGTCCATGCGACCGCTTGGTGTATGTATCCACAAACGATAATCCGAGTTGATTATCTTCACAGAGATATTCAATTATCTAAAACAATCATTTTGTATAAATATATATATATATATATATTTTACATATTTGTCGATCTTTCGATAACTCTTCCTACTTTCCACTAAAATTCTTCACAAGATCTTTCTCCTCTCTTCCCCTCCCCCCCCCCCCCCCCCCCCCCCCCCCAAAACAAAAAAATCTCCTTCCATGTATGACCTTCAAAGGAATCTGAAAGGATATGCACACCTATTTATTTTCAAATTAAGGTAACGAGGTTTGACTTCATTCTTCTCCAAAAATCAAGGTTTTAGTTCATTACCAAAGTAAGTTATAAGTGCGACCAGAAAAGAACGCATTGAATGTCTTAATTAGCTAACTGTAAAAAAAAAATTATCTATATTTTTTATCTTATGTTATATTATTACTGGTCTTCTATCAAGTGCGTTGCACGGGTTCATTATTGCATACGTGTATTATCATCTTTACGGGAATTACTCATATTTTTAAAAAATTATCTCTTATTAATAAAAATAATGATTAATTTGAATTCCAAACAATAATTTTGAATAACATTAGACTAAGTATAAATAATTCAATAATAATGTTGCAACTAATTGTCTTATTCTTTTAAAATTACATTAATAATAAATTAATTGTTTCTTTTAGCGTGCTATCTATTATATACACCCTATCGTTATCACAAAATTATAAAATTTATTTACCAAATTGTGTTGTGTTAGCGATTTGATAAGTTTAGGAGCCTTGTAAGAATAGACCCTTCTTATTCCTCGTGGCCCCAGAACTAATTTGAAAAAATCGTTTATCGCTGCTGTCGCCACTATCTCTCTCAATCACTCGCGGCCCTGAAACGCTAGCCTTGGCCCAGCTTCGACGATTTCACTGCATTAGCCCCAGCACATAGCGTTGCCGCTGCCATGGGCTCCTTGCCGCAGAGCCAGCATTGACGCTGCTGTCTCTCGAGGTCAATATATGCTTCATATTCTTAATGATTAAACGTTAAATTTGATTGTTGGCCTTCTCTTATAATGGTCTTTCTCCTGTTTCTTCAATTGCAGAGATAATTGTTAATTCAATCGGTCATATACGTGCCCCAGCCTCGACGGTACTTCTCGGGATCGGGAAGATGAACTTGAGTCACCGAGCTTGAAGAACAGGTCAGTCACTCCCTCTCTCTCTTTGTCCTCCCCCCCACAATGGGAAATGTGGGCTGTTGTGGGCTGTTAGCATAATGGAACTTGACCCCGTCTCCCGCATATTTTCGGATAATAATTCATGTTGGGTTGCTTTCAGTATACGATTTGTATATGTGTCTTATAGATAATAGCAGTCTTTGATTGTTAAATTTGATTCTCATTGAATGATGTATATGCTTTGTCTACACATCCTTCACTATATGTTTTCAGATAATAATTCCTGTTTGACTGTGCCAGCTTCGATAACCGCTCCAGTCTCAAAGAACAGTGTTAGCTCTGTTTCATCGGTTTATTGATTTGATTGGTCGCGGGTAAGAACAGTGTGGCTATGATTCTATCATTTATTTGATAGAATTTCGTAATCTAACTTTGCTACGCAATGAGATGTAACAGGTTTTGGTGAATTTGACATTTAGAAGTGCTGATTGCAGGGAAATTGTTAACAAAATTCCTTTACCAATTCATCCAAAAAAAATCATTTACTAGGCAAAAGTCAACAAAGTTCAGTGAACCCAGAAGTTTCAAATGGACGTGCGTAAGGAAAGAGTTGAATGAGGGGGCTTCGAAACATGTATTTTATATATATATATATATATATATGTATGGTGTTACGTTCCTTTTGTTCTGATTGAAATTATGGGCAGTGGGGGAAATGAGATGGAGTCCGTGAAATCACGTTCTCATTGAACTTGCGACAAGTTTTGTTCTTGGTTTTAGTATTAAAAAATATAATATAACGTTGATAGATTTTCTTAAATCTATTTCAACGTCTTTTTTTGCATGAGATATCCCAACGTTACTATTTTGACCGGAAAAGCTTCTTGACATAATTTTTCGGGGATGTAAAAGAATTATGATCATGCCCTTGAGGTGTATCTTTTCCCTTTGCTTTGCAGATCAGAATTCAGAAATAGGTGTTACGTACTAGCCTGGAGAGAAGAAAACGATACACATATGTGGTTAGGCATTCTTGTGTCTTTTGTGATCTTGATCAGTCTCTTCGAAATACTCATTAGAGACACGATACACGACACCACTGAATATTGGGTTTTCTATTATCTCCACTATCACTGCAACTTTTGACTAGTTTTCTTCTCAGAGGAGATATTGGGGATGTTTTAGTATATTAAGAAGTAATCATGGATGAAAATACTGCAAAATTTTTTGACTGGAAAATTTTCTTGATAAAATTTTTCAGGGATGTCAAAGAATTCTGATCATGCCCTTAATTGTATCTTTTCCCTTTCCTTTGCAGGTCAGAACATGGAAATCGACGATAGCTACAAGTTTGGAAGGAAGAAAACGACACTCATTCGGGAAATAATCCCCATTTGGTCGGTCATATTAGCATCACTTGAGATCTTAATTAGTCTCGTCGAACTCTCCAACCTTTTGTGATCTTCATCAGGGTCCTCAGAATACTTACAAGAGAGACATGGTATACGGCCCCCACTGAAATTGGGTTTTCCATTATCTTGAATAACACTGCAACTTGCGACAAGTTTTTTTTTCTTTGGGTTCGTATTAAGAAGTAATCGTGAATATAAATGATGCAAAAAAATTTCGGCTGGATAAACATATTGATAAAAGTTTTGGGGACATAAAAGGACTCGAAAATAGATGTTAGGTACGAGTTTGGTGAGAATAAAACAACATTCGGCGAAGAAATAATCTCCATTTGGTTGGGCATTTTTGTGTCTCTTCTGATCTTAATTAGTCTCCTCGAACTTCGGAACTTTTTGCGATCTTGATCAATCTCCTCATAATACGTACTAGAGACACAGTATATGGCCCACTGAATATCGGGGTTTCCAGTATTTCAAATTAGTTACAAATAGAGGGAATGTAACGTGCTTGCACATTTACGTGCGGGCATATGTGCAAACAGTTGCATATATGCTCGCACATTATTGAGGCCTTACTTTTTTACAATTATTTTTTAAGGAAATATTAAAAATCAAAGTACTTTGTACATAAAATTAGCAAGTAATATTTATTTCTATTTATTGCTACTTATAATGCTGGGAAATGAAAATTCGATCAATCGGAGACTCCCATAATAAACCAAAAAAATAAAAAATAAAACAAGTGAAAAGAGAACTTGAGTGGCCGAACTTGAGGAACAGTAGTCATTCTCTCTCTCTATGAAAATTATTGGCTGGTCTCATATGTTTGGTTGGATCGCTGCTAGAAATGGCTGTCTAACATGTTGTATGGACATTAACTTTTTAGGCAGAATGTAGCTAAAATGTAACTCTTGCTGCTACTAAATACAGAAATTGTTGAGGAGTAAATGAGATAAATCCCACGTCGGAAAAGAAAAGGAAAATCCATGGGTTAATATATGGCTTGAGTACCACCACTTATCAGCTTGAGCTTTTAAGTGGATATGGGCCCGAGCCCGTATAAGCCAAATGGAAATTTAATATGGTATCAGAGCGGGTTATGCTTCCGCATGCCTACGCGCGTATGCGCATGGACTCACACCACGCCAGGCCCAGTATGTCCGAGTGCAGCCAAGAGTGCGCCTCGTGTTAGTGTCCCCCCTCGCCCGAGCACGGAAGATGAGCCCGGCTCGAGGTCAATTGTTGAGGGCGGGTATTTAAGGGCACGTAATAACGTGTAGGCAGAAATAGACCACACATTGCACGTGAGGGCGGGTGTTGAGGAGTAAATGGGATAAATCCCACGTCGGAAAAGAAAAGGAAAATCCATGGGTTAATATATGTCTTGAGTACCACCACTTATCAGCTTGAGCTTTTAAGTGGATATGGGTCCGAGCCCGTATAAGGCAAATGGAAATTTAATAGAAATCATTCTACATTTCGTATATCAATAAATGAAATACATATTTCATTTTCATAGAATAGAACTGTTAATATGAAAAAATTACATTTTAATTTTTTAAAAAATACTAATATAGAAATAATAAATCAATACTCCCAATCAATATTACATTTACTAATACATAATATTGCATATAAACCACAAGCAAGATATATCATATTACAAAAAAATTGCTATTATTTATTTACGAGAATAACAACCAAAAAATAATCGAGAGAAGTTGGCTCCTCGAACTCGAGCAATAAGAGGTGTCAATTCATTCGATAATAGATTGATCCAATGTCTCTTCAGCCTTCACTTCTTTCGATTTTTTTCCCTCTGTTTTTCAATTTCCTCTTCATTAATGGGCCGAAATCAAAAACCCAAAAACTCCTTTTCTAATGTCGATAATTCCTACCCCATCTCTGTCTCTTTCAAAAGTTCTCATTTTTCTCTCTGGGTGTATTTTCATTTTTCGAGGCTTTGCTGATCTCGATTGGCATATAGTCGAAGCTTTCTTGATGGACAAAGCTTACTCCGTTAGGGGAATGTGTTGGGACGGTTTCTCTCCTATATGGAGAATGGTAAGTGTAACTGTTAGAGATAGTCCCACATGAAAAAATTAAGAGAAAATCCATAGATTTATATGAGATAATGGTTTAGCAACCCATTGGCTTAAACTTTTGGGTTGCGGATGGGTCCGAGTCCGAAGTAGGCATGTGAATTTTTCCTAACAAGTGGTATCAGAGCCCAAGTAACAATCCTGAGGAAGTGCACACGTTATGCGTGGAAATCCACACCACACCAAGGTCCGAGTGTGGAACTCGTGGCTAATGAAGGGCCTAACAATTGGTATCCGAGTCCGGAAGTGGAAGCCCGGCTTGAAGTCCTCCACATAGTCAAGAAGGGGAAGAATTGTTGGGACGGTTTTTCTTCTGTATGGAGAATGGTGAGTGTAGGTGTTGGAGATAGTCCCACGTGGAAAAGTTAAGAGGAAATCCATAGGTTTATATGAAACTATGGTCTAGCAACCCATTGATTTAAACTTTTGGATTGCGGATGGGTCCGAGTCCGAAGTAGGCCTATGGATTTTTCCTAACAGAATGGAATGTTGACATGGATCAATAACCGGCTTCAGCTCAATAAAAGGCGAGCCTCTTTTTTTCCAAACCCTTGACACCATGTTGGCATGTAATTTATAAGTCCGATATTTTCTCAAACCCTCGACACCATGGTGTTTCTATATGCGTGGACCGAGTTTGAGCTGTCCGAGCCGTAATTTATTCTGTCCTTCCCACTTTTGATGTTTCGTTTCTATTACGAATATATTTTGTGTTTCCTTGTTGATTACATAATACTTAATTTAATAAATAATGATTTTTCAAATTTTGCAAATAAAATGAATATTTTTTATACGTTATTTATATAACAAAAAAATTTTTGAAACTCTTTTAGAAGATCTTATTATCTATATAATATTTGATAATCTCGTATCTTTTGTTTAAGATAAAAATTTATATCTAAACACATAATATTGATATTAAAATATGTGTATAATAATAGATATCTATATAATATACATATATTAATATATATTTCTTCTGATAATATGTATAATGACGCGACTATCATTAATATGGGCTTTCACCGAATTTTTGAATTTGTAAAATAGAATTAATTTTTATATTAGATTTTAAATGGAAACTTTTTCATTGAGAAGATTTTATCATCTACATAATATTTGATAACCTTGAATTTTAATTTTAGATAAAATTAATATCTAATCATATCGATATTAACATTAAAATAAATAGGTATATTTATACATATGATATAACTACTATATATGTTTATTTTCTTTATTTGTGGAATTTAATTAACGCCAATCATATACATACATATATATATATATATATAATATATTTTTATTAATTGTAAAATACGATTTATAATATTTTGAAAGGAGCATATGATATATAATAAAATTGACAAAAAGAAAATATACATCACATTCTATCCCGTGCAATGCATGACCTTCGTAATTAGTTTAAAATAAAAATGAGGAGTGGAAGGATGGTATTCTCTACTTAATATTTTTCTCGCCTATCTCTTTCCTCCAATGTGTCAACCTTTGCTTATTTTACTCTCTCCTCATAACATCTGTTCCACGTTCTATCACATTACTTTTGTTTCTTTTTCGAATTTTATCTACAACTAGATGGAAGGTCCGTACAATGCATGGGATAGATTTAATAAGGATACTAATAAATCAATGACTGTATATCTGATTAAACTTTATTTTTTATTAATTACATTTTTTGTTTAGGTATCTTTATTTTTCTCATTAAACTGATCACAAATTAAAAAATAGTACATTTCCAGTAGTTTACCAGGTAAGATAATTTTTGTTTTGTTCATTATGAGGGTATATGTAATGACAAAAGGTGACTTTTTTAAACAATACATATGTTATATATGACTTTTGGATTTTTATAACTAAAGAAACCTTGAGTGACGTGGCTCGTAATAGCCTACCACTTGTTGTGATATGTTTGATGGGAATGCTAAATTTCTTTTAACCATGAAGTATATATCCTACATGGTATCATTATATGAGTTAATATGGCTTTTATAATTATCTATAGAATATATATATAGATATATAAATTCTTACTTTTATTTTTTTACCCTTAAATTTTTCTAAATTAATCTATTCATGAGTGTATTGAAAAAAAATCATTATTGTTGGAACATCATACACACGGATTAGATTGTCTGGAAGTTTCTAGTATTAACTTTAAAAAATTCATTTTTTTCCTCTTTGAACAACTTAAATAAAGTCTCGGATTCGAGTGTTGTGAATGAAAATCAATGTTATAAGAGTTTTATCACTTAATATGCCGACTCGACTCGAGCTGAATTTGATACCAGGATTATGGATGATCCTGGTTTCAATAAATGGGTTTTTACCCATAGTAAATTCTAATCAATTCTTAAAGGTTTTTCCATTGAATTATGGAAAAGGTCTAGAAATTTTTAGTCAAAAAAATTATATAGAGTTTGGGAAAGGTATCGTATTTTGCATCAAAAACATGTCGCAAATACTCTATAATACCAATAATCATTTATTAGATTTACAAGATACTCTATTCATTTATTAGATTTACTAAAATGCCACCAGATCTTATTCATTTTTTATGTTATATATTGATTGAAATTCAATTTAATGAAATTCTTTTGGGACTTACGTCAATTTAGGAGCTGGTGGTTCTTATTTTCGAATACACGGTGCATCCACAACGTTGCGTGTTAATTTGAACAATTTGGATTGTCGATTGTTTCGGGTCCTAATAATCCCCTTCCAATGCTACTTACAATAATCACTACTTTTTTTTAGAATAAAATCACAACGTATTTTCAATTTATTAGATGAGACTGATTGTTGTTTGAATATCTACACATCATGGAGATGAGGTACTTCTGATAACCTTTGGCCTCCTATACGATAAGTAATTAAATTTCAAACAATGAGAGCGTTAGCATGAATCACATTTGCGTGGTTAATCTATCACTACTTTGAGTATTAAGATTCATGTTTTTTCATTTCAAGGATTTTTCTATTCTAAATTTCTATAATATGCTCTGATTTTATTTAGATTTTAACTAATTTAGACAGGACAATCGATGTTTTAAAATGGAATATGGAAAATATATGGATTATCAAGGAAAAATAAAATTATCCAATTCAGTGATTGTTTTCTTCTTTTTTCGATTATAAAGGTGGTTTATAGGCCTAGTATAAAAAAATAGAAATCTTAATAGCTAATAAAGAGCCATGAATAATCCCACTGAAAATCAAATTCGAAACCTTTTAATTATTAAGCAGAACCGTGCCCAGCTGTACTTCACCTCGTTTTGTTTTAGTGATTGTCGGTTTAAGCACTTGAAAATAACACTATTTTAGAGAGATTAGAAAACAAACCTCGAACTTAGCCCAAACTGTTTGCGTGTAGCAAGACATAGATTTTTGTCGTCGTCTGGCATAATTGGTGTTTAATTAATTAAATAGTTTGATAGTTAATTAAATATGCCTGGTCCCTCGAGAATCCAGCTGTGATTTTATTAGGGATGACACTATATTGGAGTGTGGATCATTTTATCAACTTATTAGATATTTCATTTGAATTAGCCATTTTACCGCGAAATATCACTCATAATAAGAATATTATTCAAATGGATCCATGAATATATCAATTAATTTATAATTATAAAATTAATACTTTAATATTTTTCAAGTTAAACATAAATAAACTAAATATTAAGTTGTTCATAGTGGATGAGCTCTCTTTAATATTTTATTTGTGTGTATATATATATATGTCAGGCCCAATTCATATGGCCCAACTCGAACCCTTTGGTTTTATATTTCAAATAGTTACATTTGTTATTTCTTTTACTTGTTAGAGGTGAGGTATGCGTGACTTATATGAAAGGAAAACGAATGAGAAACAGAAATATCTTTTACCCCAATTTCTCCCTAATTTCTCTCTGCCTCATCTTCTTCCTCTCTATCCCTCTTCTTCCTTCTCCGGACTCTCTTCTTCTTCACTGTTATCTCCTTCGGGATATAACAATATAAGAATGAAATTTTATTCACTTAAAAAGGCATTAATATATATATATATATATATATATATATATTATCAATATGAATTCTTAAAAAGCTTAAATTATTTCTTTGACTAAATCTTGGTATCCGAAAATGCAATTTGAGTCCCGATTAATCCAGTTTAACTAGGACGACACATTAAATGGTAAAGCTCTCTTAACGTGGAGCAAAATTATTTTTAACAAAATTAATGTAATTAATTAATATAATTATCCAACAATTTTGTGGTTATCATTTTAGTAATGCATTCTATTTGAAAATTAGCATTTACAATTTTATACCTAAATTCTTTTACAATATTTTTTTTCATTTACAAAAGTAATTACTTAATTCTTATTCAAGTAAATGGTTTTCATCAAATAATACCAGTTATTAAGTGAAAAATCATGAAAAGCATATCAATTCTTTGAAAATATTAATCATTAGTATTTTTGCAAATTTAATTTTATATATAGTTTACGGCCTTGAACTATATGTTTATAGGCTAAGAAATGTTAAAATTGAATTGTAGAATCAAATAAGAGTAATTAAGTTTAATAAATTGTTATATATTTCTATTAATTAATTACTTTTAAAACTCTCTATTACATGACTTTTTATTTACTCTATGAAGGTAGCTTGACTCACAATGATTAACTCATAATTTCTCTCTTGACACGTGGCACCATCTTATTAACATTAGGATGACACGTGGTGCAGCCTCGTTAAATCTCCTCTTGCATTTTTATTATACGTAGATAGTTATGTAATGATAAGTTAAGAATTGCCAAATGAAATTTTTTTCACTTAATAAGAAATGCAATGATGGGTTAAGAGTTGCCAAATAAAAGCCTCCATCTTGCGCTTTAACTTTTATATATAATAATTGATGAGTGATGCTTACATAGTTGGCTAAAAAATAACCACCGTCGTTTTTTTTTTTTTTTGCTGTTAGATCAGATTATGGTTGCTTTAGGCCATACAGGTGTCCAAATTCTTTTTAACTAAAGATTCACCTCTAAATTTTTGACTTTCAATATTATTGACTATGCATCTTCTCGACCATGCATGGTCGTGCCGTGAATTGCTCAAATCCAGTTCGATATGAAATCGGACAAAATCTATCAATTCAATACAAAAATAATAATTTAATAAATTAAAAGAAGAATAAAAAAACAAAGTATTAATTAAACAAATTTTGATATTTGCATACGTTCTCATCCCGTGTTTCAATCGACAAAATCAAATCAACCAGCCAATTCCTAAAATTAAGTCAACATGGCAAATAGAAATTAACTTTTAATTAGCTAATTTTTGCCTATTAAATCAGGGGATTAGCTATTTTGTAATTAGAGATTGTGATTCACCCAAAAAAAAGAATTAGAGATTGTGGAATTAAAATCTATGGTTGCGAAAGTAGCTTCAGCCTTTTTAATAAAAAAACACAAACT
This sequence comes from Punica granatum, assembly GCF_007655135.1. Lineage (NCBI taxonomy): Eukaryota > Viridiplantae > Streptophyta > Magnoliopsida > Myrtales > Lythraceae > Punica > Punica granatum. The sequence goes on from NC_045128.1 coordinate 6,573,064, forward strand.
TATGTATCAAATTCGTCATGTCATTAATTTTCTTTTATTTTTGGCTGAGATGTTATTAGTCTTGTCTGTATTCTAAATGACATGGCATTGCCAACTAAAAAAAAAGATTTCACAAATATTAAAAAAATTAAAAAACAAAAAACAGCCTAAGCTGGGGATTGCAGGGGCTCGCCCAAGGGGACCTCAACCTCAGAGGGAGCCGGCGACCTCATCCCGGGCGGGAAGGGGGCCACCGATGAAGCCCCTTCCCTGCGATTTTGCCCGAGTCTCAAATCCAAGTCTTAACCTATATATATAATTAATTAGAGCATAGGGAGTAATCCTAATTAGTCTCCCCTGCCTTTGTCCTAGCCCTGCCCTGGCTAATACTACTTAGCAAAAAAAAAAAAAAAAAAGACTAATTAGGCGGTCTCCTGCTGCTTCTCCGATGACCCGGGCACATTGGTGCAGGGAGCATCGCCACTGTTGTTACGGAGCTTCTTAGCGGTTGACCTCCAACGGTGGAAGCTCCCGAACAGGACTTCCATATCCTCGAGGGTCCGGCCCTGTGTCTCTGGCAGCAGCACGTAGAAGAACACCCAGGAGACGGCCGCTACTGAGGCGAAGAGGTAGAAGGCACCGCTGATGGTGATGGCCTTGTAAAGAGAGATGAATGTCATAGAGTTTACGCCACTCATTAACCGGTTCGCCGCAACGCCGAGTGATGCGCCCTGGGCTCGAAGCCTTAGCGGGAATATCTCTGAGCTGTAAACCCAGGCGATGGGGCCCAGCCCCATCGAGAACGATCCAACGAAGCACAGCACCATTGCGATGCATATGACGAGGGCCCATGTAATCTTTTCATCCGGATGGTGGTTGATCACTTCCAGCATTGTCGCTAGGGTCGTCAATGACACGACCATGCCACCCACGCTGCTGAGGAGAATCGGTCGCCTTCCTACCCGGTCGACATAGAAGGTCGAAATGAAGATGGTGATAGTCTTCATGAATCCGACTGCCACTGTGGCGAGCAGCAATTGGTCGGATGTCTCAAGCCCGGCCTTCTCGAAGATACGAGGGCTGTACAGGACAACCGTGTCGATCCCTGACGCCTGCTGGAAGAACTGGATGCCCACAGCCGCGATCAAAATGTGGAGAACAGCCCGGCTCGGGTGGATTACTAGCTCCTTCCACACTCCCGACCCACTGCTCCGCTTCTTCACCACCTGCACGACATCATCATTGCATTCAAGGGGTATCCCAGCGGCTTCCTTGATGTCGGCGAGCCTTTCCTCGGCCTCCTGGTTCGAGTCTGAAGTCCTGCATAGTACCTTCCTGGCCTCACCCAAGCGGCCCTGCATGACTAGCCAACGGGGAGATTCAGGCATGGCCATGACGCCAGCAGCGAGGATGGCTGAAGGGATAGCCCCAATCCCGAGCATGAGCCGCCAGCCCAGGTCCAATCGGAGCTTCGAGAAGCCATAGTTCGATATATACCCGAGAAGTACACCAGTGTTGATGAATATCTGCAAGTACATAAATCACCGTTGACGAATCATAATGTATAAACATAGTACGTATCCAATAATTAAGATGTAAATCACCATGGATGTGTGTGTACTCATAATTCGTAAATCTTATGAATGATTAAGAATAATGATTTAATGAGATATATAATATAAAAATAGTTAAGTTTTATAAAATTGTTTTGGTAGTCATTCTCATTCTTGACTTCTTAGCACAGGCATTAAATGGATAATAAGACCATATTTGACTTCTTACCACCTGAATTGAAATTGTAGCGGGCATATCTTTTTTTATTTATTTATTTGATTAAGACATAGTAGATAAATATATATATATATATATATATAATATCTCACCGAAAAAAACATTTATAATATATATACGATAAAAACTGACATATTGAATAAAATATTTATTGTGGATCGGTGAGTAAAACCAAACATGAGTATACTCGTGACGTGCAAATATATCTTTTATTGGCCGAATATGCAGAGTACATCTAGCGATCATAATCACACATACAAACTTATAATATCACAATTGGAAAAATAACCAAGAAAAGCTCGACAAAATATTAATGTTTTCTTTATCACGACAAAATATTAATGTTTTCTTTATCACGACAAAAATATTAATTAACTGAGACACCTTAGTATGGGCACCGAGATTGTATGAACATTCCATGTTTTAATGGTCGAGCCCACACCCCCACTTTATTAATATATCACACTCGTCTATATATTTTCAAACATCTTACTAATGAGTTATAATTAATAGATTACCAATCTAATTAAATCAAGAGATAAATCATTCAACATGATTGTATAAAAAAATAATAATTTGATTGTTAAAAATTTATTAAATTTAAAATATAAATGTAATCCCTTCTATACTGAAAAATCCACGTGATCGATGAAATGCCTCCATATTCATCATTTTTTTCTCAATGCTATTACATTTTATTAGCTAGAAAGCATTGGATTCCCGTATTTTTGTCCATATCATAATCTACAATCATCATCAAAGATAAGATGATTCCCGATAAAAATAAAAAAGAGACGCCCTAGCCAACGTATCATAAAACTATTGAATTGGAATCTTTATTAAACTCAAAAAGAGAATCCAAAAAAAAAAAAAACGAACCTCTGGGAAGGAGGCGAGGAAGCCACGGGAGGAAGAGGGGGCGACTTCAGAGGAGTAGACGGGGGCGATCATAAGGGCGTACCCCGTCCCAATCCCCGCCACGATCCGGCCAACCATGAGTAAGGCGTAGCCATTGGCAAAGCCCATGAGTATGGCACCTGCGAAGAAGATTATCCCAGCGATCACTATGGTGTACCGTCGGCCCACCCAGTCGGAGGTCCTACCGGCCATGGGGGCACCGAGGAGAGAGACGATGTTGATGATGCCGTTGACGATCTCGATCTGCGTGTCGCTTATCTTCAAGTCCTTCTGGATGAACAGAGCCGCGCCACTCATCACACCACCATCTATACCACAGATACAAAAAACCCAAAAAATTCATTACACCAAAACCCTAACCAATATAAATATAATCGAACATACAAGTCGAGATTTAATTATCGTGACCGATCTCATTAGTTGAAGCATACGCACCCAAAAAAAGGAAAAGACCACCCGGTGTTTTCGAGATTTCAGTATTCTCTTTTATAAATCGAGTCTCAATTTATTCAAGATTCATTTACTAACTAGTGTTTTTCTTTGTGCAAGATGAAACAACTGCAGTTGAATATTGTTATATGGCCCCCCATAGACCAAAGTGAAAACATGTCCTCCAAAGTTCAAGGAGAAAGTCAATCGGTGCAATTTACTAATCGACTATTGGCAGTTCTACCGTGTGAGTGACGTTAATGGGCTTGGGCTCATAAACTATAATTATAAAAACCGACCCTATTCTATTCCTTTCAATTTTGACAGTGACAACGGAGGGTTTTGGACTCATATGGCCGGTCGTCCCCGGACCCCTTTTATATATATATATATATATATATATATCAAGAAAACGACAGCATAGGGTGTCTTCATCGACCCCGCATGTCTAAACAGCGACTGTCGATGCAAGTACGTACTTCACCCAAATTTAAAAAGTTCTAACGGACAATTAAGGGAACTGCGCCGAGAGAAATATAAACTTACCATAGCCAATCAAGATCGAAGTCATGGAGGCGAGGATGGCGCAAGCGATGGCATACTTGTTCCTCTTCGGGGGCTTGCCACGGCCATTGGCCTCCTCGATCGACACCGATCTCCCGCCGGAATCTCTGACTACGATATTGTGCTCTGCCATCTTTCTTAATCCCAACACAACAGTGCCAATGGGGGAACTACGAAACAGAGGGGCGGAGTCAGTCAGTCAGCCAGTCCGAGGAGAGGAGGGACGGGGAGAGCTGCTTCGACTTATGAAGAATTTTGGATCTGGTTTTGGATATTTAAAGGACTATTCCTTCTTTATCTAAAAGAAGATAAGATGTTGCGAAAATTTCCACGAGGATCCTATGGCTGAGAATTGGTAAATACTACCATGGCCTATTTTGCGGAATTAATGGTATGTGTTGTGCATTATATACGGACGGTCGTCGGGTACGTATCTCTTCTGCACCCGTTATTTTCGTGTAGATAAAATTAAGTCAACAATTATTGTTGTTGTTGTTGTTATTATTATTGTTGCAAATTACTTGGTATCAAGAGGACCTTCTAATTTCAATGCTAATTAGGTCTCCCATGTATTTTTTGGATTCGTGTATCGCTCTTCTTGGTCGAGTTTATGTGAGGTCGGGATTTTCTCGGTAGATCTCTTCCCAAATCAAGCAATCCTAAAGTATATTCTCCGCATCGATAAGAAATCAATATCTGATATCTAATCTAATTTATGATATATGATGTTTTCTTATTTTTTCTTATACTATTATTTAAGTGTGAAATTTAATCGTCAAATAACTTTCTATATTCCAGCTATATCATAAACAAAATAAGCAACTTTCACTCCACAAATATCGGCCGATATCCGTAGGAGTCGAAGAAGATAAAATTTTATCCGTAAAAAGAGAGAAATTAACTTCTTTTTTTTCGTAACTAGAGATAAATTAACTACCATATCCACTAAGCGGTTAGTTTCGAAGATTTTTTCTATCTTCTACTCGCTCCCCCTCTCTTTGCAGCCATTTTCCCTTCTTTTCTTTTCTTTTTTTTCTCTCTGCGAATATTGATCAGTTAATCTATTTTAAAATATTATCATGTGGATAAATGGTATAAATCCAATTAGAGTGATTCGTTTTTATTAAAAAATTAATATAAAAAAATAAGAAAACTCAAAAAATTAAGAAAATTTCATTCAGCGATTTTAACGTTTTGAAATCATCTAGCCGGACTCACCACAACTCCGCTTTATATTAGATATAGATATAGATATAGATTATATATAGATAAATAGATATAGATATAGATATTGGTTTGAAATTCTAATTTATCGATTCCGCATATAAAAAGGGTTTCCATCTAGTCTAGTGTTTTTCAAAATGCTCTTGATTTGGAAGAGCATGGAAAATAAATTAAGGATACAAAAAATAAAAAGGAAGAGTTGGAGATATAATTTATAAAAAGTTATAGCCCATGGAGTTGGGAGAGAGTAGAATAAGGAGAAATTGACACTTGAGAGGAAAGATAGTAGAGAATGACTAGTCACATCCTCGCTACAGATGAAAAATAATGTAATAAAAATATTATATTACCCAGCAAAAAAAATAAAAAAAATATTATATATTCAAAGTATAATTTACTTCAAGATAAGAATCAATATTTCACACTTGAGATATTTTCTAATCTATCAATTCTGTTACGAAAGTTAATACACTTGAGATATTTTCAATTTTATCAAATTCTTTTACGAAAGTTAATTACATATTATGAGGAAAAATTATAAAACTTAAAAAAATGAAAAAAAAAAAAGGCCGAGGAGAGTGGCCGTCATACTTCATACGTGGGCAAGAGAGAAAAATATGAATAGAGAAGAGAATTGAAGTAGTGGAGTAAAAACGGGGGAAGTTTTTCATGCATACTTACCATTATAACCCTAATCCAATAGATGTCACTAGTTATAAATATTTTATTGAGGACTTCGTATGAAACTAAAAATTACACCAAAGAGGGCTTCTCCCTTTATGATAGTATTAGATTAGATTGAATTAGATGTTAAATAGATAGTATTATCCTTAAATTCCTCTCTTTTATTTTAGATTGTGTCATATTTAAATTATTAAGGATAACATGTATTTTCAACTTTTCAACCATATCTTACAAATAATATGGTAGCTAAAAAATCGAATTTTACCTTAAATAATAGTATAAGATAAGATATGATTAAATCGATTATAATACATAAAAATCAGTATGTGAAAGGAGATGCGTCAAACTCTATGTCCATGTCGAATTGACCTTTCAATTTCAATTCAATGAACTTTTATACATACATATATATATATATATATATATATGTAATTATTGACACTCGATTTTCATAGACTTGAGATAGGCCGCAAAATTGAAAAGCCCAACTAAGTAAAGAAAGGTATTCAGCCCATTATTGTGAAATTATGGGTGGGCTTGAGATTAGGATTAGGCCGAATTAATTGTAGTTCTCGGGATATTACGGTCAAAGTTTAGTTCACTTGAGCTTGGCGCACAAACGCGAAGTCGAAGAGTGAAGGACACAATTGCAATTAATGGAAGAAGTGGACCAAATGGAAAATAGCAACGATTAATGGCAGAGATTTTTTTCTTTTTATTTTCTTTTGATGAATTAGTTGGCGAGAAATGTGGTAGTTTTTTTTTTACCCAGTAAAAAAAGAAAGAAGGTACGTAGAGATATTTACTCCACAACTCACGTGTAACAATTAATAAGTGTGACCTAATAAGTTAAAAAGTCTTAATTAGCTAATTATCAAAAAAGAATTTAAGAAAATTCTTAGATAATTTAGGGTAATGACATTAACAGAAGACTTTATTAAAAAGATGAAGGGATTATGGATTGCCCTAACTTTATTTTATGAGCAGGAGAGATCTGAGGCAGAGTGCTAAACGGTGATTAGAGGGAGGTCCAATTTAGCTACCATAAGCCTTCCGTGCCACCTAAATGCAGAAAATGAACAACTGACCATATGATAAATTTAAACAAAATATAAGGATCTTTCTGATTAGTAGCAAAAGTAAATTAAATGAAAAATTTAAGACAAAAAATAAAGGATAAATAACGCACAAAATGACAAACTTTTATATTCGTCTAGGATTATATCACAAACTTTTTTTTTTCAATTAATAAACACAAACTTCCAATTATATTTTACATATATCATGCGATCTCTTTTCTGAATTTCGTCTGAAATGTGATTCAATACTTTCTGTACTCTAATCGTGACATTGTCCCCTCATCGAAAAAATTCACAAATATGACAGAATCCAAAAAAATAAAAATAAAAGCAAACCAGCCGAAGCTAGGGCTCGCCGATAGCCACTCAATCCCGAGACGAGGTCATCGGGGACCTTAGAAGATGCTAGCGACCTCATCCCACAGGGCAAAGGGGAGCCACCAACAAGGCCCCTCCCCTGCCATTTTATCCAAGACTTACTAGATCCAAGTCTCGGACTAAATATGTAATTGATGATTGATTAAGGCAGAGGGAGTAATTAGTTTCCCCTGCCCTTGCCCAAGCCCTAGCCCTAGCCCTAGCCCTAGCCCTAGCCCTGCCTCCCCCGTAAGGCTAATACTTTCTATGGCTTATAAGAGTAATTACGGGGTCTCCAGCCGCTTATCGGATGACCCCTCGGACGCTAAAAGGGCCTCGCTAGCAGTGCTGTTGTTGCTGCTACTATCGGGCACAGCTCCACCATGGTTATGATTGATCTTCTTTGTGGCGGACCTCCACTTGTGGTAGCCCCCGAAGAGGACGTCCATGTCCTCTAGGGTCCGACCTTGCGTCTCAGGGAGCATCACGAAGAAGAACACCCAGGACGCGAACGCTATTGATGCGTAGAGGTAGAAGGCACCGCTGATGGAGATGGCCTCATAGAGGGAGATGAATGTCATAGAGTTGAGGCCGCTCATTAACCGGTTCACTGCAACGCCAATGGCTGCGCCCTGGGCTCGAAGCCTTAGCGGGAATATCTCTGAGCTGTAGACCCAGGCGATGGGGCCCAGCCCCATCTCGAATGTCCCAACGAAGGTCAGCACCGTGACGATGCACACGATGAGGGCCCACGTTACATCCCCTTCCGGGTTGTTGTCGACCACCAACAGCGCAGTTGCGAGAGTAAACAATGACAAGACCATGCCCCCCACGCTGGCGAGGAGAAGCGGCCGCCTCCCAAACCGGTCAAGATAGAAGATCGAAACCAAGACGCAGACAGTCTTGGAGAACCCGACCGCCACGGTGGCAAGCAGCTGTTTCTCGGATGACTTGAGCCCTGCCTTCGCGAAGATTCGTGGGCTGTAGAGGACAACCGTGTCAACCCCTGACGCCTGCTGGAAGAACTGGATGCCCACAGCTGCGATCAAAATGTGGCGAACAGTCGGCGTCGGGTGTAGCAGCAGCTCCTTCCACACGCCTGACCCGCTGCTCTGCTTCTTCACTACCTGCACGACATCCTCATCGCATTCAGGGGGTATCCCGGCAGCTTCCTTAATGTCGGCAAGCCTGTCCTCGGCCTCGTCGTTTGATTCTGAAGTCCTGTAAAGTACCTTCCTGGCCTCACCCAAGCGGCCCTGCATGACGAGCCAACGGGGAGATTCAGGCATGGCCAGGACGCCAATGGCGAGGACAACTGAAGGGATGGCCCCGATCCCAAGCATGAACCGCCAGCCCAGGTTCAAAGGGAGATACGAGAAGCCGTAGTTCGATATGTACCCGAGGAGCACACCAGCATTTATGAATATCTGCAAGTACATAATCACCAATGATGAATCAAAATGTATATAAACATATTATGTTTAAAGTAATTAAAATGTGAAAAAAGAAATTTCAGCTTTCGAAATGTTCAGAAAAGAAAAATATATATATTAATAAATGTCAAATGCATATTCATGTGTGTATATATATATATATGTATTTTTTTCTCGTATGTAATATGTAATAGAAAAATCGTTCATTTTGTAGAATTATTTTGGTTATTATCTCATTCCTGACTCAGCACAGGTATTAAATGGAAAACAATGTCATATTGACTTCTCAGTACATGAATTGAATTTACAGCGGGGATCTCTTTTTCGTGGTCAAGGTAAAACCTAACATTTCTACTCATGATAGCAGGCAAAACCTAACATTCATACCAAGAAAAAAAGCTCAATGAGATTTTGTTTTTTTAACCACGATGCAATATTACTGGATTGAGGCACACTCGTATCGAGAACAAGATTGTATCATAATTCCATGTTTTATTGGTCGAGCAGACTTAGTTCATTAATACATCGTCACAATCGTCTATACCATTTCAGTTGTCTTACTAATCAGTTATAATAGCTTGGCAATCTAATATAAATCATAATTCAACATGATTCTTTGTATGACAATTAATTTGATTGTTAAAATTTTGTTAAAATAAATAAATAAATAAGAACATGTAATCCCTCCATCTTCTACCCCAAAAAATCTATATAATCTCTCCATCTTACCTGGAAAGCATTGGATTTCCTTATTTAAATCGTAATTAAAGATAAGGTTATTCCTAAAATAATATTTCTCTTTGGATAAGTCCTAATATGATTTTCTGGTCCCCTCCACCAATAAAATATACACAATAGTCCTAATATGATTTTCTGGTCCCCTCCACCAATAAAATATACACAATACGAGACGTTTAAGCTAAGTATCATTTGGCCATAAAACTAAAAGCTTTGAGTATGATGAAATGATTGAATTGGAACTTAATTATACTCAAAAAGAGGTTAAAAAAAAGGAAACCGAACCTCTGGGAAGGAGGTGAGGAAGCCACGGGATGAAGCCGGGGCGACTTCGGTGGAGTAGACGGGGGCGATCATGAGGGCGTACCCAGTACCAATCCCCGCCACAAACCGGCCGACCGTGAGCAAGGCATAGTTAGAGGCTAAGCCCATGAAGAGGGCACCCACGAAGAAGATCGCTCCGGCGATCACAATGGTGTAGCGGCGGCCCACATAGTCGGAGGTCCTACCGGCCATAGCGGAGCCGATGAGGGAGTAGACGTTGATGCTGCCGCTGAGTATCTCAATCTCCACATCGCTCACGTTCAGGTCTTCCTGGATGAACTTCGCCGCCCCACTCATCACACCGCCATCTATATATATATATATATATACCACAAATATAAAACGACTATTGATCAAAACACAACCTTAACTGATACAAATATAATCAAACATACAGATCGAAATTTACCGCGACCGGTCCTGTAAATTGGAAGTAAATCGCATCGAAAAGACACAACTACGTAGTATTTTCGAGATTGATTCCGGTAGTCCCCTAGATAAATCGAATCTCGATTTATTCGAAATTCACATACTAATTTGTGTTTTCCCATGCCAGACCAAAATCGAAATTTACCGCAACCGGTCCTGTAAATTGAAGTAAAACGCATCGAAAGGACACAGAGTAACTAGTATTTTCGAGATTGATTCCAGTATTCTCCTAGATAAATCAAATCTTGATTTATTCGATATTCACATACTAATAATTAGTGTTTTCCCGTGCCAGATGAAAATCGAAATTTACCGCTACCGGTCCTGTAAATTGAAGTAAATCGCATCGAAAAGACACGAGTATCTAGTATTTTCGAGATTGATTCCGGTATTTTCCTAGGTAAATCGAATCTCGATTCATTCGATATTCACATACTAATTAGTGTTTTCCCGTGCCAGATGAAAGTCGCCAGGTGCCAATTCCTTATCACGACTACAATTAGAAAAAGTGATTCCATTCTGTTCCATTCGATTTTCATAGTAACAGTAATACCACCAACAACAGAGGGTGTCTTGATCGATGCCGTGTGTCAACGACAATTCTCGATGAAATTAAAGTTCCACTACCAACAGACCAAAAAATAAAAAAACTATATTTTGTATTTTTTTCAGGAGAGAAATTAATGAAAAGAAAAAAAAAGTAAGAAACGGCAGAGAGAGAGAGAGAGAAAAAGCTCACCATAGCCAATCAAGATCGAGGTCATGGAGGCGAGGATGGTGCAAGCAAAGGCATACGTGTTCCTCTTCCGCGGCCGGTTCCACGCTTCGCCGTCGCCATTGGACGACCCGTACGAAAACGATCCCTGGGGGTCTTCGGCGCCGAACTTATGCTCCGCCATCTTCCGATCCCGGCGGCACAACCAGCCGAAGAGGAGAACCAAAGAAACAGAGGAGGCCGAGGCAGAGGCAGAGGCAGAAACAGAGAGGAGAGGGTTACGGTGTGACGGAGAAAGACACTTGGGGGGTGGGGTTCTGGTTTGGTTGGGGGCTTTACGGCTTCTTTTAAAAGGAAGAAGGGGGGTGTGTGGTGGGGACAGACAGGCTGTGGGTTGGGGGAACCAATGGCTGAGAATTGCGATTGCTTCTTTTCGGGTTTAAGGCAAATGTGTCGACCCTATCCGGACCGTCGGTACAATCTGCGCATACCTTTACTTGTCTATCGAGCTTTACCCGCACGTACTGCACGGTGAATATATCGATGGACCTATGATCGGACTATGCACCACAAGAATATTACTATCGAGTGATGTTAAATAAAGTTTCTTAAATAGACATCGCATGATTTAGATAGTTGTAAGTATATAATTAAAAATTTAAAAATAAATATATAAGATTTGATGGAGAGGAAGAAATGAGGATGGGAGACACGCGTGAATGAGGGAAAAGATAGCGAAAATAATAGTGTTCGAATTTTGGATAATGTTCTGTCCTTGCACATCAAATTTTTCCTTTTATATAGGAGTATAAATATAAATATAGATAAGGATGAATTTAAAGGGAAAAAACATGAATTTATCTTGAATTCGGTTTATAGCCTAAAAATGAAAGGTCTCGAGAGAAAAAAGCGACTTTGAAATTTGTCTGGAATTTAGCCAAAAATTAATGCAGTTAAGTTTTTGGTTAAATTCTGCCTCACGTCACGCTCGAATTGGGTAAATTATGTTCAAATCAATATATCATTTTAAAAAATTAGGAAAAAAAATCAAAATGTAAAAAGAAGAACGACAAAGCCACTGGTCAATATGGGAAGAGGTAGTTATGACAGCCTCGGTTGGTAGGGTAAGGGGTGAGCTAATGCGGGCAATGCTCGTGCAATGGTTCGTGGATGACGAGAGGGTGGAGATGGAGAAGTTGGTTTTAAAAAAAAAAAAGATTCAATTTTTGGGTAAATTAGTTCTTAGCTTGTATTTTCATGCTTTGTAACGATTTTCTGATCGTTTACAGGTTGGAATATTCTCAGTGAATCTTTTTTCCCGATGATAGAGTACATGGTCTATTATTCATCTAATTGATAAATTAAGGAAATAGAATACTCTGGATAATAGTAATATTTTGATAGTTGGGTTAGGAATAGTAATAGGAGTGAGGTGGGATGGGATTTGAAATCTCTAGAATATGTATCCCCATCAAGCGTTTGGAGTACGTTTGGAATATGAGTTTGAAATGACAAATGTGCTCGTAAATTATCTTTTCTTAAAAATTTCCTAAAATTAAAATTATTTTTTCATAAAAATAAAAATATTTTTTTGAAATTAAAAATATAAAAGAGAAAACAGTAAAACAATACTGTGTCGTGTGGTGGTTACCCAGTTTCGACCACCACTACCTTGGCGAGGTCGCCGACATACCCAGAAGTTACCTACGATCTCGTTTGGGCAGTGATGGCCGAAATGGGGCCACCACCGCCACGAAAATTGCGCCCATCTCTCTAGAGAGATTGGAGACAAAGTGGCATGTTGGTGGCCCGATTCCAGCCATCCCCAAGCCAATCGAGGTCGAATCGGGCCGCCACCGTGCATCTACCGCTCATCTCTCTTTCACTCTTCGAAGAGAGAAAGAGAAATGAGGACTTCACAGCTGTGGTAGTTCGATTCCAACGACTACTACCTAGTCTTAGGCCGTTGACGATCTCGCCAGGGAGGTGGTGCTCGAAATTGGGCCACCACCTTACCTCTGCCGCTAATCGCTCTCTTACTCTTCGAAGAGAGAAAGAGAAATGAGGATTTCGTAGCTGTGGTAGCTCGATTTCAGCCACCACCACCCAGTCTTAGGTCATTGACGACCTCGCTGGGGAGGTGGTGCTCGATATCGGGCCGCCATCGCACCTTTCCGTTCTTTCCCAGGTTTCAAATTCTATGGCAAATTTTGTAAATTAGAAACAAAGTTAGGGGCATTTGGGTCCTTTCAGTAATAATTATATACCAATGCACATTTGACCTGCCCCTTCCCTTGTGACTAATTACTTGATGTTCTATATCCCTATATCACGGGCTGATATTTTGTTCCCTCTTAAGTGCGATAATAGGGTTTTGATGTCTTTTTATTGGTACCTTCATTTACATCGGTTAATATGAGTTGTTATATTGCAGGTACGTATTCCTAATCGTTAGATTATCTGTATTGACTTGTTAACCGTGGAGAGAGGGTTGGGCCCTTGGAGTCTCGCTACAGGGTTCCTGGGGTGCCCACACGAGCTCCAAACTCTGAACCCGTGACACCTACATATCCCAATCCTAATCCCAATCCTACACAAAATATTAGGAAGAAAAATTCGTTCCTCAATTGAAAGAAAATTATTTCTCATTATTAAGGATGACAGTTCCCTATCACCAAGTAATTCTTCTATCTTAAAAATTAATTTTCAATCTTTTTGTATAATATTTTATTTTACTTTATTTCCATTTATGTCGACCTTTTGATAACTTTTCCTATTCCGGTCACATTTTTCACAAGATTTTCTATTTATCTCTTTGCCCTTCAGTCAAAAGAGTCTTAAATGGTATGCAGACCCATCAATTTCGAGTTAAGATAAGTTGTCAAGGTTATATTTTTTGACCACTAATTTATAAAGGTCTCAATTCACCACTAAGTGTAATCTAATAATTAGATATGTGTAGTTTTTTTTAATTATTTGCAATTATATAGAGCTTAAATAATAGAATTTTAACATGTTTTAGTTAGCTTAAAAATTTTCTTAGATGTTTTATGGTAATGACGTTAATAGAAGATGGATAAAAAAGAGAAATTAGGATGATTAGATGGCCATAACTTTATTTCATGGGCTGGAAAGACATCATGCAGAGTGCTAAATGGTGACTGGGAAATCCAAATATAGCCAGATAAGCCTCCAAGTCACATGAACACGAAAAATTAGCAACCAACGGATGGTACCACAAATTTAAAAGGAGAAAAACGAAGCCTTCCGATTTTTCGTAAGTGAAAAATCATGAAAAGTTTAAGGAAGAAAAATTGAACTCTTGATTTTATAGTTGAGAAAACTATCAATATGATCCTTCAAAGAACATATTGCCATCAATTTGGTCCTTCAAATATTTTTACCATCAATATGGTACTTTGAAGATCATATTGTCATCAATTTGGTCATTCAAAGGTTTTTGCCATCAATATGGTCCTTGAAAGATCATTCCATCAATCAAATTAATTATTCGTTAAAAACACCGTTAGTATTGCTTAACTCCGTTAAGTAATTTCTATAAAAATAAAAATAAAAATAAAAATTGGAAAATATCTATATGTTGAAATAAAAAATTGATAATATTTCTCACTTTAACACATGCGCTATGATTTTATCAACCGCCTGATAGTGATAGTCTCCAATCTCCATGTCCACCTCCATCTCCATTCATCTTCATCTTTTTCATTGATACTGAGAAGAAGAGGAAAGAAACCAAGCAGACAAGTACATTTGAGAGAGAGCCATTTTTCTTCCATCTCAAAAAAAAAATCTATTTTTTTATACAATTTATTTTTTTTCTAGATGAGAGAACCCTAGGAGAGCCGCCGGCTCCAACTACCATCCATGTACGATCCATACTATATCTGACCAACTACCCAATCCTACCTCCTCTACGTTCTTGACAGTCCATCTTTGTCTCAGTAGAGTCTTTCAATGGCATGTTTTGATCCTCTTCCCCATTACTTAGAAAAAATGAACCGTCGGTTCAGATACAAGATACTATCATTACCGCCTGGACAATAAAAAGTAACCCATCCAATGGTATTTAACAAATGAAAGATGAAATTGATGGCGATATGATTTTTGAAAGACCATATTAATGGCAAAAATCTTTGAAGGACCAAATTGATGGCAATATGATTTTTGAAGGACCTTATTGAGGGAAAAAATCTTTGAATGATCAAATTGATAGCAATGTGATTTTTTGAGGACTAAATTGATAATTTTCTCTTTATAGTTTGTTACATTGTATCTAGTAGATGCTATATCTCAATCCCTAAACTCCCCTTGGAAAATGAGGAGTTTTTTTTTTGTTACAAAAGAGGTCGATAGGCGTAGTATAATGAAAGAAAATATTAATAGCTAATAAGTGCGCATGAATAATCTCACTAGGCATCGAACCTGTAACTTCCTAGTTGTCAGACGATGACGTACGCCACTGCGCTAGACCTTCTTTTCATGAAAAATTAGGAGCTTGATTTTGGAAATTACTCGTTTCCTTTCTCGTGTTTCTACGGATAGATGTATTCATATTCCTCGCTCGAAGAACCCTCTCGCACATGACTTAGCCCTTCATCTTTAAATCACGTTTTTGGGTCATGGGGTTCATGATGTAGCTTTTTCCACCTTTAACAGTATAATTGTCCACCTTGCTTATATATTAAGAGAGAGAGAGAGAGAGAGAGAGAGAGAGAGAGAGAGAGAGAGAGAGTGGAGTCCAAAAGGAAATATTTCGTTTAGATTTGCCTTTATCGTTACGACAATGAGAGTAGTCCCCACTGCTTTATATTTTGGCCACGTGCTTCTCCATTTTTATCAAAAAAATTGCATATTTTCCGTACCACGTTTTTTAATTTTCAAATTTTTCTGGAAAAAAGAAAAACAATTTCTTGGCATACAACTTTTCACCTTCCATTATTTACCAAGAAGAAAAAAACTCACCTTCCACAATCCACCAGGGCACATAGGCATACTAATTCTAAAATAATTAAGGGAAAAAAGTATTTTTCCTATATATTTTGCAAATAATTAATTTTTTGATCAATATTTTGGTATTTAGAAATTCAATGGGCTCGACTAATTCAATTATAGTCGAATCAGTCCATTAAGAGGTAAAATTTTCTCAGTATAAATTTTTTTCTTAAAAAATCTATCAGCAAATCAAGTAAAAGGATTTGAATAAGGGATCCAACATAAGGCATAGTAGAGGGACCATTAAGTTCCTTCCCATAATGCTTTTGGAATGTTAGATTGTTTGATTTGATTCGCTTAAAAATTATTTTCTCGAATGAGGATGTGCAGATTGATGGTAACGACTTGGCTAATGATTAACCATCCCGGTATTATTTAAAAGTAATTACTCTACGGAAGTTTTAATTTGTTTCAATAATATTTAAAAGTTCTGTAATGTCGACAAACATTTCTAACTATTTATTATTTTTTTGGTAGGTATTCTAACTATTTATTATATTTATGTTTAAAATTTTAAATCTTAAGACAAAGAAAATAACGTGTTTGGTTTGGTGGCCAAATGTCTTACGACTTCCCTCCCCGTTGTTGGCTTGTCATGTTTATCTTTTCCGATGTCACAATTTTCCTCACTTCCTTCTTTTCCTTTTTCTATTATTCACGTCTCTTTAATTTTTTTATGAAAAATATAAATTAGGTCCCCCCCCCAGAAAAAGGTAAACAAAAGAGGTACGGGAAAAAAAATAAAAAAGATACAAAAAATTACAGCTACACGGGTGGGGCCTTATATATAATATTTCTCTCATGTATGTCACGACGCGATGATGCCAACTTGGCTCCTTAGTCCTTATTCTATCGATCGATGTCACAATTTTTTTTATCTGAATGGATAATTATTATTCAGTTGGCCTGGCTTTTTATTATCTATTTTACCTTTTTTTGGGTTTGCTGGAAGGTTGGGACTGGCACTTCACATGCCATGTTTCTCGTTTGTTCTTATTAAGAAAGTCTTGTCTGATGGCGTGATGTGTAGTCCTTCCTCCTATCAACAATTTGCCCGGTTTGACATATTGACACGTGGGCACCAATTCTATTTAGGACCTCACTATCTGCTAATCCCACCGGCCCCATAGTTTATTTATTTATTTATTTATTTGGCCCACCATAGTTTATTTAATTACGTAGTCATGAAAGAAAAAAGTTCTTATTTTTTATTCTTGTTTTTTAATATCTTCTTAATTATTATATAATAACATGAAAGAGTGACAATATTTTTTTTTATTGGGTAACGGAAAGTGACAACTTCAAAGCTATTGAAGAGAAGAAAATGGACAAATTGAAAGATAAGTATTGCTTTGTCGTTTTAATAATTAACGAGGTACTTAGACCGCACGTTGTGGCGGGTGAAGAAATTTGTTTAATCATAAATATGCAAGTTCATTTCATATATTTGTAATTTAAATTATAACATTTTTTACCTCTTATTTTTAACTTGTGTGGTTTTTTAAATACCAAACTATTCTGTTATGTTTAGCATTTAAAGTCCTAGCTAACGTCATAGGATTAGTGCAAGTGGTCGAACAACTGCCCTTATTTGTGATTTTTTATGTAGTTTACCAAAAAATAAATCAAAATACTCTTCCTTATTTTCATAATAATAATTGATTGAATTCATATTCCCAATAAATGAGTATTTAACAATTTTGTTTTCTTATGGGTAAAGCTATCTATGTAAGCATATGAAAGATCGATCAATAATGAGCTAAGGGTTTACGATATTGAACCAAAAGCTGAGAGTTTTCGAACGAAACTCATAAATTCTGCTTTTCTGCTTATATATATATATATATAATAGATTCAAAAACTCTCAAATTAAAATTCTACTAAATATATGAGTTATAATCTATGTAAATTAAAAACGCCAAAACAATTCTTCATATTGCGCCACATAAGACAAAAGAGTCTTTACATTGAGTGGCTTTTCATATTTAGCGAATTAATGAAGGACATGTGGCTTAATATGATTGTGACATGTTACAATTAATTAAATGTAATAAAATATATATTATGATAGAAGTCAGAAAGTTTACCCTATTCAATAAAAAAAAAGCTTTTGAATCTTTTTTTTGATATTATTAATTTATTATGTGTTATAATTGTAAATTTGAACAATATCAAAAATTAAAATATGCAGGCATCAAAATTTCTATGCGCGAGCTCGTTCTTCTAGTTTATATAATATCTAATGTTTATTTATTGTACGTAAGTATTAGAGGGATCATTTAGCATACTTTTGATGTGAGATGTTTCCTTCCGTCTCTCTATATGAAGAATCTAAAATTAATAAATTATACACTATACAATTGTATAAACTATAAAGTGGGACAATCTCGAGCTAATCCCGTCCTTCGGGGGAGAGATGATTGTCTGTGCAAACGTTATCAGGAACGCACTTCTTCTATTGAGAATAAAAATTTAAAACTGTATAAAATATTAAATAAAAATATAAACAGTAAAGCATTTGACTAACAATCCAATTATATGACTTTAATGCCTTGTTTGGATTCCCAATAAAATAATTTTAACTTTAACTCAACACACTACACAATAAAAACACACATTTTCCAAGTCAAAAATTTTTACTTTAACTTTAACTCAACACACTACACAATAAAAACACATGTTTCCCAAGTCAAATTTATAATCACATCTCATTTGTTCTTTTTCACAATCAAAATTAAAATTACTTTAACTCTGAAACCAAACGCATCATAAGAACTTTTAAATAAATTTTTGTGCGTAACCTTGAGAATGAGAAACTAGTATCTTTCAGAAGAAATTAAATACTGAATAAGCCTAACGTGCGGTCCATGTTAGTAATAATAATCTTAGACTCCCTTGTGGATCGTTATTGAAATTGAAATGTAGCTTAATGTATGGTATGGTGTGAAGATCAAGTATATAACGCCTAAACTAAAAAACCTAGAAAACATAAGGAATTGAAGTTAAATTCTTTTAAAGTTAAACAATAAATGAGAAAAAGAAATTATACTTACTAGTTTTATTTATTTTACTGGAATTATTTTTATCTTATATGTATGAATCGGATAAGACATTTCAATGAAATTATACCATTTACTAAATCACGAAATGGTGTTCTCCTTTGTTTTGTCTAATAATGAAAGTCATCAACCCATATGCATATTGTTTCGTCAGGAATTACTCATTTTCAATCTGTTTGAATTGATTTTATAGATTTTTTATGCTTAAATTTTTTTTTAAAGCTAATGAATTTAATTTATATTACTTTCATAAACAGTTCTGAACTAATTAAGGTTGTTAAATTAATGAGAATAATGTTGACCCAATATGGCTTGCCAGTCTAGTATGTGATCTAATCATAGGACTATAATGATTAGTCACAACTCATATTATAGTTTTGATCAGCTTATGGTTCCAAATTAATTTTAAAATATAAGTGAATTTTATATATCTAAAACTATAACAAATATAATTTTATAGTTAAAAGTGATTCTTTAGATCCAAGTTATATATAACCTGGATGAAATATTTAAAAATATAACAATTTTAAGATCTTATCAATGAGTCATTAACAATGGAATTGGGTGATATTCTCGTAATCTCCAATTTGTCACTAGCTTTATCAATTTGGTTGAAAATTTTTATTTAGTAAACGACGTACTAATTATTTTTAATTTCAGTGGGAACTATTTCACATATTCTCAATATTGAATATTACATTTTTAATTTTAGTGGGAATTTATAACCTTTTATTTTTATATGGAGATTATGATTATAAATTATAATTGGGTTGAATGAATATCTTTACTTTTTTAATTTTAATTGGAAATTTCTTAATTAAAAACAATATATATTCTTTTAATAGAATTCTTAATTTTTGCATTTGAGAATTAAAGTTGAATATTGTTTCAGGAGTGATTGATACTCATCCCTAAAGCAAAACAGATAATGTATAAGAATATTTAGAGAATAAATGTACTTTGAATATCTTTGTCCCATATCAATTAGTATTTTTATTTCATTCTTCGTACGTAGTTACATCATTTTGTAAGATGTTGCACTTTTCTATTGATTAAATATTATGTAAGAGTATTAAAAGAGAGTGTAGCGCAGTAGCGCACGCCCCTGCTTGGTAACCAAGAGGTTCCGGATTTGATACTTCATGGACTACCCACACCTCTTTATTAGTTATTAAGATTTCTATTTCATTGTATTAGTACCACATGCCTCCCTTGTATCCGGAAAAAAAAAAAAAGAAAAAAAAAAGAAAGATATTATGTAACAATAGAGAAACCAAATAAGGAACGGGACAATATATATCGTATGATTTTCATATTTCCCAAACCTCCTTCTCTCTCGCCCTTTGCCTCAAGAAACCCTAAATTGAGCCTTGTTGCCGGCGTGCTCGGCTCCTGTTGGGCGCGTCGGCTGTCAACACCATTGAATTGGAAAGATGGGGTCTTTTCTTTTATCTCCCGGCTATCTCCGTTCCCGGCGGCCCCTCTCCCTTCTCTCTCTCTCTCTTCTCCCTTTATTCTCCTCTCTCTCCCCTTCCTTTCTCTTGGGCATCACTGGTGACCCTTTAGGGTCACCATCCAGCCCCGCTGCTCAAGGTCACGGTGGCGAATCGCTCATCCCAATTGACCTTCGATCCAGTCAAGGGTCTCAGCATTCATTGGCATGGCTGCTCCTACTCAGTGCAGCGGGTTCTTGGTCGAGGCTGCAGGTCTCGTTGAATGGGGTCTCGCCCATCACAGATAACTCTGTAAGCTTCCTCCGATTCGATCGAGGATCCTACTAGCTTCTCTCAGATCTTACTTGCTTTATCATCCCCGCAAAGGCCCTTTGCCTAGGGTGGGCTCAGTCACCCCAATCTAGGTGTGGTTGAGCACTGCCCTAGTTTTCCAACATTAGAGGCTGACCTCAGCCTAGGTCCAGTCGGCGGCTCAACCTCGCTAGCTGCTCACTGCCGATAGCCAGTAGAGTCGAGGTCTGTCTCTGACACCCCCCACCTATAAGCCTAAGGCGAAGACGGTGTCTGAAGGTGTCCCAGGGTTGTAGTGGCCATTCTCCTCCTCCTCTTCGTTAGATGTCCACCATGGAAAATACTTGTTCCCTACCAGGGTCAAGCCTTCTCCCTACCCGAGCAGATCTATAGCAGAGAGTGAAGACGACCTTTAACTCCTCGGTCTTCGGCGTTTGCGTCAACAGAGGCTTCACCGCCCTTGACCAGGACAACCACCATCAAATCTGCCGCGCATCGACTGACCCCGATTGTCTTTTGCCCGCCACTCAACCAGGAGACCGCCTCGCCACTGCGATGGAATCTTCTCCTTCCACTATAAAGGATTGTATTTGTACCCTAATAGTATATCATACTAACCGCTTACAAAACCCAACTCTTGTGGCTGTGCCCTTTTTCTGTGTGTTTACAGGTTTTGGCTCCCTGATGACACTCACTGATTTGAACCGGTCAAGGAAGCTTGGTACTCCGATTTGATAGTTTGATTACTTTTGGTTAGTTAGTTGTCGCTGGTTTGAACCAATCATAGAAACCTAGCTGAATTGGTTTGAATGTCTATGGATTTGATTGTTTAGGAATTTGTTGATTGAAATGATCTAGAGATGTGATCTGTGAAGGGTTCCTACGCCGGGTACCGTCCAAAGCTCCTCTTGGCTCTGCTTCTTGGTCTCCACCGTAGTAGCAGTCTCTTTATGTATTACGCTATACTCTACTTCCCGATTTTCACTAGAGACATATGGAGTTTAGTCTCAAGAGATTGAGAATGGATTACACTAACTGGAAGGATTTTTGCGGTTGTATCTAGCTTTATTTAATGTGCTTCAGGCTCATGTATTTTCCTTTGTAGCAATCTCGGTGGATCTGCTATAATTTATTGTCTCTGTAATGTATCTTCTTGGACATTTTCCCCTTGTATCCGTTTTTGTCATCAATGAACATTCATTGATTGTTGAGAAAAAAAAATGTAACAATATATTTATTCGCCCTCAACAACTATATTTTTCTTAGAACATATTGGATTTTATCCATGAGTAAAATAGTATTTCAAAAAAATTCAGAAAATATGTAACTTTTATTTTTTAAAGTTAGAACATGTAAAATTATATAATACAATTATCATACTTATTAACAAAAGATTATAAACAAATTGTTCAGGCATATAAATTTTCAGAAATACCTATTAGATAGCTCCACAATGTAAGATTAGACTTAAAAGATAAAATCTCAATATATCTTACACATAAAAAGTAGGGAAAAATATTTTTAATTGATAATCTATAAAATCGGTAAGAAAATTTCTCTTGCTTACAGTTTCACTCATTTTATTAGCTCCACATTTTTTTTTGGATAATACCTTAGCTCTACATTATATATGATTATTTTAGGATACATTCATACGAAGGAGGAGACTCTCTTATCTTAACGAAGTAAAGTTAAAATAGCATACAGCGGGACATGGTTCGGACTGGGAATATTTTGGGTGAAATATAAAAGGAGAGTGTTACAATACGGTAAACATTATTATTATTATCAATCAAAATTAATATAATTTAACGTATTTACATAATAAATGGACAGAATTATTTTTTACTGTTATAAAACTTACGAGACTAGTAGAATATATGAGAAGATTATGTAATTAAGCACTAGAAATTTACCAATGAGGATCGATGCCTGGAAGTCTCGTTCCAGATGAGGGCAAATATCATTGTACTAAACTCTTTTTCTGGACATATTCATTTTCGAAATTATTTTGGAAGAGGTAGATAGAAGAAAAATAAAAAGACAATAAGACTAATTTCAAAAAATGAAACCTCTATAAATTTAAGCATTTACTTTACGAATTTTTATTCATAGTGTTTATAGTCAATTTTAAGTTTTTCATTGAGTTTTCCAATTTTTCATTTTGTTTTCCCTTAATTCTTTTTTAACTTCATGAAACATAAAAGTAATTTCAAAAAGCTCAAATAAAAATAAAGATGCGATCCACATGGGGACACTATGATATCAACTAATTACTATACTATGTTGCCAAAATATAGTAATTAATAATGGGGATAAGTTTCAATAATATCGCTAAAGATGTATATTATGCATTAGAATACTTATAATTTAATATTTCAAACTAAATGCCACGTCCTTTTTGTCGGTATTGTTTGTTAGGAAGACGGACCGATGGAAAGGACGGCGGCTGAGGGAGGAAAACGCCATCAACAGACTCAAAACAGGAAAAATAACACTTTTGGACTTAAATGTTTGATGACTTGGCCACTTTTACTCTAATTCTAGTCCTCAATCTTCCATTTGTTTGCCAGTTTAGTCCACACATCATACTTTTCGTCAAAGAAAGCTAACCTGAATTTTTAATTTTAATCCTAGTATTTTCTTTAAATAAAATTTACATTTTTATCATTTTAATCCGAATGTTACTTTTTTTGTTAGGCGACAATTCTATGTATTTTTTATATGATGCTTTTCTATCTTTTAATTTTCACTTATATGTTAGCACCATTTTATTTACTAAAACAAAGTAAACATAGATACCACAATCAGTACATGCTAAAACACGAAGGGGGTGGCCAACGGCATCTCAGGTAAGGCCGGAGCTGGAGGTCTCTTATGAGACGCAAACCGTCATTAAATCGCAGATTTTATTTGTTCACAATGCTGAGGGATCGACATCAGTCCAGCAGAGCTTTGGGCGGCAATGATTCCATTCCATATGTACATGAAAGTTCATCATCATTGGGACCCCTCATGTTTCGTGACATTATTCGAGCTGTCCTTAATCCGTACAAATGGGCAAGTTAAAGTCCCGCACGTTTTTCTTGAGAGGGGCGGATCTACATTAGTGAAATAGGGTTAACTGACCCTACTAGAATTGAGAAAATGTTATAGAAATAAAGAATAGCTGTAATGGAATTGTCCTTGTTTTAATTCCATTTTGCCGTAAAGTTACAAAATAACCCGATGAAAAAAAAGAAATACAGATTGAATTCATTTTATTCTTAGGTTGCATCCGTTGGTACACGGAAATTGAATTGCATGGAATGAATAACCATTTCTTTATATGATCTTATGTTACTATTAAGAGCTAGAAACGCCATTCCATTTGGAAGATATTTTTCCTTCATTTTCACGGAATGATATTTCCTTTAAAAAAATTAAGTAATATCTATTGCACTATTTTTACTAAGTTTTACACGATCACATATTTTTTTCCTATATCTAAAATTATATGTATCCCTTATATAACCTAAAAATATATATTATATATAGGGAACTAACCTAAAATGGTTTATGGTTTACTCGTTTTGTCAAATCTATCATATGTTTTTTTATCAAATCTATTCCATGATTTACTTTTTACATCAAATCTATTCCGGCATTATCTTTTCCGTCGACATCTAATGGTCGTGCTGACCTGGCGCCCACGTGGCAAGTGTGGCCCACTATCCCTCCATGTGCCACGTCAACAAGGCCGTTAGATGTCGATGGAAAAGATAACATCGGGATAGATTTGATGCAAAGAGTAAACCATGTGATATACCTGACAAAAAAAACATATGATAGATTTGACAAAATTGATAAATCATGGGCCATTTGGGGTAAAAATCTCGTATATTTATAATGACATCTTAGTAAAAATGTCCGTTTTTTTTTTACGTAAACATACACTATTCATATTCTCAAATTCAATCTATATGACTCACTATTTTGTTCTCAACACAATTACATGTTAAATTCATTCTATTTCTTTCCATTGTATTCCCATATATCAAATGTAACCTTACTACCTCACTTGCACAGAAAGAAAAGAAGCAACATTATATGATCAAATGCGAAAGATCTCTCTTAATTCTGTCAAAAAATACTACAGAAAAATACTTTAATATATTCAGATTTAATTGATATTTCAAGTTGTAACTTTTTTATTCATACTATCGTGGTAATGTTACTATAAAATTATAAACTATAAATTATTTTAATACATTTTTCAGATCTAATATTTCATTATTGGAGAAATTACGCCATATAACCCATAATTTACGCGTTTTGTCAAATCTATCCTATATTTTAAAAATTGTCAAATATATCACATGGTTTACATTTTTCTCCAAATATATCCGGCCATTATATCTTCATTTAATGAAACGTTAGTAGGCTCCAAATCTACCTCATGATTTTAAATTTTTTTTCTCAAATCTATCATATAGTTTAAATTTTTTTCTCAAATCTATTCCATAATTTTAATTTTTTCTCAAATCTATCCCAGATAAAAGGGTCACAGAGGTAAAACCGTTAAACGTTAACGGAGATATAACGGCGGGATAGATTTGGCGCAAAATGTAAACCATGTGATATATTTGACAATTTTTAAAATATATGATAGATTTGACAAAATGCGTAAACGATGGGTAATATGAGATAAAAAAAAACCCCTTCAATATTTGTATTCACTATCTTTTGGGTCTTGGATTCCCCCTCGAAGGCGAGTTTCGTGCAAATGGACTTTGAAATATAATGAGATGCTAAATTGACAACTGGGAGTTCATATATACGTGCTCGGAGATATTCGAATGGTCTTCACTGGATTTGTGTTTAGGTCATATTTAGGAGTTCCTATATCCCTTTTCTGTATCGGTTGATTTTTGTCCTTTTTCATGTTTTAGAATTTTTGCCCCTTATTCCATTAAAAGAAAAAACAAGAACAAGAAGGTTCGACAATATAGATGGATGCCACAATCATCAATATATACATTATTAGATGATAGACCTGACTATATCCCAAAAATATTCAACTTTATATCGCGACATTATTAATGATAGACTTTCATCATTTGATGCTTCCATGTAATTTTATTTCACATGGAATGAAATTGCAACAAAACCTCCCGTACATCACGAGGAAAAATCTTAGATAATTATATCTAAAAAAATGCACATAACAAGTTCGGGCCCGAACTTGTTATGTGCATTTTTTCTTGGAATTGGCATTACCGCAGCCCGAACTTGTTATGTGCATTTTTTCTTGGAATTGGCATTACCGCAGCTAGGATAGATGAAAAATGCACATAACAAGTTCGGGCCCGAACTTCCTTTACATGAAAAAGAATAATATGGATATGGATATCAAGGATGACGAAAATAGTGATCAAATCCCAGATCTAAAAACATTCCATCCTAATTACATACGTTTTCAATTTATGGATAACTTAATAGCAAATAAAGCATCGGTGACACTAGGATCTTTTAAACTTCAATTAATGATGTAGTGAAAGTAACCAAAGAATTTTTTTTTTAATAAGTAACCAATGAAATTATCATAATTCAGTCTGCTCATCTCATCCCCTTATTTTTATTTCCTTTAGTTATAAAACTTTTTCTTTTTTTATGAATTTTGCCGTTGGTTATAAAGCTATTATATATTATACAAAAAGAAATGCATTCTTTTTTTTGGATCTGTATTAATAAATAGTGCTATTCTTGGCCGACCCCGACCCCGATCCCACCCAACCACCCCCCACCAACACCCCCTTCCCTTTCTCCCGATTCTTTTATTGAGTATTAGGAGAGTGACACGTTGACGGCCTAAAAACCTAAACCCCCCTACCACCCAAAAAAAAAAATGCTTTTCTTTTATTGAGAACTAGGAAAGTGACAAGTTGACAGCCAATGGAGAAGAGAAAAGACAAACGATTGAGTGAGACTCCTCCTCATATATATATATATATATATATATAACTGGTAAGCCCATCTATCAGGAAGAGAGTTGATAAGTCATCCATGCTATCTTTTTATACACGATAAATATATACAATATTTTATTCTTTTTCGCCGAATATATACAATATTATGTTTTTTTTAATATGAAAATAAGAAAAAAGAAGGTTGCCATAAGGCAACTATATATAGCCAAAATGTCACATTTAGTCCTCAATCTTTAATCACTTTATTATTTTCATTCTAAGGGAGCGTTTGGTTCGAGTATTGTTAGATTACATGAAATGTAAAGATTGAAGGGAAGTTTAACAATGAAATTTTTTTCTGGGTTAAAATTTAAAATGTGAGATTATTGTGTTTAGAAAATTATATCGTATACCAGGAAATGTGATAATATAATATATGTTTTATTTTTGTAGAGGTGATTATAGGTCACACAACTGTAATCTCCATTATAATCTAATAATTTCATCTATTTTGAATACAAAGTTTTTATCGACCACAGCTGTAATGTTTTAACTCGAGAAAATGATTACAACGGTTAACTTTTACAACCTCTACAAACAAAAGTCGTAAAATACTATGTAAAGTTCGAATTTTACAACGCCCCCTAAAGCTTTATTTTTTGGACTATATGTTGTTAACAATCTTCGTGATGGTGTCAATTTTGATCCTTGCACCAATTTCCAATCAAAATTGTTAAGATTCAGTCCGCTTTTGTTGATAAAACTCATTTTCAATAAAAAAAGATCAAACATATTACATAAAAAGGAAATGGAAGTTGCAGGGTCGCAACCTTACAAGAGAGGAGGGGCAATAGGAGTCTTGCCAGCAGCCCCATCATCTCAGAGGGGTCACCGGCAACCTCGATTAGAGGGGTGTTGGCCCTTCTGAAAACCATTACCCTCTGATTAGGGTGATTGGCCACCTCAATGGTTGTTGGTGACCCACAAAGTGTGAGGGTGGTAACGCCTTTAGTGGCCATCCCTCCAATCGGAGTCATCGACGATCTCAATGGTTGACTGCAACCCCATTAGGGCAATAATGGTTGCTACCGAGGCCCTCACCTCCTCGAAGTTAAAAAATGATAAAAGTGGAGGGGTGATGGCAGTTGGTGAGTCCTTACTGCCTCCTCCTCCTCCTCTCCAGCTCCCTAGTCGGTTTTACTTTTTTTCTTTATTTTAATTTTGGAGAATAATTTTTATTTTAAAAAAATTTTGGAGGAAAAAGGTAACAGTTTTAAATGAAAATAATGGAATGATCGAGATTGACACTATGAGAGATGGTGGAAGACAGCATATACCCGAAAAGAATTAGGACGAAAAGCAAAAAGCCGTTAAAGGCTAAGGATCAAATGCAGTTCATGATCTAATCATAGTACCATTATCATTAGTCGCGATACATATAATAATTTTGATTAGGGTTCTAAATAGTTTAGAAATGTAATAAATTTTATTTATCTATGTTATAACAAAAATAATTAATTATAGTTAAAAGTGATTCTTTATATCCAAGTTATGTATAACATGGATGAAATATTCATAAATATATTAATTTTAAGATGTTATCAACTAATTATTAAGATGGGTGTGTAACTAATATTCTGACAATTTCCAACTTGTCACTAGTCTTTTGTTAATTTGGTTGAAAAGTTTTATTTAGTAAACAACGTACTAATTAATTTTAATTTTCATGTTCTTAAAAATAAACTACACTTAGTGGGTTAGGATACAGTTACACTCCCTAAAAAAGTGGGGGCCTGGGTATTAAGTGTGTAGAGGGTCATAATTTGGCCCTACTCGGGAGCTTTGCTTGGAGAGCCAAACTAGATAATAAGCTTTGGGCTCGCATCTTACGTCATAATTATCGAGCAAGGCCTCAACCTAGAAAAGGGTGCTCCCTCAATAGATTGGCCCTGCAGCATGTTAATTTTATTTGTAACTTGGGTACTAAATGGGCTATTGGAGGTGGTCAAGAAGTGAATTTTTGGTTTGATACTTGAGCTGATGTTGCACTACTAAGGTCGCGTATCTCGAGCCCTCTAGCTAAAAGAAAACGCAACATTTCTATGGTAGACGTTCTCAAACAGGATGGATCATGGGATTGGGGACATATCTGCTTTCAAGGTCTATTAGGAACCATTCAATGGATACACGAATGTGGAAATACTTGAGCAATGGCTGGTTCAACACCAAATCAGCCTATGAACTGGATTGTGGGCGAGACCCTAAGGCCACTGAAAAGGAGTGGCAATGGCTTTCGAAAACTCTCTCACACACAAGGATTATCAACTTCCTATGGCCATGTTGTCATGAGAAAATTGCTACTTGGAACCTGTTGCATCACAGGGGCATGAACATCACTCCTACTTGCTCCATTTGTCATAACTATGTTGAGGATGTCTCCCATGTTCTCGAAGAATGCCCGATAACGATGAAATTCTGGAATTCTTTGGAAGTCCCTCTCTCTAAGCGGGCACTTTCAAATTGCCCATATACGATTGGAATAAACAAACTGCTGGGCTTATGAAAGCCACAAACATCATATCAAATGGTCCTTATCTTCTTGCAAGCCCTTTGGCTTATTTGGAATAAACGGAATGAAGCTATATTTCAAAGAGCTTCAAACTCCACAAATCTTCCTAATCTTTGTCCTAGCAGATCAGCAGGATTCCAAGGGCTCCTCCCAAGCATGGACACTTGGATGACTCATTTCGTGAATGTTACTTGGACTTCATTGCCTCGAGGTGGATGAAGCTTAACACGGATGGGTTGGCCTCAGGGAACCTTAGTAGAGCTAGGGCTAGAGGGGTTTTGAGAAACGATTTAGGTGGTTGGATTCGAGACTTTGCTCTGTTTCTAGGAAAGACCAATAACTTTGTGGCGGAATTGTGGGCAATCTGTGAGGGGCTTGTTATGGCCAAGTCCCTGGATATCCAGTCACTTTGGATTGAGTTAGACGCCAAGGTGGTCGTGAAACTAATATGGGGGTTAAAAAAATTGAAGTAAAATGAAAAAATGATAATTGTGTTTTTCAATTTTCCATTATGTTTCCCCTTAATTTCGTGAAATATAAAATTATTTTCAAATAGCTCAAAAAGGAAGATGCGAGCCTCATGGGAACACTTCGACCTTCTTGTCGCAATGAAACTCATAACTTTCACTTTTCTACGTCCCCGACAACACTGCCTCAAATGATATTGATGGGGATCATTGGGCCTATCGGCGATTGACATGGCGGTGGCTGGTGGTAGACTCCTACCTTCATCCATTTTTATTTCTCATTTCATTCTTCTTTTAATTATTTTTATTTTATGCTTTTTTATAATATTAGCATGTTACTTAAGTAAATTTTTTAAAAAATGGATGGAAAAGTAAACTGAGCTAGTATTAGCTATAAATAAAATTATTTTGGAAGTATATGCTTAAATTTATAACTTTCATTTTTTACTATGTTTAGAAGATACAAAATAGTAAAAAAAAATTTCAACTTACCTTAGATAATGTAACCAGTGTTATCAAAACCGCACCGGACGTTAACCCGATTGAGATATGGGTTCATGGATTCAAGGATTCAACCAAAGGTTTAATGGATCGGACCACACGTTTAAAAAAATTAAATATACATAATTATTACCAAAAATAAGCACACACTAATTTGATTAACTATTCTTAATTAGTAATAGAAAAAATTTCACTCATGCCCCTCTCTCTACACTCTTACTCTACGTCACTTGTATATCTCTCGTTTATGAAGAAAAACTACATTTTGGACTAAGGAAGTTCAAGAAGAAAAGCAATTTTTTGAACTGATAAAGACAAAAAGTGCTTACAGTGTAAGTGGTTAATGATGCATGTGTTGTAGATGAGAGGCGTAGAGCATCGACAAAGTCAGGATTTTCTTTCAGCGAGAACAAAAGACATATATAATGCATATATGTTTTTTTAGCATGGGCAAAATCCTAAAAAAATTATAATTTATGGGGCAAAACTTAAAAAAAATTAATTTATAGGCAAAAACTTGGGGGAGTCACAAAATTCAGGAGGGGCAATTGCCCCCTGAAGACACTGTAGCTCCGCTCCTGGCCTAAAGGTCTTTGATTTAAATCCTTATCCACTGATTTCATTTTTCTTAATAAAATACCCATAGAATCGGTCTGGTTCGTTTGGGTTCGCTGGGTTAAAATAAAAAATGGCCGATTTTACCGGTCCAAATATGCAGATTCAATCTTCAAGTAATACCGGACCAAACAAGGTGTTGATTCCCGTTCAGACCGGTCTGTCCCATCTGATTTGAATAACACCAAATGTAATTGAAAAATGAGCAAAAACTCAAATGAATATATGAATATAGGATCTTTTCATCAGAAAACTATCCATGTCTTACTTGACGTGTGTACAGAATGTAGTTGCAAGAAGTCGAGATAGAACTATAACAACTGAAAGAATATATGAAATTGTATATGTGTTTACTTCACGCATCTATCTCATTGTATCTTTCATTGCAGTGATCCCGGTGAATATGCTATATTTTTTTGTCTCCGTAATTTCACTCTTTGTCATTTTATCTTGAACCCATTTTTCATATCAATGGACTTTCATTGATTGACTAAGGAAAAAAAAACTATATATGTGGTGTAGTTTCATTTTACGATATACTTGATATCAGTTTAATTAGTATACTATGTTGCTACAATATTGTAATAAAAAAAAAGAGATAACTCTCAATTTATTTATATATAGTAAAATTGACTTCCGATAGCAATAGATGTACTTCAGTTAATTCAATTGGAAAAAATAACAAATCAAATACTACTTTCAAAACTATAAAAATAATAATTACAATTAATAATGAAATAATAATTGAAACATATAACAACATTTTTAAATCAGAAAACAATAAGCCAATAGATTCACCCGTCCTCTCTTTCTCTCAACCAACCAGTTGTGCCCCTTTACAGAAACCCTAAGAGCATCTGTAGTGGGCGTCCCCGCTGCTTTGGTGACAGCAGCGGGAACGTCGCCATTTTTTTCCCTATTTTGGGAGAAAAATGAGTAGGGACCATCTTCACTATAGTAAGTTCCAGTTGGAGCCTACCGCATGGTTATAGCTGGGGCACACTCTTCCCAGCTGCAATTTTACTTCTTTTTTTTTCATTTTTTAAGGAATGGGAAAGAGCCCTTCCATTGGCTAGTTGTTGCCAATAACAAAGAAGTCACAATATTGTGGGGATGAGTCCCCATTAATTTTTTTATCCTCATTTTTGCTTATGTGGCACCAAGGTAGGTCCCCAAAAGTGGGAATTGGGACCCTTGCATTGTGGATGCTTTAACATTGCACATCTAGTCAGACCTGTCACACCTCCCGTTCTCAGTTTTGACTAGGGTCCATGTTGAAATGCTTAATTCCTTTATTGTTTGGCCAACAGATAAACCATCGTGTTCCACTCTTACAAGATATGATTGGACATTTTCTCTTGTATCTGTTTTTGTCATGAATATATGAAAAATTCTTCATTACTGTTAAGGTTATGGAAACTTTAAAAGGAAGCATGTATAGTTCAAAAAATCGAAATCCATGGTGGAAGCTATACTAGATGCATTTCATTACAATGGTATTTGTAATTTTTTTCACAACTTTGACAGTGATGTTTGAATATTGTATGAATTAATAATATACAGGATTAATATTATATTTCACATTATAAATAGGTCAATACATCCGATACTTATGACAATATTTCAAAATAATTGCTGCACCAAAGCTATCACTCTAACATTTTATTTGGATAATGGGATGAGATTGCTTATGGAGGGATGGAGTGGGTGGGTTATGGAAGGAAGGGTTGAGGTGGCTTATGAGGGGATTCTCTTAACCCTTCATAATTCATGTTTGGATAGTATCAAGAAATGACGGAATGGAATAATATAGATATATTTTTTTAATATTATACCCATTTCATGTATAATATTTACAATAAATACATATATGTATATATGAATATACGTATAGTATAAATGTGTAATGAATTTAAATATATATAATCATATGTATATATATATATATATATGAGAACCGAGGTAGACAGAGGTGGATGAATAATAAATATATAATAGAGGTGTGTGTATAGATAAAAGGAAATAATTTATAATATCTATTTATGCATATATATATATACGTCTAAGTGCATATATAAGAGCGAGTAAAGGTTATATAGTTAGAGAGGACATTGTTGCGATTTTGTAATAACTTATCCTATCATAATACTTTAAATTTGTGGGATGAAAATATTGATCTTTGATGGGTTATTGATGCAGAAGAAGCGACAAATCGATACCTGGAGAAAAACAAATTCTGACGACTTTCGGAGCAAAACTCACCGCTTCACCGTGAAATTTTGATATTTAAGGCAAATTTCATCGTTTAGGGTCTCAAATATGTATTTTTATATTATTTAGGGCTTTTTTGCTATTTTAGGAAATAGTCTATTTTTTTAGAATATTTTTATATTTTTTCGATATCTTTTCATTTTCTCTGTTTAAACGATATAAGTCTTAGGGTTAAGATAGTTTTTCGGATTATCAATAAAGTCTTGGAGCTACCGTGCTCTTTTGCCCAATTTCGGATTTGATTCGAGTTTAATGCCTATTTCTTGAAATTCGTAGAATCAACAAGTTGTAAAAGGTTATTATCTGATATTCGTGCGCGAATCAACATATCGCAATTAGTTTCGCGGCGTCAATTATGAATGGTACTTTTCGTCGTTAATCTGCAACCACTTCGTGACTTTCGTCCTAATTTTTGTCCTCAGTCTTCCTTTTATTTTCTTGTGGCCAGTGTGGTCCGAACTTTTTTTTTTTTTCAATTTAAGAAAGCTGACTTATATTTTTAATTTAGATTTTAGTATTTTTAAATAAAAAGTACTTTTCTACCATTTTAGTCCAAAAGTTTTATTAGGCGCGACAATTTCTGAAATTTTCATATTCCACTCTTCTATTTTTTAAATTTCGCTTGGGCATTAGCACCATATCCCCCCATTTAACTTTTAATTTCCAGGCAAGGCCGGAGCTGGAGGTCTTTTACGAAACGCAAACCATCTTATTTAAATCGTGGATTATATTATGTTCACGATGTTGAGGTGTCCATCATCGGTCCAGCAGAGCTTTGGGAGGCATTGATTCCATATGTGCATGAGAGTTCATTGGGGCCCCCTTGATTCAGAACATTGGATCTCTCCTTAACACGTACAAATGGCCTAGTTAAAGTCCACCACGTTTTTCTCGAAGGCAAGGCACGTGCAAATTAATTTTGAAAATTAATGAGATGCTTTCTAACGTTATTCATCGGTGTTGAGAGTTAGAATATCATAATAAAAAATTAATGAGAAAATCATTCACTTATAAGAAATCTAGTGTCATAACCCTATCAGTTCGATTTTTTAAGTGGAATATGAGCTTGATAATTTATAATCCTAGAGAAAATTTTACATGTAGCAGAACAGGTTATGCATCCGTGCAAATGTATGGCCCACACAACGTCGTGCCCAGTTTGTTGTTTTTTTTAGGCGGCCAAAATGCGTCTTATATTAATCTGGCTTGAGTATGGAACCTGTAGTCGTTAATTAGTCCGTATATGGAAAGAAAGACCCCAAGCCCGACTCGAAATTAATTCTCATTACAAGAGATTGGGTGTCATAACTTATTAATTCTAATTTTCGGATTGGAAAAGATAAGTCTAGTAAAAGTTTTACAACTACATTTGTGTTTAGATGATTTTGTAGGAGTTCATCTCTTCTTTGTATCGGTTAACTTTTTTTTTTTTTTTCCTTTTTCTTGTTTTAAAAACTTCGACCCCTTACACCAAAAGAAAAATGTGCAAAAATAGATAAATACAGCAATCAATACTTGTACGAAGGCATTAATTTTGACCTCGTTGTCTCGATAAGACCCTGTTTACTCGATAAGTATGAAACTGAAGACATTTAATTCGAAAAATGAATCTCAAACCTTACCAATAAAAAAAAAATCTCGAAACTTAATTTATTTTGCAGCACTAAAAATGATGGTCTTGCATCATTTGATGCTTCCATGCAATTTGATTTCACTTGGAATGAAATTGGCAACCAAACCCTTCCGATCTCACAAGAAAATCTTAAATAATCTTGCCTTTTAATGATCAATGATTAATGATATGATGGAAATTCTATCAATAAAAAATGATGTGGTGGAAATAATCAATAAAATTGTTGCAACTAATATTTTTGTACTTTTGCATTTTTATTTTTTTAAAAAAGATTCTTCTACACATGTGGCATGCTTGTGGTTAGGAACGACAACTTCGCATTCGAGGACCAAATTCATAGCTCACTACTTTTTTAGGACATCACAGTCCGCTCACCCTCTTATTTAATTTCCGTTAGTTATAAAAATATAATAAAAGAAAAAAAAGTGCTATTTTTTATTTTTTTTTTCATATTTGTTATTATTTGTATAATACGATGTTTGACCATTCAGTTTACTGAGTAATAGAAAAGTGACAAGTTGAAAGCCGCTATTGGAGAAGAGGGGGGAAAGAAAGAGACAATTGAGAGATAATCGTGGCCAAAAAAAAATTGAGAGATACTCATCCCTCTATAAAATATATAAATAACTAATGAATTATCCAATATATATATATATATATATTTATATAGTGGGAGAATCTCGAGCTAAGCCCGTCCTAGGAGAGTTGATAAGTCAGGCACGCTATATTTTTATTCAGAAAATATATACATTTTATTAATAATATGATATGAAAATATAAGACTATTATATATACATATATATATTTCCTTTTTTTTTTGCTCGGAAGATAATGCTTATAAGACTATTATAAATATAAGAAAAAGAAAGTTGCAAGAAGAGGAGAATTCTACGCAACCGCCAGCAGCCGCCCTTGAAATGTATGTTTTATTAGGCAGTCCATCCAACCGGTTTGCCCGCCGCCGTTACCAGCCGCTGCAGAGGTTGTCGGCGATGTCATCTTGGGCCATTGGTCTACGTCTCTAAAGCTGCTTTATCCTAAACACGTCCTATTAGGAAGATAGTCGATAAGTCATGGACGATATCTTTTTATACACGATAAATACAATATTATATATGAAAACAAAAAAAAAAGTCGCAATGATAAAGATATGAAAACTATATATACATGGGTGATACTACCATGATTAGCAAAAAAAATAATCACTGTGATTATTTTTCTTTTAAGCCGATGGATTGGATTAGATAAGATCCAGTCCGTACAAGTGTTATAATTTTTTAAAATAAAGATTCATCATTTTATCTTTTAATTTCGAAATTTCCAGTCACGCATCTTCTCGGCCTATACATAGCATATACGCTTTGATTACTAAAACATTGAATTCCCGACGAGTCGGCTCACCCACTTTTGTAACTGGAACAAATTTATGACCAAATGAAATGGAAGGGTTCTGTCAAGCCCCTCAATTTTACTTAAAATCTTCAACGTATTTGGACAAAATCAAACCGTTAAAACAGCGTATGCATGGCTTTGGACGGTCTTCAACCGACAATTATGAATGCCCGTGAATTTCGTCAACAATGGTCTTGATCAGATTGGTCGACAAGGGCAAGAAAAAGCAAGCAAAGCAATATTTACCTTTCTACCTCCCATAGCATAGTAATATTGCCAGAGACTCAAGTTGTGGTCGTAAGTCGACAGGGCAGCTCCGAATAACTTCCGCGCCTTTGCCCAATTTTTTATTTTTATTTTCTATTTTTTAATAAATAAAATTGTTATTTATTCGATTGAAACCGTTGATTTTGGTTCGATTAATATTGAACCGGCTTCGACTCGGTCAAGGGCGCGATCAGGTGTTGTCAAGAAGATGCGTGGTAGAAAAGTGTGAAATTCAAAGATAGAAGGGTGAATCTTTAATTTTAAAAAATTGAGATATGCGTACGGCCTAGATCTTATCTAATTCGACCCAACGGCTTTAAAATAAAAATAATCACGGTGATTATTTTTTCCGCCAACCATGATAGAATCTCCAATATATACGTAGCTGAAAGGTCACTTTTGTCCCTAATCTTTAGTGATTTTGTTCATACACGATAAATACAGTATTATATGAAAATAAGAAAAAGAAAGTCGCGAGGATAAAGACATGGCAACTATATCTACATAGCTAAAAGGTCCCTTTTGTCCCTGATTTTAGTGATTTTGTTCTTTCCGTCCTTTTTTTTTGTTATAAATTATGTTCATGAGCTTAGTTAAATGAAATAAAAATCTTAAATATTTAGCAAAGGAATACGGGTAGCCTCACTTAAATTTCAAATATGAAACCTCTTATCTATCAGGTGAGAGCATTTGTCACTACGTTATACCCTGTTAGTTTCTATCCTAAAATTTTCTTGTGCTATATGTCGCCCTCAACATTCTCCCAAAGTGTCAGTTTCGATCCTTCCGTTAATTTTTAGTCAAAACTGTTAAGTTTCCGTCTGATTATCTTAATGAATGGTAGGAAAACAGAGGTGTTGGACAGCAACCTTGAAGGGGGGTTGGGGTGCTGTTAAGACAAAAAGTAGAGGTAAGATGAGAAGGATGCAATGGGGTCTCATCAGAGGCCACTCACGCCTCCCCCAACGACCCTGATCGGGGGTGGTAGCTGCTAAGCGAGGCCTCTGCCATCCCCACCTAACCTCTGATTCATCGGCGGTTTTACTGTATCTTTCTTTTTTAAGATTATTTATTTTTAATTTTTGAGAATAATTCTTATTTAATAAATGTTTTTAGACAGAAAAAAGTAACGGTCTTTTTAGAAAATTAATGGAAGAATCAAAATTGGCACTATGGGAGAAGGTTGAGAATGACATATACCAAAAAGAAAAAAGTTTGGATGAAAATAACAAAATTGTCAAATATTTATAATCAGAAGTTAACTTCTCCTTTCATTATAATATATCATTGGTGTAAATAAACACGTGCAAATATTATATCTTGCTAAAACATTTAAAATGTTTTTGTACTTTTTAAATATGAAAATGGTTTTTTTAATGAATAATTATGAAAATGGTTAAGTAGTAGGGAAGCATGTAGTAAATATTGATTAAGATCAGTCTTAGAATTTTTTATGTGAATAATAATGCTTCTATTGGTTACATATACAACTTTCATTAGAACGAAAATGATAAAACTGCTGCCTACCGAAAATTTTAAAAAAAAATACAAGCCTATAAAATAAATGATAAAACTGCTAAAGAGTGAAGATCAAAAGCGAAATTTCCTTTCATTTTATGGTATCATTGGTGTAAAAGAACACGGAAGTACAAATACTATATTTAAATAAAATATTTCAACTGTTTTTGTACTTTTTATATATGAATATGGTAAGTAGCGGGGAAGCATGTACTAAATATTGATGAAGATTCGGTCGTAGAATATTTTTATTTAAATAATAATATTTCTACATATATACAATTCTACAGTACAAATTTGGTGAATGCACTATTTCTATGCGTATATCGCTATCCATATATATACTTAACCTTCAAATTTTATTACATGATATACGGATACCACATAATATACTATTTCTATTCGTCTATCACTATCCATATATATACATACCTAACCTTCAAATTTTAACCTTCGAATTGTTTGATGTATTATATATATACAAGTGATGACATAATTTAAAATTCATATATTTGCTATATAAACATCGAACTTTATAGGTTAAATTGCATATTAAGCGGAGCCACTGATAGGATGTGATTCTAATCTCACATCACTTATTCTAATTATGTTGTATATATGCCATTTCTAATGGCGGTCAACAGTTACTTTGTTAGCCCAATAACTCCAGTTCAGTAGCCTGCACATAGGCGCGACCCTTTGATCTAGTTATAACTGAAAATGAGAATATTGTCAAAAGAGTATAAATATAGAATTGGCTCTGTAAGAACTATATATGTCATGTGTAGGTTTTCATCTTAAGATTTACTTGATGTCAATTTGTGAATATAAATATATTTCTCAAGATATAATATAGTAATAAACTGGATCAAAACTCGCGTTGCTTCTTGAGATTTATTGAATTTATTATTACTTTAAGAGGTCCATTGCATTTTTTACGATGTTCATTGCTTTAAATAATATATTATTCATTGCTCTAAATTATATATTATAGATTTGCTTACATATTTGTATCTCTCTCTATATATATACACTTCAAAAATTATATATATACTGTTTAGATTCATGGTTATTTGTTACACTTGAAATAATGTTGATAGACAATACATATACACCGTTTTAAGATAAATGAGTATATTGGTTAGTTGGAAGTGTTATAAAAAAAGAAAAAAAAAACTTTTCAACTATGTTATGAGACATATATACAGTACCTTAAAACAATTATAATTTAATCTTTTGACAACATAAATAGCTCAGGCTCTATCTCAAATTTAATTTTCAGAAACATGTGCTTGGAAGGAGAGGAGAAAAACATAAGAGGATTGTAATCAAACATATTAAAAAGTATTAGATGGGTAAAAGTGAAAGATTATGTAAGTTTTTATAGAAGTTTTAGAAAATACAAAAAGAAAAAACTGAAAAAAAATATAA
Organism: Punica granatum; assembly: GCF_007655135.1. NCBI lineage: Eukaryota > Viridiplantae > Streptophyta > Magnoliopsida > Myrtales > Lythraceae > Punica > Punica granatum. The sequence continues at coordinate 6,612,157 of NC_045128.1, forward strand.
TATATATATGAGGCACGTGTTCCCCCGAGGATTACACGGACCATTTTTATGTTTTATGGATAAATTACGCGGACCTATTTTCTTTAGTTAATAGTTAATGATAGCGGGCATTTTTAATAATTAATGGAGATGCTGAAAATAACTCCCGATAATAAAGTATTCGATGAACATTAAGCATCAAGGCATATTGACGAGGAAATCTGTCATCAGTTAATTGTAGAGGTGATGGCACTGCTTCCGCATGTGATGCGAGTTCATCGGGACGAGGGATTGAACCCTTGTTTCAGGGTGCTCGAGCTCTCCTTAACACAGATTAATCAAGTCTAATAATATTTTCCGATGAGACAACAAGTATGCAAATTGATTTCTGCAAAAATGAACCACTGAAATGACCCCCGGAAAATTTAGACATGTGCTGGAGATTTTAGATGGTATGCACCAGATTTGTTTTAGTCATATTGTAAGAGCTTCTTTTTTTTTTTTCATATTTTTCGGGCTAGGAAATAGATAGACCCACAATCAATATATACATATGAAGGCATTAACTTTAGCCTCTTCGACTCGATCCAATGCCTGACGACAGACTTGCTGACTCGAGAAAAGCATGAACTAAAGACATTTACTCTGCTACCGCCGATGGAGTAATATACCAAAAAGAATATCAAAATTCAATTTGCAACATTAATGAACAGAGACTTGCACTAATTGATATGTTGCCATGTAATTTCATTTCGCATGGGAAAAAAAGAAAAAGTCGGTGACCCATGCCCTCCCGATCTCACGAGAAAATCTTAATAATAACCTCGCCTCATGATAAACAATGATATTGTACAATGCCTATTATTCGCGTGATGAATGCCCATTTTACGCATTGCTTGCAAGCTAATGATTTGTTTCCTTAATAATAATAATAATAATGTGAGTTTGGAGCTGTCGAGAGCACCTCATAATTAGAGACAATGATGACATTATTCGAACGAGAATTAGTCTTAATCAATAACCAGAAAAAAATCTTGTGATTTTACTATAAATAAAGTAAAATTATTACTCTCTCATATCACGTGATAACGCAACCTAGCGTTTCTCACCAATCACAGTTATATATACAGAATTAATGAAGTTTCGGGCAATCTCTTGCAGTTGCCGCAAAGGAACCTGCAATGGCAGCCCCGTAAGCATTGCAAAGAAGTAGGGGCATTTTCAATTTGTGAGATCGGTGGATGTCATTTTCCAACTAAAATCATCAATGAATATAATATATGTATCGAGTGCAATTAATGTAATGTTTCATAAGCCCTTCCTATCACTTTTTAAGGACACACTCCCTTGTATGATGAACTTTCGGGTCCCTTCGCATGAACTTTTTTAATGATTGCAAAATTGTTTTTTGGTTCCCTAAATGAGAAAATAGCATGAAAAATCAAATAGTTTCAAAAAAATTATCGATCTATTAATTTATCAAATTTTGACATGTAAAATCACAACGTTTTCCTCCATTTTCCTAGTCTATCAAAACGTTAATTGTGGCATAAAAACTGCTGATGTGGCCATTGATGATGCTGACGTGGCCGTAAATTTGGTGATTACAAAAATAATTTTCACTAGTAGGTTGATCAAATAAATGATGAATCGTTAACTATTGAGCATTCATCAATCATCCTAGTTTAATTTCAACGGTGCTAACAATTATTCACTTCCGAATACAGGGGCGGTTTGGTTTCTAAAATTTTTTTAACTTAACTTCAATTATCTTCGATTCAACAACATAATTATTATTTTTTCATTTTTCTTCAATTTTTTCAATTATTCAATTCAATTTTTAATACTAAATTCTCTAAACTATTCATTACTTTTTTCACAATTCAACAATACAATCATTACTTTTTCTCAATTATTTATTACTTTTTCACACTTATTCTCATAATTTAATAATACCGTAATTACAAACCAATTAAAATCAAAATTTAACTCCACTCAACTCTAAACTCAATCACAATCATTAAACTTTTTCAAAAAAAAGTAGTCAATGTTCATCTATTTGTTTTAGTGCTTTCCAGCAGTATCAGTATTCCTAAACCAAATCCGACATCTGAACAGCTAAGATATGACGAGTTGAAATCGAAACAGATAAGCCGTGACAACATGATCATGCGCGAGATATGTAGGGCATAAAAGGGACCGCAACTTCCGTACGGGCAATGAGTGCTGCCAACTGTGCCCCAGATGTGAAAAAAATGCCATTAAATAAAGAAATCTCCATGTACAAGTTGGTAGGTCGCGTCATGGGAAAGTGAGGTTTTGCGACTATGAGCATCACGTCAAGGAGGTGCCGATCCGCCGCTTCTGGCTTGGTTGGCTGTTGAGTTAAAACTCTTAATTCTATTCAAATTTATATATATATATATATATATATAATTGGATCGTAATAATTATATTATTGAATTATGAAAAAAATGTGTGAAAAAGTAATGAATAATTGAGATAAAATAATGATTATGTTGTTGAATTGCAAAAAAAATAATGAATAGTTGAGAGAATTTAGTATTAAAAATTGAATTGAATAGTTAAAAAAATTGAAGAAAAATAAAAAGTAATAATTATATATTGAATTGAAGATAAGTGAAATTAAGTGGAATAAAGTTAAAATTATACTCTAAAACCAAACAAGGCAATGTAAATGACTCGAACTCAACCTTTTGGATTCACGGGATAGCGAGGGGGCATCCGCGCTTTCTTTTTATTACGTATAGTTGGGCAAATTGTGCGCGGTCGAATGACAATACAAAGGATGTCAATTCCATTTGCCCAACTTGGGGCTACCAGCCGCCGTTTCCCACCGATGCAATTTGCTGAATATGAGGGACGTTCATCTTCATAAGTTGTTCAATCTACGACTCGAGTGCCTGATCAAGAGATTTCATTCCACCGAGTTCAACTTTTCCCACTGATGCAACTTGCTGAATATGAGCAATGGAGGCCTCATTGAAAGCCTTTTTCTCATCACTGTTTTCCAAATGACATGATTGTTAATTTTTGTCTGAAAAAAAATATCATACCTATACATTTATGTATCTACATACATACATACATACATACATACATATATATATGAAAGCAATAACATGTGGTGAGTCCAGTCATATGATACTCTATTTCTGAATGAAATCTTTTTTATTTTTTTATTTTTCTTTAAATTTTTTTTAAAAATATATGGATATAGTTTTGTTGGACCATTCTTTATTTTCTCAATTTTATTTAGCTTTCTTTGAAAATCATTCTTTTGATTTTCATTTTTAATTTTTTTAAAAGATATAAATATAGATTTGTAGGACAGGTCATTATTTTCTTAAGTTCTTAAGCTTTCTCTGAAAACTAATTTTTAAATTTTTCAGAACATATCAATATGGAATTTATGAGACTGGTCTTTTTTTATTTTTTTAAAATTATAAATATTTTATGAGAAGATCTAGATAAAACAAATCATGTAATTTGCTTTTCAAAAAACAAGTTATATAATATTTTCATAGATATGATGTTTTTATATATTTACTTGTTCAAAAAATAAATTAGACAGTGTTCTTTTATAGATATAGTTATAATGTGTTATTCATATTATATTGTGTATGATGCGTTATAAATAGCTGAGGTACCACACATGAACTGTGACCGATCCTCCTCTGAACAATATTATTACTACTAGAGTTCTTCAATTTTTTACACAAATCCACACGAGTTTATTTTAATACTCCTATAATTAGACTTATGAAAGTGAGTTCTTAAATCCTTTTGCTTATTTTAAAGAATTTTTGGGCAATCTAATTTTATGTATGCGTTAGCATAAGACAAGATATAATACCATACAAATCATGACAATATTGAAGACTTAAAATCACGTTGCCGTGATTGGAATTTTTCTTTTTAATTTTTTATGCATAATCTTGACAATATTAGATTTAAAAAAAACTTATATTAAGTTCTTTTCTTTTATGTAATTTTTTCTTTTATCTTATTATTCGTGAAATTAAGTTCCATCAGTATTATATATCTAATAATATAGTGTTAGCAATTGTAAATTACTATTTTTAATAATTCATAACAAATATTTATTTTATATAATAAAATTACAAAGAAAAATATCACATTTTATCCCGTGCATCACACGAACTCCACGACTAGTGTGTGTATATATATATATATATATATATATGAAAGTAAGAATATGGTGGGCTTAGTCAGATGACCTCAGAATGCTCCGTTAATGAATGAAATTCTCTCGATTTATTGACTTTTTCAAAAAAATAATTTTTATTTTTTTAAAAAAAACATATGAATATAGATTTGTGAGACCATTTATTATTTTCTCGATCTTTTTAGGTTTCTCCAAAAAACTTTTAATTTTAAATTTTTTAGAAAATATAGATTTGTGGAATAGATCGTTATTTTCTCAATTTTGATTTTTAAGAAAATAAATTTCTAACTTTTATGGATATGGATCATATTTACTTTCAAAAAATAAATTATATCATATTTTTATGTATATGAATCAGATTTGCTTTCAAAAAACAAATACAATTGCATTTTTTATTAATATTCCATATGATACGGTATAAATAGAACCTATCACACATAAACTATAATCGATTCGCTATAGAACTTGAAAAATACGTTTACCATTAGATGTGAATGTATGTTGTTCAATTTTTTGCTCTTTTTATAATTTCTTATTCTCGATCTCAAATATGAAAATATAGATCTACTTACCTCCATTTTTTATATTTTTTGCACTGATTCGTGAGTTCTCTGTATAAATTATCGGTTTTTATCATCTTTTTGTATTCTGCTTGCTACTGGATGCGTACAAGTTCTTGAAGATGAGTTGTTTAAATTCTTTCTTGGCTGTTGATTAATAGTTCCCCAATCTTATATTACTTTTTGACTTTCAACTGGCCATGCTTAGAATTTTTCTTTTTCATATTGCGAGGGCTCCATAACTAGTATATATGAAAGTAAAAACATGGTGGATCTAGAATGATGGCTTTTCAGAACGTCCAATTGCCTGATGGAATTTTCATAAATGTTTTGAGTTTTATAATTTTAATAAACATGATATTGTATATTTTTAAAAGTTTTTTTCAATGAGATCTGAATAAAATAATATTTCTTTAAGTTTTTGATTTTTTAATGAGATGTTGTTAGTTACATAATATTTAATAAATCATAAATTCTATGTAATATAATATAAAATTGAATGAAGATCTTCCTATGAGATATCAAGATTAATATAAAAATAAATAAATTTTTATTTCAATATATAATATAATATAAGCATGTTGAAACTATTACATATATATCTTTTGATAATATGTGGTAGTGCGACAATATTTAATTATAGTTTTTTACTTATTTGATTGATAAAATTAAAATAGCAATATTACAACAAATAAATATTAAAATAAAATTAGTATAAAATATATAATTAAATTTTAAGATTAAAATTAAAATTTTAAGATTAAAATTAAAATTTTAATTATCATCAGTCCTATATATTTATTATAATATATTTTTTATTTATTGTAAATTACTATTTATTATAATTTAAAACTAAAGGCGGCTAAATGGGTCGGTCTGCTAGCCCGAAGTTCTATCGTGCATATCGCCCTGGCTTGGCCCGATAGCTCAATAATGTGTACAAAAGTTCTATCTCCCCCTTGGTGTTCAATGGATCGACTTCCGACCCCATAGAATTATTAGGTCTTGTAGATCTAATATTGTTTCGGAAACGAGAGAATGAGAGGGATTAGGGTTTTCTTGTTCCAAATTTCAATTTCGTATTCATTTTTTTATTATTTAATATTTATCTTGAAAAAATATCGGGCTATCGGGCCGGCCCGACCCGATATACTTTCGGGCAAACTTGGCCCGCCCAAAAAGCTTCGGGCCACAATTGGACTGGCCGAACTATTGGGTTGTGCTAAATTTTGCCACCATGATTTACAACACGCATATGATATATAATTAGAGTGACAAGGAAAAATGAATAACGTTTTACCCTGTGTAATCGGGTTTCATGAATAGTTTATGTGAAAGTATCTACATGGTGGGCCTCAACAGATGGTCTCAGAACACTGGGCTGCTAAATGACACTATTTCGATTTTTTGAGTTTTTCTTAAAATTTTATAATAATACTTTAAAAAATTAAAATTTTAAAAGATATTTTATGAAAAATCAAATAAAGCATAACATTTTGCTAAAATTTTATGAGATATTGTTAAAATCTTGTAAAATTGAATAAATATTTTCATAAGATATCGATATGACGAAATATATTTGAAACTTTTCAAAAGATTTTATTATCTACATAATATTTTATAATCTTGAATCTTTTATTTAAGATATAAAATAATATCCAAACACATGAACATTAAAATTAAAATAAATGTATATAAAAAATAAATATATTAAAATAAACATATATATTTTTATATTTCTTCTGATAATATATTTTTGAGCGAAATAGCTTACTTTATTGGTGAAATTCAAATTGTGATATACATAAGATATAAGATATTAATTTTTATTAATCGTAACTTATCATTCTATAACAGTTTAAAACAATATATATAATAAATTTTTAAAAAGGAAAAATGAAACATGTTCAACCCCGTGCAACCCACAGGCTCCAAGATTAGTGCTCTATTGTATCGGATCTATGTTCGCGGATTTCTGGTAATATATCAGATTGTATGGACTAAAACTTCATTATTTTGCAGCAGATGAACCTTCTGATCATAAACCTGCACAAATATACATAGATTGCAATTATTTGACGTTGCTTTATTTCGAGATAGAACGTGAAATTCGCAACATCATCCTGTTTCTCTATCCTTTATTCTCCGAAACTCTGTTTTCTGCTGCATAAGGTTAATGCGTTAAACTGAAGATGCGGGCTTCATCTCGGTCTTGATAGCAGCCGCCAACTGGTCATAAGCTTGTCCCCATGAGTTCTTCATCTCGGGCGACCACATCTCGGGCACCGCCTCTTTGATGGTTTCTAGCAGCGCAAACTTCGTCACCTGTTTGAGTTTGCAGAGTTAAATGTGATTAATCGAGCAATGTGGCACTCTTAGTTTCTTCTTTTTGCTCATGAAAACAATGTTGTTATTTGAAGAATTGTGGTTGCGTCCTTACCTCAAAATGTTCATCGACAACTCCGTACTTGAAATGCGTAGCGCCTAAATCTTTCAGATTGGACTCCCTAACGGTAACTTTCCCTTCCTTCCGAAGCTGCACCGCGGACTCACAGGTCTGCCGACAAGCATATACATAAACAGGATAAATTAGAAACATTCAAAAGTGTATTTCTAATAAATGTATAAAAAAGAAGCAAATCATGCAGTTTCAATATAGGATGATCTGTCCAAAATTATGTAAACATCTACAGACCTAATCCTTGAACTGTCTCGATTATTTGGGCCCATTAGGCTCACAGAAACACCACAAACTCAGGAAACATCGAACACATTGTTTGTATAACAAATTTCCTTGGAAAGGAGAAATCTCCATTCTCAGTTACTTGTGGAATGAAGGTATATCAGCCTAGCAGGTGCATATGTACTTGTACAAATCAAGGATGTTTGATGCTAGATGGATTCAGTTACACCAAACACAGTCAGGGATTATCAGCATTTGCGTTTCTCTTTTCACTCCAATCCCAATTCCGATGTTTTCAGCCATATATGGTAAGCAATAAACTGCCATCCAGCAGAAGGAGACAGGACTTTACCATTACAAAGACCGTCATGGCATGGGACTTGAGCTTGGGGTTCTTCTCTAGAGGAACTTCCGAGTCTTTCAGGAAAGTGAATAGCTTTTTCGCCGATGGGGCAATCTCAAATATTCTGCACAATCATGTTTCTCTGTCAGTCCCTTTTACGTAAAGATGCAAATTGAATGAAGAAGATCATACCAATCCTAAATAATGTCGGGTATTATTGGTTAGTAATCCTAAGAGACAGAGCACATCTAATCTATTTATCAATTGTCTAAGACAGTGAGTTCAAGTACTAATCCAGTCCCGCGTGTTGGTTACAGAATACCGTCTATAATATCTACGAGATGCTGAAAAGACCCTGATAACTGGGCAGTAGAATCATCATGCTCGGTCCGGAATTGCTACAGGAAATAAGAATCTGATTGGACCTGAGGAAGAATTTAAGACCGAGTTCGGCAGCATCCTTTCTTATACGGTTCCAGGACTTGACCACCAGAGCCTCCTGCTCTTCCGTGAAAGCCCTCACTTGCAATCCTTGTCTCCTATGCCAACCTATTAACACGTATATACACCATGTAACAATTCGGCCATGTTTAGAATTGAAAAGAATAACTCAAATTGAAAGTAAGAGACACCGACTCCGAGTATAACAAAGGATTAGTCTATCACCGCTTATTGATTTTGTGGTCCTGCTGCAGATTACCAACCCGGCTCGTGAACCATCATCTCGATTGACCCATGATAGCTCCCTGAACTGAGAGAATGTGGCCCCAAGCTTCGGTCCTACTCGAACCGAACTTGCTGACATATCAACTCCACTGCCTGTCCGAGGAGCAGCATTGAGTTAAAAGTTAGAGGCGGTGATTCAAGTCGATTAACCAGCACAGAGTTAAAAGTTAGAGGCAGTGATTTTAAGCCGGTTAACACAATAACGAATGTCACGATATGCTGGTCATAGATACAGAAACAATTGTTGCAGCAGATTTAAGACCATTCAGTTTCCATCCAAATTACTTCCGCAGAACATGATTGATCTCGGTCAGTTGTCTACTTACCATTGGAGATGCAGAAGGTCGGTTTCGGTGTGAGGGGCTTCAAGCTTGTGAGACTCATTGCGTGTGATTATTCAGTGGAAGCTCAGATCAACTTGTATTCTGCTCTGATATGAATGCAGTTAAGCTGGTACTGGTAGATATTATAGGCATCTAGACACGCATATATAAACAATAAAGAAGAGTACGAAGTAAAGTTTTCTTCTTCATTCAAGCAAAAAAAAAAAGTTTTCTTCTTCAACCAAAACGATATAATAAAACATATTTGAAAAAAATAAAAAAGCAAATTACTAAATTATGTCAAAGCTTAAATGTTGTCATGGCTTTTCCACCGAGAAAAAAACATATAAATTATCTTCGCTTTTGACAATGCTAGGTATACTGCAATTGACGATCGGTCCTTCATGTGGACTTTACCTATTACCTATATTGCTACATTCGAAACTCACTTAAAATATCACATGATCGTATTAAGCTGGTAGCGTAGCGGGAATTAGTCACAGCTAATAGATCACGGACACCTCGTAGTCTAAAATGAAAGTTGTTTTTGGCATTATATTATGGAAATTAATTATAAATTGATCTTAAAACTCCCTCAAAATAATAAAAGTAAAGGAATCACTATACAATGTCAAATTGGTCTTCATGAGAGATTCCATGATGGAAATACGTTTTTTCCAAGATGACCTCTCATGACAAGGAAGAGCCAAACCGTTTTATCTAAGCAAAAGTCGTTCAACCTTTGCAAAAGCTTCACTCGTTGTCCACTTTTCCTTTGTCCAAATGCAATGGCCGACCACGTCCTTTAAAATTTTAATCAAGTCTAGGATTTTACCACGAAGCCCTTTGATGTTGGGGATTTCTTGTAATTGCACTCAGTTACACCAAATTACAGGGTCCACAAAATTAATCGCTGAAAAAAAAGTTATCCTCCATGAAACATTAAATGCGAGTTCATTTCCATCTAAAATGTTAGCTTAAACCTGACGACCACGATATACTTTCAGTGGGTATCGATCACCTCTATTGTTAATGCACCACGGGTAGAAGTAACTACATGAGAGTGGACATTTTTTTTTCCTTATTCAAGTTTTTATATGTGATAATAAACGCAGTCGACAATGCATTCATCAAACAAAAAGCCAGACAGCATCCAGACAAGCCGACATGCTCGTTTTCCACTCTGCCAGGAAACAGGAGTTAATAAAAAATCGTTTTCCCGGAAAACCTTTTCCGCGCCCGTTTGGTTTCGCCCAACCAAATTCCCTCCGTCCTACGAATATGATTTCCCAGAAAACAGCTTCCCATTCATTCCCAGTTTCATCTCCCAGGAGTCCGAATAACATTACAACCCTTAATATCGTCAATGCCATCAAAGGGCAACCATGCAAGACGTGCTTCGCTACACCGGATGATAAACACATCAAACCGGGGGATCTAAGCTCCCGAAGAAAAGAAAAAAAAATACTCTAATATATATATATATATCTTATAATATCAATATGTATTATGTCAAAACGATAAATCATAGGATCCAATTATCAGGCAGAAGATTTACATTTCTAAAAGCCCAGGAAAATCTAAATAAAGGTGCATTCTGTACAATACCCAGAAGTCAATAGAGAGACGGTGAGGTCGAGCATCAGAAATTCTCGAGTTCCCCTTCCCGCGACCACCTCTAAAAACTAATTAACGATGCCAGGAAATTTATGAGGAAAATAGACAAAAGAGCATCCTGTCAGGTAGAGGAAGCAAATCCAAGTTAGACTGTACGCCTGAATCTCGATTCCATGAAATCCCAAAGATAGTCATCAGTTCCTGTCAATGACCTCAGCCGGCATGTTGAGATCAAAAAACCGAGACTCCTTCCTAGCTCGCTTCCGCGAAGAGCATCCACCCTCATCTGCACTCCCCAAACCACAAGATATGTCAGCGACCAGTTCTGCCGATTCAGAAGAGCGTTGTCCAGGAAATGATTATGCAGGGATAGTATATACCAATACATTCATAAACATGTCATACAAATAAAAGATAATAGATGGGGCTCCGTTTGTTTCAAATAAATGGCCTTCTTTCAAACAAGTCTTTTCATTTATTTTCACAATGAACAATTCCACATACTAAGATCAATCAGACCAGGAAAAAAAAGAGAGCTGCAAAACTGCTTGTTCAAATTAAGAATATCTATACGAAATGAAGCAGCCGTTTTAACTCTGAGAAAGTTGGCGTTTCCCTAAATATCAACTACAGGGTACTTATTAACCAGTAAAAACATCCCCTTTATTACAACGATATTCATCAGAGGTTCAAAAAGTAGGCGCACCAAAAAGCAACAAAAATCTTCTCCCTCTGCAGATAAAGCGTAAGTTCAGGAGTCTCTCATATGCTCAGCCACTATCTTCCAATTAGAACTGAAGACGGAATGCAGGAAATGTCAAATACCATATGAAAATTAGAAATACCCCATCGTAAAACAGATGCAAGTTACTAAAAGTAAAAGTTGGCAGATAACCAAATATGCAAAAGTCCATAGAGTTAGTATTGGAGCTCCATATCAAAAAAGCAACCCAAAAGGAACAAAGCAAACTCTCAGTAACGATACAAATGCTCTGAGGGAAAGCCAACTGAGCTGAGACTTAAAATCAGAGATAAGACCAAAGCTAGAGTCAGCTTATATCAACTTTGCATGGAAGACTAAGTAACGCACCAACTACGATAACAACAGTGACTTGGTTAATTTATACAAGAAAAAGCAACCATCTCCATCAACACAAGTTGGTAGAATTTAGAGACATGCTTTATTTGCTTATACCCAAAAAGAATTCATCATACATAACAAAGAAAGATGATTATGAGAAGATACAGAAAAGTTGGCGATGCATCAGAAGACAAAAACCAAAATAGACCATCAGAAGCAATATCCGCAAGCAAAGAATGAGAAATAAGCCCCAGTCTACTTTGAGGTCAATATGATCGTAGAACAGAAGCACAATTTCAGTTAGAGAGAGGGGAAGCATCAGGAGCAATAAAAGGAAGAGTAAGAAATCCAAAGAATTTGCAACTTCAGAAATATTTACCCAAATTTGACAGAAAAATAACAGGCCCCCTTTAGCATGACAACAAAATTAATGAGCACAAGAAATTTTAACACAAATTTACCAGCTTTGCCAAAGTCTGGCTTGTCTGGGTCATCGACTTGCATACTCAAACAAGAAGCAAGTTCCGAAGCTCGTTCAATGCCCTTAGAATGATAAGGAGCTATGTTGTGGGTGCCCAGTTGGAGAGATCCCAGCAAGTCATTTTCAATGCATTCATACCTGCATGCAGCATTAAGCTCATTAGGGCCTTGTAGTGCTGTCATAAGCTTCAAACATCTTATCAACAGCAACACTTACATTTTCTTGCAAAGGGAATCAGTTATAACAGATAGATTGATGACTTGCATCCGTATCTCCATAACTCTTTTCTCATCATACTGATCAAAAGGCTCCTCCAAAAATTTGGAAAGTCTTTCAACATTCTCCTCAAGCTGTTGCTGCTGGTCCTCAAATAAATGTTGCTTTATCTCTCTCACCTCATTTGTCATCTCATCTTTGAAAAGCTCCTCACCAAACATATAAAATGCAAATGGATATGAGTATAACAGAACTCTCCTCGACCTGAAAAGTCGATATAGTCCATTTGTTACCCAACTGAAATCTCTGAGAGTTGATTCCTTCTCTTCAGAAATCGACACCTTCTCCTGTAAAGTTTCCCTCAGTTTGTTTTCTAGCTTAAAGGAGTCCTGATGAGCCTTATAACGATTATGATAATGCATGTATCGATAGAGATCCCTTTTAGCACGCTCAGCCTTTTTCTCTTGGTCTTCTTTGTAGCGACCACAACTGTGACCAGAAATAGTAGACCAAGTATGGTCACGTCCAGTCGCTCCACCACACAGCCAACTGCACCAGGAAATTATGAATATCATCACTCTAACCTGATTGACCTTTTACATAACAAATAAGGTTATTGAATTTTAACTCTGACAGTCAGAAGAGAAAGCCAAAAAAAGAAAGATGAAAGCATCTGCAGCTAGGACCAGAACAACTAATTCTCCCACAACAAAGCGTGTTGCGAATTAAAGAAATTATAATGAAACGTATCTAACTGAAAGGACCTTATTCTAAAATCCCATTAATTGCATGCAACTTCTCTTGGAACCATGGAGATGGTGATCATCACTTTGATCAGTAATAATTGGTGCCAATTATGAATGATCTGAAACTATATTTGAGTTCTCTAGTAAAATATCCTTCTAAATGTTTAAAAAGCATCTGCCTTTTTTTCCTTATCAACAAGCCAATTTACTATTTTGTTTCACTTTGCCTGCCATGACCACAAGCCAAATTTAATGAGCAAGGAGGACAGAACGGCAAACAAAGTTACAATGGATCTTTAACAATTTATGCCCTACAGCAACTCATTGCAAGTCTGATCTAATAGGTAGATTTCTTTTCACTATGTCCATGTCAAGATTTATAAATCTCCATCTGGTCCACCCAGTGACTAGACATACCTGTTCAAATAAAAAGATAAGGATCTAAAACCTCAACCAATTTAATGCAACAAATGCATCAACCATACATACATATATATACAATGAAAAACATGAAGGAGTCAAAGTAATTACCAAAATGCTTGTCCACAGATGCAGCTCACTAGGTTGCATCCACCATTCTTTTCCACAGGTTTGTGACATTTTGGACAAGGCTTCGTATGAACAGTGATCCAGTTGACTGTTTCTGATTCATCTCGGCATTTCTTTGTCCAGAGATCCCACATCAGACAAGAGCAAGGGGAGTGCGCTTCTGACAAGCAACTGAAACAGAATTGCAATCCACAGGAACACTCTACCTCACAATATTCATCTTCCTCAACACGTATAGCATTCCCACAATGGGGAGTGCTTGGGCACCATTTAACCATCTTGTTATCCTCAATATACGACTCAAGAAGAAACCTGTCAAATTTCTCAGCTAAGTCGGGATGCCTTTTACTGACAAGAGTCCTGACGGTGGATTCATCACAAATAGCATTGCATTTATGCGCCATGCACCTGATCCGCCTGCTTTGCCCTTCGTTTATCTTGACAACAAAATGCTCAGTCCAACCTATGGAAATATAAGAATCAACCACAGAATTAAAGAACAACAAAACAATTCGAAATACTGGAAGCACTGTATGAAAAGCCCAAGATGGCAACTTTACAATGCAAACACATTTCTTTCAATTAGGGACTATCCACCACCGGTTGATCATGCAACTAAGACTGATTAAAATACAGCATAAAAATAGAATTGGAAAAATTATAAGACTCGAATTGCATTCCACGCACCAGTTACAAAAACAGCAGAAAATAATTCAATCGATCTCTTTAGAGCACGAACTAACATTTGGAACAGAAACAAGCAGATTAGAAGCTTACAAGTGTTGCAGAAGCAATGACCACAGTCCATTCTTGTTGCCTCACTACCAGAGACCTCTTCCATGCATATATCACACATGACAGAAGAAGAAGAAGCTGCCCGAGAACCCTTGCATTCATCCTCAACCACAGGGACGCCCGCGTCCATAAACAAACAAGGTTTCCCCTTCTCAACCAGGACAGCAAGCAACTTCTCCACATCCCACCTATGGTGGATAAGCAGAGTTCGAGCATGGTGTTCTCTAAGCGATAGCACATCCATCACTCTACGCAGGTCTTCCCTCTACAAGAGTGAACAGTCAAACATGATAGATTCAAAAACCACATATCGCGTACAAAATCACAAGCTCATTAACAATTTGCAGGTGGTTTTACCTGTGCGACTAAAAGCGACTCCTTCGTGATAACCTTCAAGATAACCGTGAATCGTCAGTATGATTCTTGAAATCGAGCTGTCTTAAAAGAATAAAGAGAAACACCCCAACACTGCATTGGGCTGAATGAAGCTTTAATGCACATGTTCAGCTCTCAAGGAGGTTGCTTTTCGACCCTACACACAAGCTGAAAATCCCACCCGACAGAAACGGCGATACTAACAAAATTCAGATACGATCATAATCACCATATAGCTAACACTGTAAAAGTACTGAAACATGAACCCGACCGCTCTCATCAGAATCATAACAATCCAGAATTCCACACAACCGGGCAACGACATTGAATGACACCGACAAGGACAGAAGGAATTCCCCGTCGGGAGTGACAAAGCAAACTAATGATTGCAAAAAGGACGAGACTTGATTACCCTAGTAGAGGGGCCTTTGGAAGGTGCCCAATTGACGCCGGAATCTTCATTCTCGAGCCCGTCCAGCGACTCGTGGTCGGAGCAGTAGTAGTCCTCCTCGTCGGCGAAGCAATCGTCCATGGCGATCGGGAGCTTCAATTGATCAAAACGATTGCTTCCGGAACCTGTATGTATAACCCCCCGCCGACGGATACAAAATTTTCTGAAGAATTAAATCGCCGAGCCGATTGATGATCGCCGGCGGCGCCGACGGAGGGGGGTGGGGAGAGAGAGAGAGTAGAGGATTCTTCGTTGGGGTGATCTGAGAGTGCCGGCGATGAGAGTGAGGCTTATAGAGGAAGTATGAATGAACGTATGAGGGACCAGACAGCCGAAGCAACACAGCCAGCACGGGATTGAGTTTCCTATTTTTATTTTATTTTCCCATTAATTATTTTTTTCTTAATTAATAACCTACTTATTTAATATATATTTTTATATATTCATATTTATTTATTATCTATCTATTTATTTAGATATGAGAAAATGAGAACTCGGCATGCGATCAATTCTCGGGTTCGGTTGGACTCGAAGAATATGTCCGGCTGTATATGTCCGGCTCTTAATGATTCAATATGTAATGGAAGCGTCTAACTTATCAAAGAAAAAGAAAGTAATGGAGCGTATACATATATATACATAGTAAAGTTGCATTAAAAAGGAAATTAGTTCAAAATTAATGCAATAAAATATAAGCTCGTAATTATTGCTCAGAGTTATTATATTTTGGGTAAATTGCACTGGTGGTTCAAAACGTTTTACAAATATTTTAACATGATACAAAAAGTTTTTTTGCTACTTGATGGTACAAAATGTTATAAAGTTGTTTCAGTATAGTACAAACTGTCATCTCGCTATTGACACCGTCAAGCCGTCCCTTATAAAATCTGTAAATTTTGCACCGTCATGTGACTTACGTAAAATATTTTATACTATTAAGTTACAACTTCAAAACATTTTGTACTATTATGTAACGTCCCACAAAAACCGGTTTTGCACCATCAGCGTCGACTTGACGGCGTTAATGGCGAGATGACGGTTTGTATTATACTGAAACAACTTTGAAACATTTTGTACCATCAAGTAGCAAAAAAAAACTTTTTGTACCATATTGAAACATTTGTAAAAAAATTTGGACCACTAGTGCAATTTACCCTTATATCTTATTAGTATATGTAAAACAAAAATGTTTATTGGTAACGAAGAAAAACATTAGTTAGAATAATTTTATTCATTAGTAAGTCGACCCGATTTGAACTAGATTGGTAAGAGGCTATTAGAGTTTTGGATAATTTACGCGCGAAAAAATGGTTAGATTTAACTTTTATTGTGACCATCTTTCAAAAGTAGTTCACTGATTTTATTTTTCATGGGTTTTCATGGAAGAATTCATTACATGTCCTCATTAATTTACTAGAATATACAATAATATCAAATTTTGATTAAGATATTTGAACGTAATCAATATGGATTGGATCAAACGGTTCAATGTATGTTCGCTTAACTAAGATATCGGCTACCTACAAGATGTACTTGCTATATTATTATTTTGAATAAATGCCTTTGTTTACCAAAAAAAAAAAATTAAGATCTCGGTAGAAAATTCATGATTAATAGAGCTTTAATTTATTATTTAGTGAACAGAACTGACTCAAACTCATAAAGCCTACGAACACCAGGTTGTGTATCGGAAAAAGAACAAAAAAAAGATATTGAACGTAAAGTATCATATAAAGCTATTTTGGGGGGAAATGTGGTGTACTTGTATAATAAACTTCCACATAGAATCCGCAATAACTTATATTTATGTAATGGCAATGACAGATAAAATAAGCATGCTGCTTAAAATAATAAAAGTAACTAGATAATATATTATTAATAATTTTTGAGAAAATTGATATCATTTTCCTATCTATTTTTGTTTTATAAATTTGCAATAAATCGTGAAAATACTTATATTGCTTTAACTGTATATTTCATGTGTCGTGTCTTAGAAAATACTCATATATATATATGAAATACAACCGTGCAATGCAATTATTATTATTATTATTATTATTATTTTGGTCAATGTAATGCAATCACTTATCTATGCTATTTTTTCTGTTTATGAGTTTCTTACAGTTTACTGTTACGACTAGTTGTATTTCCCTCCGCCATCGATCGGCATGGCCGGTGATTAACTGTGCGGAACATTTCTTCCGAACAGACCTCTGCCATGGTTTGAGAGGCACAGTCGGATGGGAACATTTATTCCGAACCGGTCTAGTTAATAACGAATTACATGAACTAGGATTCATTAAGGTGTTAACCGTTTAGATAAAGTCAATGTCATTAGTGGCATTATAAGATTTGTTCATGTCATCGCTCCATAAGTGGGATATAATCAAAACATTGGTTGAATTTAGGGCGAAAATGACTAATGAACTTTCCACCTTTTTCATGACATACGGTTTTTCTCGGGTACCATTTCCATCAACATCCCACTGTCAATGAACCTGAGTGCATCCGTGACGAGGGAATTGATCTAGGACTAATCTATCATTGTGTACCATTGAATGGCAAGTCGTTCGACCACCTGTGCCGCCCTTGGAGTTTTGATTTATAAAGATTGTGTCAAGATAGAAAAAGAGAGTACAATGTAACAGTGCACACTATTTCCCGGTAGCCAAGAGATTTTGACTCTCGTGAGTTATGTGAAGGAACCTGGAGACGAAGCTTGGAACTGGCAGGTCTCAGTACGTGGACCAAATCCAACCACAATACAGTTTTCCTGTCAATAGTCATGGCGAGCACCTGCAGGTTAAGTCATTCGATAAGAGGAACTTGCCGTCGTTGTCGATCCAAAAAAGGTAAGTTACACCAATCAGACATCTCAAACATCGACATTATATTCATCATCTCAAGAAGAGATTTTGCTTTGTTCATGTTGGGCATAGTACATCTTTGAGTCCCCAATCTCACTTTTAAGTTCATTTCCACTGCAAGCAACTCACAAGTTATTCATGGCCCGAGCCATGCTCCACTCGGCAAATCACATCACAGTCTTAAATCTTGAAGAGTTTGTGTTAAACGTAATCGATTAACAAAAATTCACAGAGTACCATGGAAACTTGAGGGAGATCTCAGAAATAGAAGAATTTTGTTAACAGATAGATTATGTCAACAAACGCATTTTTCTTTTCGCTGACAGTGACCCTACAAATTCTCCCTTACAGATGCAATGCGACATCATCTCTTGCCAAAGTTAAGCTAGTGTATATCTCGCATCAAAAACTGGGAAATGACTCGAATTCGAGAAGTTTCACAAGGGAAGCAAATCAGAAAGCCTTCTCCCAAATATTATCATCGAGGCATATTTTTGCAGCCACTTGGATACAGGGACAGAAAGTTTAAGCCATCCCTAGAAATCTAAATCGTCAATGTTGGTCCGAAAAAGATAATCTTCACCCTCTAATTCATCGTGATATAGGTTAATAGATGGCACCTCTACTTTCTTGCAAAGCCCCCCATGATCCAATGATCTCTTTCCCTGTAAATTAAACAAAAGAGTCAACAACTAGGTCATAAGTTCGTAAAATGTATGTCTAATGTGATAATGGAATGCACTGTGTTTTCTATTTACAACCAACCTTCTTCAAAACGTATACAAAATAATGGAATCCATCTCCAAAAGTGCTCCACTCAACCAACCAGGTGAACTCTTGAGCATCAAAGAATCGGCGCCTGAAATGTGGCTGAAGATGAACAAGATAATAAAATAATATTAAGCAAGATAGCCTCTGTGAAATATTTAGGTATAAATTGTCTGAATTTGCTTCCACTACCTGCCCGAAAGTTACTGAAATGAAAATCCCGTCAGGCTTCAGGACCCTGTGGACTTGATGAAGCATTGTCATAACCTTCGAGGCTGTTTCAGGGTTAGGATTCCATGGGTCCCCACTGTCTACGAACAGCACATCCTATAATAACAAAAGAAAGAAAAGAACTGTAGTCATGAGAAGTCCAAAAGTTGACCACGAAGAAATCATAGTTGGGCCAAAAAAAAAAAGTAATCTGAAGGGCAAAAACCTAGTAATGGAATATACATGTTTACCATAGTTCCTTTCTCAATAACAACATCGAAAACCTCATTGGTAAAGGGCAGGTCTAGCATGTCAGCTTCCAGCACTTTTATTTCTGATAATAAAAGCAACATGAAAAAAAGAAAACCGATAAACAATATTTCGTTTAAATTAGCCATCTATTTAATAACTATGAAGATAACTCAAACAAAGATGAATTTATCCTTTGCATTTCAAGTCATAATATAAGCAAAATGACTCTTCCCATGGGATTTAACTTTTTTGCTTGCAGCAGAGTTGCTGTGGACAAGTACGGTTATTATGGAAATATTTTCAGTTCTTGAGAAAAGATAGGTTTGGTTGTGCATAGATAATTAAGTATTGAATGGAAACCGATTAAATTGAAGACAGGAATTGCCCACATACTCTGACACATTAAATAGAAAATTGAGCAAGCATTCCTCTGTTAGACAAGCAAGTTGGTCAGAAACTCCTCTTTCGTAAAGAAAATATGCAATCCATGCTCTTAGTCAACAAGAGAACAGAGAGCAACCAAAACCAAGGGAAAGCATTGGTGTTGTTGTTCGAGCTAATTTAACACATGGTTCGAAGGGGATATGCCAAAACATGAGACAAATGAAATTAAGCACCTTTATATCCCTTTGAAAGCAGCCGTTTCTGCATTTTCTCAACCGCAATGGCCGATAGGTCAATGCAAGTTATCTGCTTAATTCCATCTCTGTACAAATCTTCAGATAACTGCGAGTTTCCACACCCAAGCTCCAACACCTTCATAATAAAGTTTTCTTCAATGAGATTTGATAAATGACAATCACAAAATCTTTCATCATAATAAGAAGCAGAGCTAAATGTGAGTGAAGAAGGTGATCAGGAAGCAAAGCAATGATGTGGAAGTCAAATGAAAATTCCCTTCTCATCCAACTCTTAACTCGGGTCAGTCTCATCTTAATGTATTGTAATTGTCCTGAAATTCTCGTAAACAAACAACCTTAAATTATGTTTACTCAGTGGTTTATGTCGTTTCCATGCATCAAAACAACCAACTCGCCGTGCTACAAGTTTTCTTCTGGTAATTTCATAGCTCTGGACAGAAAAAGTACTATCCCTGCATTCAAACTAGTCGAAAATGCAAGCAACTAAAAGAAGATCCCGAGTCGACAGATTGCATCTAAATAACAAGAACAACAGCAATTGCCCTGAACAGAAACATACTGAAACATTAACACAGACACAACCTGAGCAAGCTCACCTTAGACTTGGGTCCGACATGCTGCAGTATGAGATGGCGAAAATGGGAGTAATCTTTGAACCACTCGTAATGCTCTTCGCTAGAGAATCTCTCATCCCTACAGCACAACCAAACAGAGTACCAAAAGGTGACATTTTTACCATCTGATTTCTGATCAGAGACGACAATGAAGAAGCTCATATGGGTCGTCGTACCAGTACTGTGGGTTTAGGTAATCCAAGGCCGAGGAGGGGCCGAGGTCTCTCTTATCCGTCCTGCTCTGCTCCTTCGCCATCTCCATCTCTGTGGCAAAGCTTCGTCTCTGTTCGGAAATCAAACTGTCAAAAGACAAAACCCTAATAAAACCTTCTCCGAACTGAATTTCGGCTCAGCGACGGTTGTAGAATTCTGCAAGGGTAAAAATAATTCTATTTCCCTCCCTCAACTTTGTTTTTAGTCTCACTTTCATCCCTGCAGGCCCAACTTATCTTCCCATCGAAGAGCCATGGAGTTGAGGATAGTAAAATTAAATGTTGTCCGGTGATTACCTCACCGATTCTGTTGTATTTTGTATTAGTCTTGTTAAATTGGACTTGTCGAATAGAGTTCATCAGGCAGCAGTATGGATTCGTATACTTGTACTAGACCATAGTGTCGGATCACATCTCATATTCACATTATTACATCAGATGGCCTCCCTTCACGGAATAATCGGATGATAACAGAGAGTGATGGCATATACCGCATTGTGCAAAGAAAAGAGGTGCTTTTCCCCCTTTAAGTCCTTTTCTAACGATTTCGATATGGCAAGTGCTTGCTGTATGTCCCAAGTTCCATTTGTCAGGAAACTCATTCATATGCAGTAGTTTGCCGCCGTGTCACCCCTATGGTTATCTCGTTTTGTTTGCTGTCTTTGTTTTCCTCTGCACCTGAACTTCTAGTGTTGTCACGTTGTGTCCAGACGCACGATCACTTTATCCAGATCCTGGTATCCGTTACTTGTTTGGCAAGTTAGATGTTCTTCATTTCATCTCTTGACATACCGGTACAAAGAAAGTTGCCTACCCACAAACCATCATCACGAGTTCCGACAGGAGCTCTTACATCACATGCTAAAACAAGATTCTCCTTTCCTCCCACTCCTAACTTGGGCCAATCTCATATTATTGTGGTCACACCAAGACAGTAAGGCGCTGTGATCCTCCGTCCCTGCATTGCTCATGAATTTGCGATATCAGGTCGTTTCTCTTTCTTGCAATTTTCACATGTGCAGTCCTTAATTTCTCTAGATGCCATATCAGTTTCTCCAGGTTCGCCGGTATTTCCTCCAGATTAATCTCTTTTTCCTCGAGATTCGCAACTGCCACTTCTGTATCGTCTACTGCTGCATCAGTTCTGCAATTGCTATCCCCATCTCATCTACTGCTGCATTTGGAGACTCCATTTCTTCGTGCAGTTCGACCGGTACTCTCTCTTCTTCTCCCTGGATTTTGTAGTTATATTGATCCCGATATCATCAGTATACTAAAAGCGACATTTCTCCAAATCCATGTCTAAATGGGTTGGGAACTACCCTAGCAGTATAATTCATCCTATACCATAAACTGTAGTATAGTCTGATTTTCCACATCAAAGATCGTTCACCGAGAACACAGAAAGCATGCTCCCTTTATTTCTCTTAACAGCTCCTTCTCCAGTACATGCCTGAGTTGGTTACCATGAGCAATGGATTGCACATTGCGCCGAAGTTAGACAGACTTACTGTGGCTGCCCAAAGCTGCAAAGCCTTTGATTGGTGACCCATAACTTGAAGAAGATCGAGAGGAAGAGCAGATGGTGAGAAGAATTGGAGCGGGGAGTTAGTCACCCAATACATTTGGACGATGCTTTCTGGCAGATTCGCTTCAACAACTGAATGCAGAATTCCAAAGAATAGGCAGATCCCGTAGTTTACCTGTTCTTATTTATCCTGGCAACTTCAAGATTCCATGTAATATCTTATGGAAGTTATAACGTGCTCTTATATCGGGGACATGCCCGTTCTGGTCTTAAAGATTGGACTATGCTCGCCGGACCAAATAGAGTCAGAAACATATCCATGTCAGTTATTTCTGATTAATGTGTACATCGGGAAGCCAATTGCAGATGGTTGCTCATAGTTAGCTTGTGCGGATCAATGAAAAATTATCATGTGATTGGTTCTGTACACGATGACCTTTCTACAGGCATGTCCTTGTCTTCAAATTCTTGACATGGGTTCGCTGAAGAACTATCTTATACAGAAGAGCAGCTTATCAACATTCTTGTAGTCTCCAAGCGGCTACTAGTATATAGAAGATTCCACATAAAGGATATTGATCTCGTGAATTCTTGATCGACTATCCAACAATGAGTGATCCATTTCGTGCTGTATTGGGCAAGCCGAATAGATTCGGTATGCATGGGGCATTGGGGCGTGATATGAGTATGTTAGTTAATGAGCGCAATAAAATAAGGTGATTGTGTTGTTTCTACATTTTACAAGATGATTTCCGTCTATGGCAAAATTGTGGTGCGAAAGACTTACGCTGCGTTTGGTTTCATAATAGAATTTTAAAATCACATTTTGATTTTGAAAAAGAATAGTATAAATGAGGTCCACCCTTTAACTTTATATGAATTATGTTGTTTTGTTGTGGAAAAAAAATGGTATAAATGGAGCACATTTTTTTACTTTGTATGAGTTATTTTGTTTTGTTGTGGGTAGAATTAGGTTAAAGTTGTGATTTTAAAATTATACTCACAAACCAAACAAGACATTATTATCGAAGTCAAGATCAGTGAGGTCCCATAAATCAATCGCCCGAACATTGTGCGGTGCATCATACTCCTAACCAGACTTGATCACCAGGAGCTGCTGGGGCAGCCCTTGCTCGGTCAATTGGTGTTCCCGACCACTGGATTAACTTGCAGCACTGGCCCGCAATGACCGAATATGGTGGTCCACGCAGTTACGTTCGATTTCGATTGCACGCGTCTGGAATTTCTCGAATCTCTTTATTTGTAGAGCTCATCTCTACGAGTTTCTCTGGTGAATGTTTCCTGTAGAGTCCACATTAGACCCAAAGTCAGTCCAATACAAGTCTTGGAACCGAAGCTTCTACTTCCCGGTCCGATCATTCTTATGCCTTGCAGAATAGTTTTACTGGTGACAGTCTGTCTTGTTTGCGCGTGGCAACGGTAAAACAGAAACACACGCGTGCTTTCTCTTTTCCCTGCTCGATTACGGGATATTCTCGACTTATCATCGGAGATTACTTACTGCACATTTAGCTTCACAACGAGGTGCTTCTAATAAATATCAAACTCGTGCGCCACAAGTAAAGTCTCCCGTAATTGATGAGAGAGTCTTGTATGTAATTGATATACCACGTGACGTATGTCACAGGCCAATAAGAATTTCCCAATTTAGCATAAGATTTTAGAATCAAATCATCAAAAAAATCTATTACTAGTAAAAATAAAATTTTTTATGTGTCTGGTGGCATGATTTCACGTAGGATGAGAGCTCCTTTCGTGGCCGACCGCTTTCTCGTGGTTTGCGCACGTGCCGTATTTATTCAACATGACAGGGAGAGGGAGCCAATTGCTTTGCTTCCCGCCATGTCCAAATTCTGAATTTTCGCCAAT
Organism: Punica granatum; assembly: GCF_007655135.1. Lineage (NCBI taxonomy): Eukaryota > Viridiplantae > Streptophyta > Magnoliopsida > Myrtales > Lythraceae > Punica > Punica granatum. Next base: position 6,636,274 of record NC_045128.1, read on the forward strand.
AATTTGCGTGCAAGCATTCCTGAAGTACTTCTCAGAAGTTAGAGCCCAACATCTCCTTAACGGTTTCGCTTCTCTGTAAAGCTTCTTCTTCATCCTTCCCTCTGATTTTCACCGACATTTCCCTTCTTTAACTTCTCCCACTTGACATCTCCCCTCTTTCTTTTCAGATCAAACTCTTATCTTTCAGGTTCATCTCTCGACCGAATAGCATAAAGACATCGATCGGGCATACGGGTTTTGGTTCGTATAGCTTGGCACAAGCCTAAGCTGCATGCCATGGGGAATACCTACAGCAGAAGCCCCCTGGAGGTGCCCTTTTATGCCATTGGTTTCAACGCGAATGTGAAGTACAATCCCGAGGAGCTTACCTCGTACGAAGAGGCCTGTTTGGAAGACAGGGACTTACGGTCCTTTGATGCGAAGCTCCGTGACCAGACGAGTCATGTCATCGGCGCCCTTGCTGATGGGGTCGAGGGCCGGTCCCTCTCGTTCGACTCCTTCAAGGAGGTCACCGGGTGCCTCCTCGACATGAACCAGCAGGTGAGGTGGCTGTATGAGATTGATCGGAAGTATCCTCGCCTTATTTTTCCTCTGCTTATTCTGCTGTAGATAAGCAAACAAGGCGGATTTTGAATTTTTTTTTTTTCAGGTGGTGAAGGTAGTCTTGGAGTGCAAGAAAGACATATGGAAGAGCCAGGAGCTGTTCAATCTCGTTGAGGACTACCTCAAAAGCAGCCTGCAGACCCTCGACTTCTGTTCTGCGCTGGACAAGTGCCTGAATCGCACTCGGGATGCCCAGCTGTCGATCCATGTCGCGCTCCAGCACTTTGAAGAAGAACATGAGAGAGAGGGTGAACAGAACAAGGGTGGCAGCAGATATGCCAGGACGCTCGAGGAATTGAGGCGCTTCAGGGCGGCCGGTGACCCCTTCACCGAGGAGTTCTTCCAGATATTTCAGTCCGTTTACAAGCAGCAGGTCCTGATGCTCCAGAAACTGCAGCTTCGGAGGAGCAAGCTCGATAAAAAGCTTAGGTAATTAAATACGATGCCGGTTTGATATTACCCGATATAAAATTGCGATCAACGCTGAGGAAATTCATATCTCAGACATCATCTAGAATTGCCTAACTAAAATGCAGAATTCATATCTTAGACGCAATGAACCGACTTCATGTTGTACCAGTCTAGTAGAATTGATTTGAGACAGAGTCCGACCGCTAATCTGTATTATCATAATTTGTATTTTCTTAGTAATTTCACCATCATTGCTTCGTCAATAAGTTGGTCTATTGTAATATAGGTACATCCGTGCATGGAGGAAGGTCTCGAGCATGATATTCATAGTGACATTCACTGCTCTCCTAATATGCTCGGTGGTGGCAGCGGCTGTAGCAGCACCGACCGTAGCTGCCGCCCTTGCAGCTGCCGTCCCTGCAGGGTCGATGGGAAAGGTGGTCGATCAATTGTGGAAGAACTATGAGAATGCAGTCAAGAGCCACAAGGAAGTCGTGAGGTTGATGCAAGTCGGTACCAGTGTGGTGATCAAGGACTTGGAAGGCATAAGGGCTCTGATTGACCGACTAGAGGTCGAGATTGGATCACTACTAGAGGTCGCGGAGCTTGCCACAGAAAGGAGTGGGAAGGAAGGAGAAGGAGCTGTGAAGTTGGCGGTGGAAGAAATCCGGAGGAATCTGAGCGTGTTCGGGAAGAAGGTGGATGATTTACAAGCGCAAACCGAGGCATGCGGCCGGGATGTGAGGCGGGCGAGGACCGTGGTCCTGCAGAGGATGATAAGGAACACTAAAAGATGAATGACGTCAATCATTGAAGATCAGCAATCCCCACTTCAGAACCGTTAAATTGTTCATAAATATTTTGATAATAACTTTCATAAGATATTCACTCTTCAATAATTCTTTCATCATTTATTAGTTTTTCGATTTGGTACTGTGGAACAACCTAAGGGGGATCAATTCATGGAAAAATAATTATTAGTTGGTTGATAACCAGCATATATTATGTATAACTCATAATTAATTATGATTACGGTGTAACTTATAGTCATAGTGGAGCCCTACAACTTTTTTTTTTTTGCTAAATAAAAGGCCGGGAGGGGGAGACCGGCATAGCAACCCCTCTGGTCACAGCCATCATGGAATGTTTCATTCGCTCGAATGGGTAAAGGGCTCTGTGAGACAGAGCCTACCTAGGTCACCATGACCCCACCAAGCGCACAGTGGAGCCCTACAACTTGAAAACATAGCTGACGCTCCTTTCTGTGGTCTCCCGGCCGGGCATGGGCAGTGCTGTGCCAAACGTTATAATAAAGCCCAGCTAAAGGTAAGCCTGGACGGAGCCAGCAAGGGATGGATTTAAGAGGTGCCGCTAGAAGTCAGGAAAAGTTCTAAAATTGTTCGTATTTTATGTCGAATTTGTCACTTTATTCTTGAAAACCCTCAGGAGCTTACCTAAAACCTCATAGGAAGTGGCCTGTGTCTGGAAGACAATGGCATGCAGTCCTTTGACGCGAAGCTCCGTACCTGGACAAGCCATGTCATCAGTGCTCTCACCGACAGGGTCGAGGTACGGGGCCTCTCTTTCGAGTCCTTCAAGGAGGTCATGGGGTGCCTCTTCGACATGAACCAGCAAGTGAGGTGGCAATATGGATCGATCGGAAGTTTTGTCGGCTTTATTTTTCCTCTGTTTATTATGCTGTAGATAAGCAAATTCACAGTGGATTTTGATTTTTTTTTTTTCGGGTGGTGAAGAGGTCTTGGAGTGCAAGAAAGACATACGGAAGAGCCGAGAGCTGTTCGATCTCGGCGAGGAGTTCTTCCAGATCTTTCGGTCCATTTATGGGCAGCAGGTCTTGATGCTCCAGAAATTGCAGCTTTGGAAGAGCAAGCTCGACAACAGGCTTAGGTAATTAAATACTTATCTGAAATAAAACGTCTGCAACACAACTGGGATCAACGGATTGAAGGAATTCGTACATTAGAAACAATGAACTGACTTCATTTCGTACCAGAATTGATCGAAGATGGAGTCAAGCCAACAATTCAGCGTTGCGATATGCATTTGTATTCTCCCTAGTAATTGCATCACCATTGCTTCACAAAACAAGTTTGATGTACTGTAATGCAGGCGCATCCCTGCCTGAAGGAAGGTCTCGAGCGACAAGCACGATCATTGAGTTGGGTAGTGACCTGCAGAGCTGTGGTGCTGGGAGCTGGAACAGTAGGATAGAGCTAATGAAGGCGATTCTCATGAAACATCAACCTGTTACGAAGAGCTTCAAAGTATAGAGGATCCCAATCATTATACAAAGAGGTGATAAATGATTAATATTCGAGGGGCAAGAACAGCAAGAGCATAGCTGATTAGATCCTCATCGTCAAGAGGTCGGCCAATCTCTTTCAGCTGATCCGCCAACTGCTTGCAGCGACAGAGGTAGAACTCCAGGAGGTTCTTGTGGTCCTCCAGCTTGATGCAAGTCAGCTCCCCCTTAATGTCAAGAGCGCGTGCACGGGAGCGCTCAACGAATCCGCCTTGCAGCTCATTCCAGACCTGCTGGGCTGTCCAAATGGGGTAACCAGAACCGAAATATTCGGATTGGTTCCACCTCTTTGTTTGCGTCGGTTCGAACGGCGCAACCTTGTTCAAAAGGATGCTGACCAGAACAACCAGAAATGAAAGCCTTCTCATTCCCCTTCTTCCCCCATCGCCCTCGTCTTCTTCATCACCTCAGGCAACACAAAGCAGAGGACTGAATTTAACTAGGCACTATTCCTGCAAACAAAACCCCTTCCATTTCCTTCCCATGGGAGATCGGCAGCTTCGGTGGGGCCCTTTCTCCATTGTCGTCCCACTGGGCATCTCCTCGTGCGGCTTGAGGCCTGGCCGGAAACTGTAATAGGTGAGGATATCGGTATGCTTTGGAAGAACCCGAACCAAACTCATTATTCAGTTCGGGCTGGTTCGGTTCGGGTTTTCGGTGCTACCCGAACAGTGGACACCACTAGCAGTAGGCAGGTCATGAACATCCTTGAGAATCTGCTCCGACTGAAGAACAGCCACGACCGAATGTTCTGATTGGTCCGGCACCAAATAGCATAGAGAGAATCAGTAGAGGGAAGACAAGGATGACTTCCATCGACAAACCCAAAGAGCTCATGCGACTTGAAAAAGGTCGAGAACAGCGTTTTCCAGACCATGTAATTGGATTCCTTGAGTTGGATATGGATGAGACTCTGGTGGGTTTAATTTCAGAGTTAAAGTAACTTTGATTTTGATTGTGAAAAATGACAAATATTATGTAGTGTGTCGAGTTAAAGTTAAAGTTAAAATTTTTGACTTGGGAAATGTGTATTTTTATTGTGTAGTGTGTTGAGTTAAAAGTTAAAGTTAAAATTTTTGTAATTTTAACATTGAAAACAAATAGGCCAGAGATGTATAGAGCCGTGACAGTTCCAGCGGGTGTAGCAGTAGATGAGGAAGAAGGACTGAGGTCTAGGTCAGGAGGGGGGTTCAGAGTGTGGTCACGATCGAGAGTTCTGGTGCTGAAGTTATCGGTTTCACCGGCCATGATAGGCAGCATAAGGGCGGGAGGGGATGGGCTAAAAGTAAGGAAGGGAGGTTGAAGAACGAGGGTTCGTGGGAAAGGTTATAACCTTATGGCTCTGATACCATCTAGATAATTAAGGTTGTAACCCAATTGAATCACCGTATCATGTATATATAGATATAAATAAGTACATGAAGGTGTCCGAATACGGTATCAGACAAGTATATCATAGAGATACTGAAATATATTCTAATAGTAACATTCACTGCGGTCCTAGTATGCTCGATGGTGGCAGCAGCTGTGCAGCTTTGACCATAGCAACTGCCCTTGCAGCTGCTGTCCCTGCAGGGTCAATGGGAAGGTGGTCGATCAATCGTGGAAGAGCTATGAGAATGCAGTCAAGGGCGAGAAGAATGTCGTGGGGTCGATGCAACTAGTCGGCACTGATGTGGCAATCAAGGACTTGTACGGCATAAGGGCCATAATCAACCGACTGGAGGTCGAGATCGTGTCATTGATGGAGGCCTCTGAGCTTGCCATGATGGAGGCTTCATTGATCGAGCGCAAGATGATACGTGCGGCCGCATTATGAGGCAGGCAAGGTTCGTATAAGGGACCCTAAAATACGAACCATGTATGCCATGAAGATGCGCAATCCGCACCTCAGATTCGCTTAATTGTTGATGAACATTATGATAAGAATTTTTATCAGATGAACATATACCAAATATATCACCATGATTCTTTGAGTCATGTTACAATTTCCCTCAATCTTCGGCATATGTTCAATATCCTATTATAACGAGACCTTTCGTCAGATATCTCAACATTTTTTCTTAGGATAAATTTGGATGACACCCTCTATAGTTTGTAAAATGACCATCGACACCATTCATTTTAAAAATTAGCCACTAATCACACTTCTTTCACTGACGGATATCAAGAAAATATTCACTTTATCATGTGAATCTCATATCATAGAACTGCATAACTGACATGTTATCTGATTTCTTTACTGGAACTAAATCTGATCCGATTTAAGAAAAAATAGTAGAAATCAGCTCAAAAATAGATGATATGTGGCTAATTTTGAAATGATGAGGTGCTATTTTTATAAATTAATATTTTTATAAATTAAAAGGGTATCGTCGAATTATTTTTTTTTATCATTATTTTCTCAATGAGGTGGAACGGGCGTCTCAATTGAGGGGGTCTTCTTAGAATACTTGATTGCGTCTCCATAGGACAAGATGGATGTACCGAGTAGGGAACTAAGAGGATAGTAGCACCGTAGACTTTTACTTTGACAGATGAAAATTTACGTATTGTTGCTCAATTCTCGATTAAATCACGTATATTCACATCTTAATTTGAAAAATTTATATTCCTATTCGATTCTATAAGGACCCCGAAGCAAATCCTACATCCGTCCCTGAACGGACATATGGAGATGGGACGCCATCATAAATCTCAATAGCTCGTGTTATGGAGACCCTTGTCCTCGTATTCCAATGTCAACATTATGGTGACAAGACAAAAAGCCTTTAATGTAAAAAAAAGAAAAAGAAAAGAGAAGATGTCTGTATTTTATTTAAAATTTCAACACTTATTTTTTGCCATTAAAATTTCAACACTTATTCGAAAAAATTTCAATATTTAATTTCTTTTGACCAACGTTTCAGCATTTAATTTAAATACTAAAAATTTTGAGCATTTACTACAATAAACTAGCTTTTTACTGCACTGAACGGGGTCTTGACATACATTACTTTTTACGAAAGAGAATTAAGAAATCAACATATATAAAAATATAATTAATATAGATAAAAAACTAACACAAATAAATATATTCTACTGCATAGATATTACAAACATTGCAACTGTAAGCGAGAGTGAAAAAAAAAAGAACATCATATTGATAAGCGATATTTACTCTTACTCTTATGAAAATGCGAAGAACATCGCATCGATAAGTGATATTCACTCTTATGAAAATGCGAATAAAACATATTAAGAAATAATAATATATACAAAGAATTGGATTGAAGTATAAACAATTTATGAAGAATAAAATATATACAGTTTCCTAGAACAAAGATTTCTAATATATAAATTATAAATTAACATTTCAAAGAGCTCAATCGCCATTAGGCCCATTCTTATCAAATCAAAAATAGTGAAGTAGATTTGAGAGAATGCCTCAACTAAAAGAAGTGGGGGGTCATTCGTTCGAGAATTAGGTAGGTAATTCCATGAACCTCAAAAGATGATATGTAAAATGAATTTTCAATCTTCTATTTATATGATGTTTAAAACATCAAATTTGAAAAAATCACTTATCTTGAGGATTTTTATTCAGTAATTGCGAGAAATTCTTGATATCCAACACACATTGAATGTAGAAAATTTCTTCTCGATATTCAACATATGTAGATTAGAGATAATGTACTTATGAAATCTAGGACAAATATACGAATATCTGACTTAGAATTAAATTCTCCAAATAGTTGAAAATATGATCAACCATGAGTTGAGGATTTGCTGATGGAGCTCTCACGATGTCGCTGATCAGATTTTATATATTATAAATAGATGCTTAAATGATTAAGTGTAAATTATTTGATAAAATAATTAGCCAATAATTGAAATTTGATAATATATTTATGAGGTAGCCCCGCTTAACTGTATTTTGACCTAATAAATGTATATTTTGTTATCAATATCTTTCATAATATTTAAAAAAATGAAAATTTTAAAAGGTATCGATAGATTAATTTGACACAGAGGAAGGAGGGGGCATGGGGCTTCGTAGCCGGTCACTCTACCTCCGTCAAGGTTGCTGATGACCTCGTCTGAGGCAGTGGTGGCGTCTCCTCGCTCGCAATTATCCTTTTTCTCTTCGAGAGGAGATCCGGGTAGCGAAGGCTCTGATCCCTGCTATTGGGGATAGGATTTTGGGCTTCAACCCAGTAAGGCCCATAAAGCCCAGTAAACATCGCGAAGCCAAGTTAGGTCTGTCTCACTACGTGGATCGGGATTTCTCTAGCGAGGCCCATCCGCGAAGCTTGCTATATTTGTGACAAGTCCAATAACTATGAGGTATACTTCCTATTACTCGAGATATGGGTCAAACAATATATCGAGTATCTCTCCATGATGGTAATGTAATATATTTCTAAACTCCCTATAAATACATGTTCCTTGCATACTTTTAGGGTTAATCGACTACTTGCACTCTTTCCCTCGCACATAAGACTCAATCTAACTTGAGTGTAGAAGAGGGAAAACGAGACACCACCCCCAAGTTCCCCTTGGTGCGGGCATTTGTGGCTCGTGGTTGGATCAACACTCGTGGACTTTTCATCAACAATTGGCATGTGGATCATTCGTGGCATCAACCCAATTTTCGTGGTCCCAACACCAGCCATCAACATGCAAGCGAGGTCGTTGGTGACATCAATTAAGGAGAGAGAGCAGAGATTTCGATGTCGATGGTCCGATCATGGCCGCCACTGCCTCACCCAAACGAAGTCATCGAACCAAGATATGTATTATAAAATGGGTAGTTGGTTTGTAAATTTACCTTTATAATCTCCATCTAGTAGTTATAAAAAAAAAATCAAATTGTGTTATGAGTACTTTGAAATCAGAAAAGTGACTAAAAAAAGAGTTCTCTCACTTATATATTAGTATAGATATATATTTTTTCAGGTAGAAATATAAAATGCTCTATAACATATTAATTACTCTAATTCATATGGATTAAACACTTTACTCACTCGATTTTCATATCTTCCTTTCTTAATCAACGCATGATTTATTTCCATTTGTCCATTTTTCCTCTCTATTTTAAATATCTAGTTACGAAAATTATTATAAAATGGGGGTTTTACCTAAAATGGCCCATGGTTTACATTTTGTTTCAAATCTATTCCGCCGTTATCTTTTCCGTCGACATCTAACGACCATACCGACGTGGCGCCCACGTGGCAAGTGGGGCCCACTATCTCTCCACGTGCCACGTCAGCACGACCGTTAGATGTCGACGGAAAAGATAATGCTGTGATAGATTTGATGCAAAAAGTAAGCCATGAGATATATTTGACAAAAAAAACATATGATAGATTTAACAAAACGGGTAAATCATGGGTTATTTAGAGTAAAAACCCCTTATAAAAATTATTACTCTTTAATTGGATGTTCCTTATGTGGTGGCTAAGGTGAAATTGACTTACCATCATCGTCTAAGTGTTTAGCCGAATCAACTTGTCATGGAAGACATGATTCGATTGCTAACTCCATTAATGGTTGAGTTAGCTGATCCACCCCACCCCCTGAACAAGAAAGTCCAGATCAGCTTCTTCTTTCGGTGAAGACGGCGGTGATGATGGAGTTGATGGAGCTCGCATCGAAGGTTGAGATGTTGACGAAGGTTGAGCTGATGCTGGAAGATGAGCCGGCATAGAAGGCTAAGGATGTTGACGAAGGTGCTTGTTAAGCTTTAGCCGCAATTTGATCTAAATTATACTTCTGACGCCACATTTCTCAATCCAGTCATGTATTCCTTCCTCAATCAAAGACATTCGCGATGTTGACGATGAAGAGCAACTCGATGGCAGCACTGAGCAACTTATCAATGTCGACGAATGTGGCTGAAATTGAACTTGAGGTAGAGGTGATGCTTATTGCACCGATGGCTGAAGCTGAGTTTGCACCGGAGGTTGAACTCGTGTTGGAGACTAAACCCTAGAAGATTCGCAGTGCTGAATCTCAGCTTCGTAAAAACGAGAGAAATCGCACCTAGGTCTGGAAACCTAAGCTCGGGTTGAAACCTGCTCGTTGCCAAGAAGCTCAAAAAGGAGTAGAGAGATAGGTGTCGAATGATCGGCGGTTGCGAGGAATTAAAGGTGCATGGTATTGAAAGTGCTAGAAAGGTAGATATTGAAGGTGCAATAATATAAGTGCGACAAAGGTAAAGTGCTAAAAAGAAAAGATAGAATAAGTATAGTGCGATTGATAGTAATGCCAAGGGGAAATTCTACAGACGTATTTATAGGCGTGTACAATGAAACCCTAGAGAATCTCTCTAAATTGGATACACCACAATATACGATATTGAGATAATGCCCAAATAGGAAATTGACTCCTAGCCTACTTAAATTGCCTAAAAGATAGAATATCAAACAATATTAGAGAAATATTTAGTTTATTTGACTTCCTAAAATCAAATATAACACGAAAATATCATGTGCTTGATCACCAAGATATCAGCTGCCACTTATAATTTCTTCTTCCACCACCTTTTGTAAAAATCTCTCGCCCATGCACATATTCTCCACCCACCAATATGGCTTTTCTCTTAATGGGCTCCATGTTGGGCCTTCCATCTTGGGCCAAAACCTCTTTAGTTTAGGCCTTCTTCCATCATTTGGACTTTAATCCGACCTAGCCCGTGCTAGGATATTCGCGGCTCGTTTCTCCAAACTGAACCAGCATACTTCCAAAATCCAAGAAAACTATCGAAATTATCGATTACACATCACTACTCAGCAATCTTCATGAATTACGAAAAATAGGTGTAAACCTTCACGAATCACGAGTCGGTAACCTTTTGAGATTGGTGACCGGGTATTCCTCAAATTACAACCATATTGACAATCAACCATTTCTCTCCGTCGCAACTTGAAGCTCGCTGCAAAGTATTATGGACTTTATAAGATTGTGAGAGAATTGGTGAGGCGGCCTACAATCTCGAGCTGCCAGTCGATGCTTGAATTCATCTTGTCTTCCATGTGTCTCTCCTTAAGAAGCAGATTGGGCGTCGCCACTCTCAAGTTAAGGTTCCTCTTTCTATTGATGCATAGGGGAACTTTGAAGTCCGACTGATCGCCATCCTTAACCATCGCTCTTTCAAGTTTCGTAATCGAGTTGTTAGCCGGATGTTGGTCCATTGTGCCAATCTCGGGCCAAAAGACGTAATGTGGGAAGATTGGTCCTTCATCCAAAAATAGTTCCCGGACTTTCATCCTTGGGGACAAGGATGTTATCGAGGCGAGGCAATTGTCATAGCCTACTAAAGGCCCAACCCAAACTAATTAAATTATACTTGCCCACCCAACAGTGAAAGTATATTAGCAAATATGTTATAGGTATTTAATTTAGCCTCTCCAATATCGTGCAATAGAAAGCCTTAATTTGTGTAATAATATTATGTCATATTAGCAATTCACAAGTTTAGGAGCCTCTAAATAATGTACTCTTCATATTCATGCTTTTAGTTTTTAGGCCCCAAAAATATATAAAAAGAAAGTGAGAGATGCACAGTGTTGTATTGGTAGGATATGGTTAATTGTGCCTATTATCTTGTGTTCAAAACTTTCCATTCAACTTTTCATATTTTTATTATTCTTTTCCTTTTTATATTTTATAATTTTGGATTTCTTTTCCTTTTATATTCTTCCCTTTTCAGTATAGTTTTTAATGTAAGTATTAATATCACTTTTTCCTATGTAAGGAGTACTTGAATTTCGTATATCTAAAACAATAAATGACTCTATATACAATTTTCTTCATCATTTTTGGATAAGTATCTTCATCACTTTTTTATGGTAAAATTCATATAGTATAGCAAAGTTGGTCTCAAGTCATTTTATGAGAAAATCATATAACACTATTATGACTTTTTTTCTTCTTTTTTATTTTCTTGTATATATAACTAAAGTAGACTTCCGCGAGTGAGGACCTTCATTCAATTTACGAGAGCCTTCCACATAGGGTTTTCAGGCATTTTCATTGATTGACTCTCCAAACCGTTATCTAATATGGATATAAATTTTCACAATTAATAATTAATTTTGCATTTTCCTACTAAAATTTGATAAAAATAATTATAAAAAGTAAATTTCATTGTTTTTTGTTCATAATTATAGAGGTAAATCACCCATAACCAATTCTTAATTCATGTTTTATATGATTTGAACATGCTTTAATTAGTCTGTAAAGATATTGATAACCGAATTGTATTTTAGCAGATTGTTAAAAATTCGAGATAAAAATAATTATAAAAAGTAAATTTATATTCTTTTTTTTATCATGATCACATACACGGTAAATCATGCATAATCGATTCTTAAGTTCATGTTTTGTATGACTCGAACATGATTAAATAAGTCCGCAAAATATTCTTATTGGAATTGTAATTTGCCGGATTGTTAAAAAATTGAACAACCATTAGCGCTTGTGCAGGTTTCGAGACTAGTTCGTTCAAAGACTCACAACCCATACCCAAAGAGTGAAAGTGGGAGGGAGGGAGATCACTATAGGAGTTATATCTACAGCTAGCAAGCTACCAGCAATACCATATTAATGTCATATATATATGTATATGTATATATTAACATCACTAAAGGCCAAAAGTTTTTGAAGTGTTTTCTCTCAAGACTAGGAGAAAGAAGAGCTTTCTTGGGTAGTGCATCCAAGGGCGAAGCCAGGAAATTATTTCCGAGGGAAAAATATAAAATGAAAATAGACGTATATATGAAACTATATCAAATGTATATTAACGATAGAGATATATGAAGTTCATTGAGTTAAAAGCTAAATAATTACAAATGTCCCTTTTGAGGTCTCATAACTTGAAAGCTATTCAAGATTCTTTCATTGTCAATGTTACAAAAAATATCTTTCTCAATATAAGAAACAAATAATCGTTCATCCAAGAATTTCCCATCTTATTACGGAGGCGGTTCTTCACAATTTTCATCGCTGAAAAAATTCCCTCCACCGATACAGTAGCAACTGGTAATATCAATGCCAACTTCATAAGTAAACTAATTGATAAGCAATATGTCTTCTTGTGGCAACCAACTTCTGAGAAAGATCTATGATACTTTCTATGTTTAAGAACTCTTCATGAGATCTCGTATCAAGAATGTAAGTCTTAAGTTGATTTTCAAGCAACTTAATATCAACCTCAAAGAACTTCGAAAGATAAAAGATAGCAAGTTGAATCAATTTTGACTTATCAAAAGAGGCAAAAGAATCATTTGGGCTTAAACAAGCCACACAAAAAAGCAAATTCGTGCTCACCTCATTGAAGTGACTGTTGAGTTCTTGAAGTTGCCAATCAATCACATTTTTAAAAAGCTCAAACCGGAAATAACTCAAGTTTGTCAAGAGTTCACCTTTCCGCCGCGATCGTCCTGGAGTCACTACATTTCATTCATATTTATGATATCAATGTCATTTCCGTTAGAAAATATATATACTTCACTCATCAAAGAGTCACATCCTTCATCTCGCATATCTTGCAAATGTTACTTTGCCACTTCAATCAAAATGATGGCATTCACAATATCTTGATCTTTCCTTTGCAATGCTAGAGACAACTCATTCGCGATTCCCAAAATAGTTTTCATCATGTGCAAGATGAGCACAAATTCAAAAGTTGGCATAACACTCAATAAGGAAAATGCTTCGCCTCTTTGATCTGCAGTTGAGCCATCTTTCTCAATGATTTGGAGAACTTCCATAACCAATGAGAACATGACAGTCAAACTTATCAATGACATATAATGAGATCCTCAACATGTATTACATCCTCTTTGAAGACTTCTCTCTTGATTTGGACCCTTACCCATTGAGAATTCACCAATTTCAAATGCTTCTAAGACTGTTTTGTTGCTTCTCTCTCGAAGATCTCTATGTTTGTATGAAGCTCCAACAAGAGTAGTTATATTAGCCATTGAGTTGAAAAATGTAGCAACTTGCGGTTTTTTTTTGCACGGCAACAAGAGCTAGTTGAAGTTGATGAGCAAAACAATGAACATAATGAGCAGAAGAATTCTCTCGCATGATCAAAGTTTTGAGTCCATTAAATTCCCCTCGCATGTTACTTGCCCCATCATTGCCTTGTCCCTGCACTTTAGACAAGCTCATATTATGCTTCAAAAAAAGAAGCAAAATAGCATCTTTTAGTGAGGAAGTAGTGGTGTCACTAACATGAACAGTGCCAAGAAAACACTCAATAACACATCCTTCTGAATTGACAAATCTTAGAGCAACCGCTATTTGTTCATTGACTGAAACATCATGAGATTCATCAAGTAAAATAGCAAAGAATTCATCCCCTAGCTCATAAACAATAGCATTAGTGGTCTCCATAGCGCAAGCACGGATAAGATCCTTCTGAATATCGGGGGATATCATCTTAATATTTCATGGAGCATAATTCAAGACAACATTTTTATAGCATCGTTGTAACTAACAAGAAAATAGAGGAACTGAAAAAAGTTGCCTTGATTATGCGATTCTTCTATTTCATTGTGGCCACGAAATGCCAAGCCCTGAGATAGAAGAAAATGAATGCGGTCAAGGGAAGCAATCAGGCAAAGCCGACAATCTTTACGTGCTTGTTCTGATTGCTTCTCAAAAGCAAATCGGATATGTTGTTGTTGATTCATCAAATCTTCGCATCTTCTCCGAGCTTTGTTATGGACACTATCCGGACGTTCAACATGCTCATTGAATTTTTTTTTATTCCAATTTGTATATCCTTCCAACACAAATACTTTACCACTTGCTTGCACTCCAATGTCCGACCTATAAAGATAGCAACACAAACAAAATGAGGCATCTTTCACAATACTATATTCTAGCCAATTTTTATGCTTCTCAAACCATTTTGGAATAAAGCGCTAGAATATATTCCTGAATTTCTTCTGGGCAAAATCGTGTCCTTTTGGTTGACATGGACCTTATTGCAAATAATGCCTTCTAATTCTATCACTATCATTAGGATGATAATCATAAATTTTCTTCCTTACCCCAGGATCCGAAGGGAGATCTTCCAAATTGATTTCCACATGTATTCTTTTTGAGCAATCATTATTCGCTCTGGTTATTAATGTTTCTTCTATGGTTGATTTCTTCTTTATGAGATACTTATCCATATCTACACAAGAAAAAAATTCAATCTAAATAGAGCACCCAAAAAAATTCAATCTTTACTCTTATACCCTCTAGATATTTACACAAGAATAAAACAAGTTGTCCAATCAATTTCAAGCACCGGTAGCTCAAGGAATTTTCGATGAATTAGATAGAAATGCAAACACATGACCTAAAAGAAAGCTCTAGAGCAGTGATCATGGGGTTAGAGAGGTATGAGAATTGAGAGAAGCGGAGATTATACATAATAGACTTGTATTTACAAATGAAGGAGAGGACACGAAGAAGATTATAGTTTACTACTCCGCTGGCAAGCCGATCTTTCCCTCATTCCCTCCTCTTTAGTGGCGTTCTTTATCTGTATCTCTCTGTCGCCATTCCAGGCTTCCAGTTCCAGCCTTTCAAGTTTGGTTATGTCGCAAAACTTCTGTGGCTGGGTCTCTTTTACTTTAGCCTCTTGTCTTGTCTCTCTGTCTTCCCTTCCCGCTCAAGCAAAGGAAAAAGTCACTTAAAATTGATTTTTTTAATAAGGGGAATCTTTTAATACATGGTGGGCTTATATAATGGGCTTGGGATCCATATGGCAGCAGGCCAATTCATTTTGTTTTTTCGGAATCGCATGTAAGGGAGACAAATACTTTGACAAATGCATATTTTATAATATTTTGAGGGGGAATTTATATTAATTATGGAATATAAATACATTTTTATAGTAATAATATATAACATTATTGGGATTTGGGAGAATCTCATGGAGGGCAATTGCCCCCCTACCAACACAATGGCTCCGCCCTAAGTGCATCTCAATGTATATTCATGAGTAAACTTAGTACTCATCAAAAGTGGGTCAGCAAGCGATCGATCATCATATGCGTACTCACGGTCGGTCACTCCTCATGTTGCAAAATTCAAATGAATATGTATGTATGGATGTCAAATGAATATTCATATATATATATATATATATATATACATATTAAAAAAAAGTTTCACAATGCAAAATTGAAAACAAGGAGCTTAACGGGAGATTAAAGAAATGCGCGGAGTTCATTTCACTAGTGAATGTGCGTGTGGTGATAGATCAACATTGCTTATGGAAAAAAATCTACAAAAGATTAATTGAGAAAAGTATAATGAAAATTGTGATAGAACTATGCTTGGGCCAACCCTTATCGTATCATGCCGGCCTGATAGAGCTTGAAAATGTATCTTGCCATGTCTGGCATGACGCGATAAGATAAGGCTCGAGAAAATAAAAGAGAGAGTGCCAAAAAAAAAAAAGAAGGGAAGAAGTTATAATTAGTAAATGCAGCACTCATTAATTCAGTTTTCGAGTCCTAATTACTAAATTTCCAAGTGAAAATCTCAAAATCCCCCTCTCCA
This sequence comes from Punica granatum, assembly GCF_007655135.1. NCBI lineage: Eukaryota > Viridiplantae > Streptophyta > Magnoliopsida > Myrtales > Lythraceae > Punica > Punica granatum. Next base: position 6,652,169 of record NC_045128.1, read on the forward strand.
GAGTCCAAAGTTCCTTCTCTTTGAGTTTGTCCTCAAAATTGGTTTCAATTTGGTCATTTTTTTCTTTACTGGTTTTTCTTTCCGTGCTTTCGAGTCAGTTTGTGCTATTATGGCAATCGTGAGTCTATCGTGCCATTTAGCTCAGTAACAACATGATAAAATTATCCTTGGGCCAACCCTTATTGCATCGTGCCGGCCTAATAGAGCTCGAAAATGTATCTTGCCATGCCGGGCTAAAAATTTTTGGGCCCAACACGACACGAAAAGATAAGGCCCAAGAAGATAAAAGAGAGAGTGCAAAAAGGAAAACAAAAGAAAAAAAGAAAAAAGAAAAAGAGAAGTTATAATTACTAAATGTAACACTCTCCAATTCAGTTATCGAGTCATAATTACTAATTTCCAAGTGAGTTAGGAGTTCCGCCTCTTTTAGTTTGTCCTCAAAATTGGTTTCAATTTGATCATTATTATTTTTTTCTTGGTTTTTCTTTACCGTGCTTTCGAGTCAGTTTGTGCTAAACATTAGCATCGTCAGTCTATCGAGCCATTTAGCTCAATGACAAACACGATAATTGTTTTTATTTATCGTGCTTGCGGGCCTGGTTAAGCAGCCCGTTAAGCATTTTGTACTATGTTGGGCCGGGCCCATCAAGTTATCATGTTGTGTAATGCCGGCCCGCTAGTGTCATCGTGCCGGGATAACCTTGGCACGGCACTGACCCTTTCCCTTTCGTCTCCCCTAAGTCATACTCTCAGACTTGTAGCCATGGAAATCGATCACAAGGAGTACCGGCTCCGCTGCGAGCTCCGCGGCCACGAAGACGACGTAAGTTTTCGCTTCATCAATCTGTTCTGGCTCGGCTTTCCCGGCAATTGCGCGTTTAATTGGCCAATGTGAAGTCCCCAGTGAATGATGAGCACCAAAAGGTGCAGAATTTGATGGATTTATGTTGCAATTTTTGTTACTGGTGGCCAGGTTAGGGGAATATGCGTCTGTGGTGGTCGGGATACCATAGCAACGTCCTCCAGGGACCGGACGGTGCGGGTGTGGTCGTTGAGCGCTTCTGATCGGCGGAAGTATGAGTCGGCGAGGATCCTGCTGGGCCACACGAGCTTCGTGGGGCCCTTGGCGTGGGTTCCACCGAACGACCAGCACCCCGAAGGTGGGATTGTATCGGGCGGCATGGACACTCTTATTCTGGTCTGGGACTTGAGGACCGGCGAGAAAGTCCAGACTTTGAGGGGCCACCAGTCCCAAGTGACTGGCGTCGTGTTGGATGATAATGGCAACATCGTGTCGTCTTCGGTTGACTGGTGAGTCATTCAACCAGTGCTTAGTGATGTCTCAATCTTTAATAGCATCTGAACGCATGCTTAGCCATTCATTATCATTCCAGGATGTTCCTTGGTCTTCTCTTGAGCTGTTTGTAACTGGCATATATATAGTAATCCAAGCAAAAAGATACAACATATTTGGACCTCAAGCTATGTGTAATGGGCTATATATGTATTGTATGTGTGCTTTGTGCCCAAGCCTTGGATGATACCATTTCATGGCAGTACATTGAGACGGTGGAGGGATGGGAGATCTATTGAGTCTTGGCAGGCTCATGATGGCCCGATACAAGCTGTTATAAAGTTGCCATCAGGAGAGCTTGTTACAGGTAAGGGCCCCGAGCCCTTTATAGCTGAAGCCTTCTGTTATAGATCTAGGTCTCCAATGGGATTTTTTTTTTCATTTATTGCAAAATTCTTTCTATGCTGAACTTTTCTATGTTTGTGAAGTATATTTTGTCCCTTTTTCTTCGCTTTATGTAAGATCAGATGTTGGACCAAAATCTCATCACGTTGACTCGCAATTTCTAAAAGTTATGATTGAGAAAAGAAATTGGTTTGGTAGCATTGAATTTGCATTGCACTGGTTTACGAGGACAATGTTTGTGATCATCAGCTTAGAACTTTTTTTGTTTTTTCATCCACAGTCAACCCCGCTAATGGCCAACTTGCAGTTGGTGCTTATAGTTATTGGTTGAATTTCTTATCAGTGCATTGACTAATGTTTCTCAATTCAGGATCAAGTGATCAGACGTTAAAGCTTTGGAGAGGAAAGACTTGCGCTCATACTTTTACTGGGCACACAGGTTCAGCCATCCGCTTCTCTGCCTCTCCAGTATTCTGTTTATTTTGAAAAACCGTAGTCAACTTATAGGTTATCTTCTTATCTAGATCGAATTGAAATGACAAAATGGTCAAGCTTCATACTGGTTTGGCATCAGCCTCAAAAATATCTTGCTAGATTAGTACTTGGTAAATCAGACTGTTATTCATGGGAATTCTCTTAAGCATAATTTTGAAAGGATAACTGATATTCACACATTCTTAGTTTTCTAAAGCTGAAGCATTGGGGATATACTGTGCAGACTGTACAGTTGGCCGTTGACACACTTATTATTTGCTTAGACCATGTTTACATCAGATCTTTTTATTAATATGTTGGTTTCAATCACGCATACTTCAAGCTTGTGTCATAGCCTTCTTAGTTTGCATGTATCAATTAAGGAACGTGCATTAGATCTGCATTTATGCCATGGGATTGGACCGTCGTACTGGTGTTCATGATGATTATTTATACCCAATTGTGGAATATTATTCTTGACCAACTTAAACTATAGTTTTTTTCACAGTTTGATGAACTGAAGCCGAAGGGAAAGTTAAGATTTTAAAATATCAGCAACTTGTGCAGACGACATTCCATGCATTATTGCGTTGAACCCATAGAGTGGGGCAAAGTGAACCTGAATTAGAAAGTTGATTAATCTTCACTCCTCTTCAACCTTTTTGAACTTTTGGGGGTGGTTTATAAGCAAGGAATAGGAAGTAGGGATATATTATGTTGTGGAATTATGTTTTAGTGGACCTTAACATTGAGTACTGTGAGTGCTTGGATGGGGTAAAGGTGATGTGAAATTGGTTTCCGAGGGAGTTCGTTTGGCATTAATTTTTGCAGCATTTGCACATGTACTTGTGATTTTCTGAATTAGTAAATTTCATCAAAAAGGGATCCAGAAAATTATCATTTTTTTTTCTCTTTTCAAGTGTCAGTTGCCAATGCTAGGTGCTTCACACAGTAGAATCTGCATTACTCTATCGATTTTAGCCTGGAGAAGTTTCATTAAATTAGTAGCTATCTACTATTTCTCTTTTTGCTTTTGCCATAATGAAATTTGATTTTATCTCACTACTGAAAGTGTTGGTGCAGATACTGTGAGAGGCTTGGCTGTGATGCCAGACTTGGGAATTCTTTCTGCATCACACGATGGGTAGGTCGTTACTTCGTGGTAGTTATTTACATATTTTTGTTTCAGTATATTCTCCTATATACAGGAACTAGTATCATTCTTGGTAATAGCTGCACTTAGAATTTTGTTCTATCCCCTTTCACTGGGAAAGTATCATCTTCTTGGATATCAATCCGATGGAAATATAATGTGAAAATCTGCGTACTAAATTTTTTTGGCCTTACAACTTTGAAATCTCTTTTTCTGAGTGGTTCATCTTTAAATGGAAAACCGTATGCCCTTGTCCTGGAGAATGTTACTGTGCCAAATGGCTCCTTTCTGAGTTTCCTGTCAGTGTGCTGTTTGGTTAGAAGTTATCATTGCATGGGAATTCCCTTTTCTAGTGGTCTGTTAGCTGCCACTGAATATTATATCTCTGTCCGCAGTATCTGTCATTGCCCTCCTGACCTTTCTTATTTTAGTGGTCTCTGCTGCTTTCTGTTCACCATCTATGCATTAATATTCTCTCATCTCATGTTAATGGTTTCTTCTCTTGCAACAGATCTATCAGGTTATGGGCAGTAACAGGTCAAGTTTTGATGGAAATGGTTGGCCATTCTTCCATTGTCTATTCAGTAGATTCACATGCCTCTGGACTTGTAGTAAGCAGCAGTGAAGATTGTTCTGCAAAAATATGGAAAGGTGAGATTTATAGTTCCTTTTTTTTTAATTATTTATTTTTTGCCTTTGTTATGGGAATATTGTTTCTTTTCTTCTATTTCTCGGTGCTTTAACATCTCATAGTGCCCCAACTGTATATCTACTTTTCAACATGATTTAATAACAACGAACATCTGTAGGGGACATCAAGCGCGTGCTGTTTAAAAAGTAATATGTTACCGCCTGATTAGTCTTTAGAGCTTGCTTCTTTGCTGCTTTATCACTAGCTGCATTCTTTTCTGAATTGTTGCTGATCCAATAGTATTTGTTCAGTCTGTGACTTATGGTGTATATAGTTTCCATTTGTACACCCAAGAAAATAAATCACTTCATAACAGAAAAAGCTATTAAAAACGAATGTATTCAATCAGAGATCACAACCTCTCACAACATATAATGCCATGTAGAAAGCATCTCTTTAGTAGCCCTACTTAGTGATAATAGCTGATCTACTACTGATATCTTGCTTTGTGATGTGATGAATTTTGTTTAGGTTTTTTAATATGCAGTTCTATCTCATACTCTGTTTGCTGTAACTGTCGGCTACTACTTTAACTTGATGACGCTTTAACATGTATTTTCCCGGAGGTTCATCAAGCGTGCTATTGTTTGAAAGCATCTCTTGAAAGTTATATTGGAAGCTTCAGGAGCATATGGCCTTGTTGTGAGCACGTTGAGTTTTTCCGCCAAGAAGTGTGATATATAGTGTTTCCAAGCAATGGTCAATAGCCCCTATATAGAGCCAGTTCTTGTGGAAAAACCCCAAGATATTTGGTCCTTGAGGCAGAGTATGGTATAAGTGGTACTCCATGGCATCTGACTTAAACTGGGATCAATTATTTTGTAGATGGAGCGTGTGTTCAGAGCCTTGAGCATCCTGGTTGTGTCTGGGATGCCAAATTCTTGGAAGATGGGGACATCGTGACCGCTTGCTCTGATGGGGTTGTGCGTATCTGGACAACTCAACAGGATAAGATTGCGGATCCACTTGACCTTGAGTCTTTTTCTTTACAGTTGTCTGCTTACAAGCTCAGCAGGTAGGGTTATCTAGATTCTAGAATTGGAAAGGACAGGAATAAAATAAGACTGCGTCGTTTTAGTTCACGTTTCTTTTCTTCCATATTCTTTTTCCGCTTTAGGTTATTCAAAGATATAAACAGAGAAGGCTATCTCTTTTTCTCTCTTTTTTAGAGCGAGTCAATTTTTTTGAAATACAAGTTTTTGCATGCTGTAGTTTTCACTGAGTATGAATTCTATTGTCCATGTTGGCTATTACTGGTGAAATTCAATAATTAGTACTATTCCTCCAGTAGACAATAATTAGTACTATTCCTCCAGTAGATGTGTCTTCACTAAGATAGCCTGCTCCAATGCCTATTATCATCTGACTGTTATTAAAAGGATGGCCTTCAATTTAGTAAAAGTTGGTGATGTAAACTAAAGGCCCAGGCCAGGGGTGGAGGTGAAATTCACTGTGCCGAAGCTAAAGGCTAACTCGTTTGATCATCCCATCAAACCTTCTGTTCTACTCCATTTACATCTATTTGCTGTATTGTCTCTATTAGGAAGAGGGTTGGAGGATTAAAGCTAGAAGATTTGCCTGGTTTGGAGGCTTTACGTGCTCCAGGTACGTAAATTGATAATGGTGGGGTTTTAAATTGATCATAGCATATTCTTCCAGCTCTCTTACTCACCGGACATTTTTCAGGAACAAGTGATGGCCAGACTAAAGTGATAAGAGAAGGTGATAATGGCGTGGCATATACTTGGAACATGAGGGAACAGAAGTGGGATAAAGTATTGTCATTTACGCATAATGTTTCTTTATTACTGCTTGGTTTCCTTGTGCTGTTGGTTTATGTTAATAATTTCCCAATTATAGATATGTTTTTACCACATATAATCACTTCATAGATAGTTGGATTCTTTTTCTACCTCCTCTTTTTCTTGCCCGGAAGCAAGCTGTAAATCTTGACCTTAGTGTAGATGTGGTCTCGTCTTTTCCCAAAGAAAATGGAATGGAAAATATGGAACATGTAACTGGTGTTTTTACTAGGGGATAAATTTACTGAGCCAGAGAATATATTTATGCCAAGATATATGTAGATATCCTTAAAAAAGTGGCACTAGAAGTTCAAGTTAGAAATATTACCATCATGGACACCATGGTAACAATGTTCATACGAAGCACTATATTACTGCATTTGTGCTCCGGGGCATGTCAAAGTTGTAACATTATCAAATCACTCTTCTGCACATTTGAGTACTTTTTTTCTTTATATGTGTGCATGCTCACCAAGGATGATTTAATATTTCTTTTTTAGGTTATCAGGAATTTTATAATATAGCTTTTTCTCATGGTATTTTTAAGTCATATAAATTGCTTTTCCTTGTAACAAATTCACAGTTTCCTTGTTTGTGCATATTTGCACTCATTCTTCCAATTTTGACCCTTTTCAGATTGGTGAGGTTGTTGATGGACCTGAGGATACAAGCCGTCCTGTACTTGATGGAGTTCAATATGATTATGGTTGGTATCTTTCTATTCTACTTTTACTATCTGTTTGTAGGCTTGAAAGGGCACTGATTGCTATTCTATCTTCTATTACACAGTTTTTGATGTTGATATTGGGGATGGTGAGCCTATCCGTAAGTTACCCTATAATCGATCAGGTAGCTTATCTTTTGACCTTCACGTGCTTATTTCTTCTATAACTCCTATCTAAGTTTGTCTACTGTGAATTCCACTGTCTTGGTGGCATGATAAATATTAGTATGAAGTTACTTAAAACTGTATTATATGACAGAGATGGGCTTCTATCAAATAGTGCTTGCCATACTATGACTATCTTCATGAATGAGTTTATTTGCTGAAAAAAATGTTGTAATGAATATTGACGTCTCTCCAGATAATCCATATGATGTTGCTGATAAGTGGCTTCTAAAGGAGAATCTTCCTCTTTCCTACCGCCAACAAATTGTGGAGTTCATCCTTGCAAATTCTGGGCAAAAGGACTTTACTCTGAATTCATCATTTCGTGATCCCTATACTGGCGGTAATTTTCAATCAAAAAATGGACTGTGTTCACCAATTGTTGGACCAACCGCTCCCTCTCCCTCTCTCTCACATATGTACATTTTTCTTTTTCAGCTAATGCATATATACCTGGTGAGGCCTCACATGTGGCAGGTAATCAATTTTAGCAAGTTTACTCCACATAGTTTTATGCATCTTCAATGCGCATTGTTAGCAACATCTCAACTTTCATCTTCATCACTAACAAATTTACTTCTTTGGTTCTTGATTGTCAGCCAAGTCAATGAAACCGACTTTCAAGCATATACCCAAGGTATGATTTCATAGATCCCTTCTGGTTTTGGAATTGGGATAACAGGCGAAGGAGTTTGATATCCATCCTACGTGTTTCTTATGCCTATAATTGCTGAGGGTATTCTATCTTCAAATTATGTGAAGAATATGAAAATTCTAGTAGGGGGCTTGGAGGTTATGTTGATTTACCTATAACCTGGATGCATCAACATTTAATAAGAGATATATTGAAAAGGGCTTGTGTATATATCTAGCTCTTTCTTGTATGATGCAAATAATCAGTAAGATAGGGATACCGTTATGTCAAATTTTATCACTCATAATCTTAATGATATCTGTTTATGTTCCTATAGATAAGCTAAAGAGAATTTGCTCCCTTGTTTTCTTGTACTACTAAAATGCATCTCTTATCACTTTTATATATTCGTTTAACTCCTCCAGTTGATTCTGGTGTGACAATTTATGGTCATTCTTCTGGCTCGCTTCTGGAAAATGACCATAAGTGGCCTCTTTCATACAAAGATGGTTGTTGATATAATCTATAGTATTTTTCTATATTTATATCATTCAACCATTTTTGTCTCCAGAAAGGCATGCTGGTTTTTGATGTCGCCCAGTTTGATGGCATTCTCAAAAAAGTTACAGAGTTTAACGGCAGTCTACTGTCTGACCAGGTAGGTTACATAAAAATTCCAGTCTAATGTTTACCCTCTCATGCTTTACTTAATGGATATATATCTATTGATATCATTGAGTTTCACTGCTTGTTTTTCTGTTTAATTTCATGCTTTTGATATGTGGCTTCGCTGATGATGTTGGTTATCAATTCATATTTCCTCGTCAGCTTCTCTCTAACAACTTCTTTTAGCTCCTGAAAATGCTTGTGATGGTATTTTCTTAGCATAACTGTTTCAATTGATTATAGACCCCATCATTGTTATAGCTGATGGTAGATTCATATTGCCATAATTGCTTGTACTCCTATTAATTCTATTTTTGCGATTCTAAAAACTTATGTGTAGTCTCTACTGATGGATTCTTGCTTTCTTTTTGGAGGAAAAGAAGAATGTTGGTTTGACAGATTTGGAGGTTTCAAGACTAGGTGCTATTGTTAAAGTTTTGAAGGACACATCTCATTACCATACTAGTAAATTTGCTGATGCTGACATTGTTTTGTTGCTCAAAATGCTAAGATCATGGCCTAGTGCAATGATATTTCCCGGTAAGTCGCCAAACTTATATGAGCGCTTCTATGATACTTTCTGGACCCCTCAATGGAAGTTTCTTCTAGCAGTATGTAGACCACTCAAATGGAGTCCTCTAGAGAATGAACTTTTGAGCTTAATATTCTTTTGTTGATATTTGCTATAGTAGGTAAATTCATAGTTATGTTTTAATGTAATTTTGCTTCTTTCTGCAGTTATTGATATTATGAGAATGGTTGTCCTACACCCTGATGGGGCAGCAACACTGCTTAAGCATATAAATGATGAAAATGGTACGTTCTATTTGCGGTTCATTCAAGTACAGTATTAATTTTTCACGCATGGTCTTTCTAATATGTTACAAACCATGGTTCCTGTTCATTTTGAGCATGCCAAACAGGCCATTAGTTCTGTTAAGTATCTCAAGGACTTGAATGGTTGCTAAATATGCTGCTCTTTTTGAGAATCAATCATCCAGGGGATCTAAATGAAAAGAGTGCAATAATAATTATATTTTGTTATATAATATATCACTGGATGTCTTCTCTTTATGACATTTCTTGCTTCTGACTGATGTTAAGTCTTTACTTTGTGGTTCTTACCTTTTTCTTGTGTCAGACATACATATGGAAATAATCAAGAAAGCTACAGTAGATCCTTCAGCTACTGCGAATCTTTTAACCAGCATCCGAGCTGTGGCCAATTTGTTTAAGAGCTCAGCTTACTATAGCTGGTTGCAAAAGCACCGTAGTGAGGTTAGTGCCACCAAAATTTGGTTAATCTTGATATCTTAGTGGGAATAGGCTTTCATTATTTGCAATTTGGACCCGAGTCAGTGAGATGCAGAGCAATGAGACGAATTGAATACGAGGCAGGAAGTCAAGTACCTTGCTGATTGTTTTTTGGCCTCAATGGTGCAGATCCTCGATGCTTATTCAAGTTGTTCGTCATCTTCCAACAAAAATGTACAACTCTCTTATTCTACCTTAGTACTAAAGTAAGTATGTGACTCACAAATGATTATGAACAGACATCTGTCACATTTTGCTTGTATCTAGTGCAAGCTGACTAACTGCATATGTTCTTCTTGGGAAGACTATACTTGATAGCTTAGTCAGTTTTGCTTTACAAAGGCACAAAGGAAAATGCTTTTGTTAGGAGAGATTTTGTTCTATTATTTCAAATTGGTAGGTGACAGGAACAAGAGAGATATTACTTGCCTGCTTAGCTTTAGTACTTTCAGGGTAAGCAGTGTCAATCAATTAGACATTATTCATCATACTCATTTATCCCTTTGTCCTTATTTTACTGCATCAATTCACTCTTTCAAGTTACCCCTGTGTATCTTCTATTTCTCCTAGATAGTGGCAATGAGATGGTGTGCTTAGATCTTTGAAATATACCCTAGGTCTATATCTTCTTGTTTTATTTATACTTTCTGTAAATGTGGAAGGTAATAGCCGCTCCTAGTTTGAATAAATGGCTGTTCAAATCGTTTTCATATTGCACAGAAATGAGCATCCCATTTTGTTTGGTTCTTCTCCATGGCATCTTATAAATGTGTTTCTCCCTTGTCTGCAATTGTAACGTTTCAGAAATTCTATCTGTTTTAAGTTGAGAAACCATTGATCTGTGCAGTTATGCAATTCTCTTGATTGAAAAGAAGGATCAAGAAGGTCAATCTCAAGTTCTTTCAGCAGCACTCGAGGTGATGCTCCTGTTTATCTAATTAACTGTTTGTGCTGATTGGCTGTGAACTCATCTTTTTTCTCGATCCATTGAAGAGATCATGATTGGTATTGTTTTTATTGTTTCTGATATCTCGTCCTTTTGCAGATTGCTGAAGAAAGTCTGGAAGTTGATCCCAAATTCCGGGCATTAGTAGCCATTGGAACACTGGTATGTTTTGCATGTCTCTTGTATGTGTCCCATTACCTTGCTCTGGTTGATCGGTCTGCATCGGCTGATGAAATCTTGCCCTTTGACAATATGCATAAAACAGAATTCCAACATAATGTTCTTTAATTCTGACTTGTTATGTACAAATTTGCTGAAGAGAATGCAAGTTCTCTCCTCTTGTTCTCGGATATGATTTTGCCAAAAGCCCATGAATGTAGTCCTAAAACAAGAACACAAGTGAGCTGTTTTTCTCTTGATATAATTTGGCAAGATTTGGTGAATATGGGCTACTTGTAAGAAGCTGACGTGTGACACCTTCAAGAGCATGATCATTCTTTTTGTATGGATCACTGATAATTTTTGGTGTACAGATGCTTGATGGTCTTGTGAAACAAATTGCTCTGGAGTTTGATGTCGAGAGCATTGCCAAGGCAGCTAAGGCATCTAAAGAAGCCAAGATTGCTGAAGTGGGAGCTGACATTGAAATCTTGATAAGACAGCGGTGATCACCCATTTGCCCCCAGTAAGACAGTCTCCTCAATTCTCGGAAGTTTCATAGTAACAGTTCTAAATTTGTGCAGTGAGTCTGAGCACTTCCATAGCACGTGAGGGGATGGATTCGGTCATAGACGGTCATGGAGTTAATGTCTATCCCTCTACTTTGTTCCATGCATATAAAATCTCGTCATTTTTTGAAAGTAAAGATGATACTTATCAAATTTTTTCGGCTCTGTCAATCTGACCATCATTGCATGATCAATGTCATCTTAATCTTATATATTATGTTAGTCGAGGCCAGGAACTTAGAACTACAATCGGTACTGGTCGTTCAGGACGGACTTCTATGGGAATATATAGAGCCAATTATATTGAAAAAGGAGTTTGCTGAATAATTGATCTTATATTTACTTCTGTCCAAGCAATGTTTCATATACATAATGCCACGCCTTCCTTCCAGATGAACCTTTCGGTTTGATCAGTATGCTATGATTATGATATCAAATTACAAGTCTTTTGCCACAAGTTATTGCAAAATCCTTTATCCCTATTCGTGCAGTCTAATTCTGTTTTAGTACTACTTGATCAAGTAATTTATATCTCTAATTGCCCTTTTTGCATCTGTTGTAGCAGACAACAATAAACTCTCCAACAAGTAGTGATTCTTCCTATTGCGTTCTGAAACCAGCCAGTGTCCTCATTTCAGGGCATAATCTATGCTTCCTGACTCTGCTGGTGGGAGCCAGGAAGGTCGGGGTTAGTGAACTTAACTAACTCAAAAGAGGATGATTTAATCGACCAAGCAATGCATGTACCCAGGATGTTTTGGTCGGACATATTTGTACACGAATAGTTGTTTCTGGTTTTGTCGTGTTTCCGGGGACTCTTTAGTGGAAAGTTTGAGCTTGGACAAGGAATGGGAAGGCTGTAGAACATCGCAGAGGAAGAAGGCTTGGGGGTTGGGATGTTATTGTTGGAGGCATCATACTCTTATGTATTGACAGGGTGGTCCTGGTTTAGTTAATTATTGCTTTCGCTTTCGGGATCACCTTTCTGAAGGTGTCACTATTCCGACTTTCTTGTGAAGGGCAATTCGAAAGTCTTTTCACTTCGCTATCTTCCTCGTTTTTTAAGAAATATGAAAACTGGAAAATGGTTGATAACATCGCAGCAGTTGAGCTACAATGAGCGCACCAAAGCTCGGTAAGGCTAAATCTTGCCCGTCACAAAGTTGTATCTACTCATCACCGACGGATGTTGGGGCATTAACCAGTTCACGACTGGCCTGACCAGGCAAACCTGTAGGTTAACTCTTTGCCTTAATGAGCCTGGCGGCGGAGCCTGCAGTCCTAAATTATTTGCAACTCAACACATACCATAGGTTGGTTCATTGCCCAGCTCTTATTTTGGCAGTCGGGACTGAGCAACATATATTAACAGGATCTACACTGCTGGGTAGAGCAATCAACTTCGTAACGACCTCGAAGCACATCCCGATTGAAGATTGTTAGACATTGACCGACCACACGAACCAACGGTGTCATCAATCAACACCCTAAGATTCATTCGTGATATTGCCTTCCAGTGGCTCTTGAAGGGGGTAGGCAGCGTGGGAAAGAGAGATGACTGTCCGTCCACTTAAAAATAGATAGGACAAAAGCCGTGAACGTGCTGAAGTCTCAGAATTCACATTCCCAGTTACAGGTCAAACTTTTGTATCACTGATAGAGACAGCTCACCATAGCCATAGACTCTACTAATCCAGAACGAATTCAAAATATAATCATAAACAATCGATATCCGTATAATCCTTCTCGACTTCACATCACACATTCGAGCTACTCTCGACATATATAACATGTGATGCCTGCGCTAAATCCGTAAAAGAGAGAACCGACATGCCTCGACAAGACTCGAACATCGTATGTCAGCAGGATCAGGAAGCCTTAGTAGTGGCCCCCCAACTACTGCAAAAAGTCTAAAGGTGGTTGTTGGCAGTGTTAGGTGAGAGTGCACAAAATCTATCCATTTTTGGGCGGTGACAGTGACAACCACCAACATTAGTTATCTCACATTCATTCATGGCAGAACATACAACACATGCCCAATAAAAAAATGAAGTGAAAAGGAAAAAAAAAAAAAAAAAAGACACATTCACACAAATATAAGACTGACAGGGACGTTATATATATATAAACTATGATTACTGTCTTGTCATTATGCCCAAAATTCAAACTTGGCTGATCATTTTAGTCAATGGGGACAACCACCAATGAAGACAGGAGCCAGAAGGCAGTTCTCTTGAATGAGACAGAGGTGAAGGCAGGAGGAGTAGCCTACGCCTACCCAACTTTGGAGGAAGAGCTGAGTTTCGAACCCTCTGAGATCTGGAGGAAGATGAGGATCGTGGCGACGGGCATTGCCGACGGGAAGTTGACCAAGAGATGCGTGGACGAGTCGAAGAAGACGTGGGAGATCGCCGCGCCGGCGATACTCACCTCCGTAGCCCAGTTCTCCATTGGGTTCGTGACTGCCGCCTTTGTGGGACACATCGGAGCAGTCGAGCTCGCTGCTGTATCCATCGTTGAGAATGTGCTCGAAGGTTTCGTGTATGGGGTTATGGTGAGTGGTACTGTCCAGTGTCGCGTACTTTAATTGGTTGGGTCTGCAGTTTCGTGATTGGCATGCAAGCTGGTCGAATGTTATATCATATATGCCGACCTTAGTCCGTCCTGTTTCTTTTCCGTCGTACCAAACACGGCATTCGGGAAGCAGAACCCCGATGCCGACCAGCCTGTTCTGTGCATTTGAATGTGACTCCTGAACATTTCATCCATCCTATCCGTTAACTTGGATACTGAATACTGAATGTTGCCTATTACTTTTCTGTGGTGACTTGTGCTTTTAATGTTGAATTCGAGTTTAGTATTCATATGTGTGCTATCTCGGTTCTCTTTTAGTAGCTCGGGATGGGGAGCGCTCTCGAGACGCTATGCGGGCAGGCAGTTGGCGCTGGGCAGATCAACATGCTCGGAATCTATATGCAGAGGTCATGGATCATCACTAGTATCACCACCCTCTTCCTCACACCCGTCTACCTCTTTGCATCCCCGTTGCTACAAGCCCTCCAGCAGGACAAGAACATTTCCGAGCTTGCGGGGAGGTACTCCAAGTGGGTTATCCCGCAGCTGTTTGCCTACGCCGTTAATTTCCCGGTCCAAAAGTTCCTCCAGTCCCAGAGCAAGGTCTGGGTCATGACTATTATCTCGATCCTAGGATTAGCCCTCCATGCAGGGCTGAGCTGGCTGCTCATCACGAGGTTCCATCATGGCCTGGTCGGGGCCGCAATCGCCGGGAATCTGTCCTGGTGGTTCATCGTGTTGGCTCAGATGGTTTATGTGGTTTCTGGTTATTTTCCAGAAGCGTGGACGGGTCTGTCTTTTCAGGCTTTCAAGTCACTGGCGGCTTTCGTGAAGCTGTCGCTTGCATCAGCTATAATGTTGTGGTTCGTACTCGCCATCTCTATGTTATGACTACTTTTCTTACTCCCATTAATCTCTTCTCAAACTGAAAAGAAAGATGTTTGCGCCGGAAGATGCATAAAACATGATCCAATAATAAACGTGCCGGTTTTTTTATTCGTCTTATGATTCATGACATCTTTTAAGAGAAAACTAAGCGTACCTTTTCCCTAGTTTTCATTGTTTTCCAAGAAAAGCAGTTTTCTGTGTCTTCCGGCATAGCGCAAAAGTTCTTGTTCTCTATCCTAATATCGAATTCATGTGAATCGGGACGTGCAGCTTGGAGCTCTGGTACTATACTGCAGTAATTCTCATGGTCGGGGCCCTCAAGAACCCGGAAATTGCAGTTGATGCAATCTCGATATGGTTAGTTTTTTAATTGCATTGGTTCCTCCCTTTGATTTACCATTCCAGAAGCTAATTTGTTATCGAATTTTTTTCCCCTAACTGGTCCTATTTGAATGCGCAATATCGGAACTTTTGGCAGCATGAATCTGCTAACATGGACCTTAATGGTTGCTCTAGGCTTCAATGCTGCTGTAAGGTCAGTGAGTGACTCTTCATTCCATCCAATTTTTTGCCCGTTATTATGAATATCACTACTTGGATAGCCATTAACCGTTGATGTCCTTGCAGCGTTCGGGTGTCTAATGAGCTCGGGGCAGGAGACTCAAAGGCAGCCAAATTCTCGGTCATAGTGTCCCTTGTGACATCCACAGCTATCGGGGTGATCTTCACTGCCATCATCCTCGGGACCACAGACGAGTTCCCGAGGATTTTCACCAACAAAGGAGAAGTCATCACGGAAACATCGAAACTCGGCTACTACCTCGCCGCAACCATCTTCCTCAACAGCATCCAACCCGTCCTGCATGGTGTGCACACTTCTATCCTTATGCTGATTGTAAATATATATCAGAAGGGGATTGCACATTAATCATGTCCTATGCATGTGTATGATATGATAGGAGTGGCAGTTGGAGCGGGATGGCAAGTTTCCGTGGCACTGATCAACATCGGATGCTATTACATTGTCGGGCTTCCAATTGGGGCACTTCTCGGTTACAAGTTCAAGCTTGGCGCCCGGGGCATATGGATCGGGATGCTGATCGGCTGCCTGGTGCAGACTCTGGTTCTGCTCTGTGTCATATTCCGAGCCAACTGGCGCAAAGAGGTAACCAAGTCTTCCTCACAGAGATACATATACATCATGACATTTCCATTGGATTCTAGGGGCTGACATCCCGGAAACAGCCCAAAAAGCACGATTTTAAGCCGGGCTTAGGCGACTTTTTCGGCTGGTCGATGTACTTTGCCATTGTGCTTAACGGTTTGTCCTTGGGCGAAAATGTTTTGCAGGCATTGATAGCTGAGGAACGCATCAGGACATGGGGTGGGGCCTCTGAACCTCAAGAGGCTGCAGCTGAACTGTCCAATATGAATTTATCACCGGTTAGATAGTATATATATCACCAGAAGACAAGGATTACACACATACACAGAGAAATACCACAAGATTACAATAATATCTCATTTTTATTTTTATATTCTTGAATTATAAACATAGTTGAGGAATTTTTTTTGGTCGAGTATAGTTGATAATTTTGGTATTTCATCAATACTCTCTTTTTTATTTTATTTTAATTTTAATTAAAAATCGTTAAGAAATTACGTGTAACTTCTCATTGAACATTGAAAGTTTAGGAGGATGTCGGGTCTCATGAGCTACCCATGATTCATCTCTCCGGATAGCTTGGGTTGGAAATGACTTGGCTAAGAGAAGATACGTACCATGAAATGGAAGTCGTGTTCCAAGCCTACGTAAATTCAATTTTAATTTGTAAATGCAAGCACGACGCACGGAACACGTGACTAGTATAGAAGTAAGTTGATTCATTTTTATTGGTAATTATTTAATCGGCTATTCATTTTTATCGGTAAAAGAGAGAGAAGCTACTAAACAAAAAAGAAAAAGGAAAATAAAAGGTGCAGTGGTAAAAGAGAAAGAAAGAAAGTAAAGATTAGGAAAAATGAACAGTGAAGCAAAAGAAAATTGAGAAGAACGGAGGTGGTCTCTTTCTTGGAGGAAAAATATGGGGTCTTCCCAAAAGAAAACTTCGAGGACCTTCGTCGTCTCGAGACCATTGCAATGAGATTAGCGATTTATTTGAGTTGAGCTTACTCTCGAGCTATTCGAGTTCGGTTGATAATTTTGAAATGATGCTGACTTCGGCTCAAGCTTGGCACAAATGATTCAAGCTTATTCATAAGGTATGCTCAGGTCATGAGCTCGTGAGCCTACTTGAGCATTAAATATATGATTAGTTTTTTTGGATTTTTGGTTTTTTTTTTATACTTATATATAATTAATTGATTAGAAGGGAAATGGTGGGCCCAATAAGAGACAGGGGGAGAAGAAGATATGAAGGATCACCGACGTCTTATTAATGAGATTCTTTCATAAAATGTCTTGGTTGGGGGTGAAGGGCCAGCGTCAATGTCCGAACCCTTGGTTATATTTATTTATGTTAATAATTATTGTATTTTTATTGCTGTTGTTGAATTAGGAATATATTATAGTAGTAGCTATATTTTGATATACATATAGCAAAAAGGTTCTTAGTGCAGATATCGACTCAGAATCAAGAGGTTTTTAGTGCAATGAGATTTATGTGACCCTTTATATTTCTTTATATCATATTCTTATATTAGGCTATAAGCCTTCCTGACAGCCGAAAATATTAATTATTTTGATATACATAAAATATCTATATATATATATATATATAAAGCAAGATACGAGATGAGCCCGATCAAATAGTCTCCGTTAATGTAATTTTTTCAATTTTTTTGAATTTTAATTTAAATATTTTCTCATTTTTCTCTTTTTTTAATTTAATTTATCATACACGTACACATTGACCTATTTAGCTTTCAAACAATACGTTTACAACTAAATGTGAGCTCTCGAAACATATGTCTATTTCCAGATGCAAGTAAGTTGATTAAATTTATGCTTTGATTTTTTTTTTTGTATTTTTATCGTAATTTTTCATTTTTTATTTTTCTCTAATTTTTACATTTTTTTCTCATGTTCTTTTTCAAGATCGGTGATGTGCCTTTCATCTCTCGAAAGGCTATCCTATGCGCAAATTCTCAGAAAGTAAGTTCGACTACTACTAAATGTGAAGGTTGTTGTTTATTTTATTATTTTTGTTTCACTTTTGACTCTCGAAAGAATTTTTCTTTTTAATTTTTAATTATAATTTCTTTTAAGATTGGTGTAGGATCACATCACATACAATGCACGGACTATACAACTAGTGTAGACATATATATAGATCCCTTATTGAGACTTCACTTGCAGATGACTAAACGCAGCCACCAACTGAGTCTGATATAGCAAAGCGCCTTGAAACTGAGCTGACCAGTACTCACTCAGAGCTCTCCCAGCTTCGCAGAGAGCAGGATGACTTGAAAGAAGCCGTTAGAAGAATGGCTTGCTGAGTGTGAGAAGAGACTGAAGGAAGAGGAAGAAGCTCGGTGCAATGAGAGAGACTGATTTCGGAGGGAAAAGGAGTAACTTTCAAATGATGTTCGGTGAACACTTCTGCAATGGAGGAGCGCTGAGCTAGAGGATACCAATCGAGCAAAGAAAGAGATCGAGGACTTACGAGCAAGGGTATCTCGTTCATACCCGAAGGAATCTTCTTCTACAGACACAGTTCCTTTGCCAGGCAATGAGACTGATGATCCCGATGAGATCAACACCGATGGTGATTGATGTGAAGAAGACATTTCTATTGACTATGTTCATCTTTTTTGCTCCAGTATCAGACTGAACCCCTGTGCTGATGTTTCTGCTAACTGTATCCTTGTATATATCATTGGCCTCTTGAACATATGTTCAGTTTCTCGGGCATTGTGGTTAGTG
This sequence comes from Punica granatum, assembly GCF_007655135.1. Classification (NCBI taxonomy): domain Eukaryota; kingdom Viridiplantae; phylum Streptophyta; class Magnoliopsida; order Myrtales; family Lythraceae; genus Punica; species Punica granatum. The sequence goes on from NC_045128.1 coordinate 6,670,552, forward strand.
GCGGCCCTGACGAGGCATGCGAGATTTTCCATGCCTTCTTGTTATAACAAAGTAAATGAACCAGAAGACCCTCACTTAGTTGGGCAGGATGTTATCTTAAGTCGACTTAGATTTTGATTGGACGTGCACTTTTCGATCTATGCAAAGCATCGGATTATTAGTTGAGGTGCTCTCGAAAAGAGGGAAAGCATTCGATCTCCCGACCTTCGCCTTTGTGAATGCGGGTTACTATGAGAATCCTGGTGATATATTGTGTCAAGAGGCAGAGGGTGGGAACATGGATGTCATCACGAGGATAATCTTCCGATTAAATAAAGAGTTTGAGGCCCCAAAAAGATTTTGGATATAAATGAATTTGTCGTGCTTCTTTATATATTTGCCGGGAAGGTGAATCTCCATTTGGAGTGTCACATAGTCCTGTAGAGCCGACAATATCTATTTTTTTAAGTATTTTCTCAATATTTGATTGGAACTTACACATGTTAAGTTTGATTTATAATATTTTCTCGTTGACAAAATATCTTAACTCGTTAACAAGGGGTGAAATAGGATTGGTCAATTTTCAATCTGGATTGCTTTTCTTTCGGTTACAAATCTGGATTGCTTTTCGTTGGTGGGTTAAGTGAATCTATCTGACCCAGTCTCCGTTAAATCACTGGACGTGCCATCAACCTTTTTTCTTGGGTGATAAGTATATATAATCAAATTAACAATTGTATCTTTGTTTCAAACGAGTTCCGGTCGGGTTCCAGAAGGCGAGGCGGAGCTGGAGACATGGATGATGATAGAATCTCAAGTTTGCCCGAGGGTGTCAAGCACCATATTATCTCCTTTCTACCGAACATCAAGGATGTGGGGAGGATCTGCTCACTGTCGAAGTTATGGCTATGGACGTCGCGGTCGTTCCAGATATCCAACTTCAGGGGCTGCATCATTGCACCGAATGTGGCTCTCCTTAATATCAGTGGAAATTTTACAACGGCAGATGACAGCAGTAGCTTCATCAGGTTCCTCGATGATGCTCTCATGAGGTCCCACGACGGAATGCTGAGGTTGAACCTCTACACTAATGGAGACATGGTTGTACACGTTGACAGATGGTTTGGTATGGCATTAGACCATCACGTGAAGGAGCTGAGCTTCAACCACTTCTCGCTTGATGAAGAAACGCCGTATTCAATTCCCGGAAGGGTTTTTTCGGCTGAGTTCATCAAGTCCTTAAAGTTTACTGGCAATGTGAAAATTGGTGGGATCGGCAATGTGAGCCTGCCGTCTCTGCGATCGCTCAGTTTGTCACTTTCCCGAATTACAGACCAGATGTTCCGCAGACTCCTCAGGAGCTGCCCTTTGCTGGAGGATCTTTCTGTGCAATCCTGCAGTCTGTTGTCCGAGATCGAACTCTCGAATCTCGATCATCTCAAGAGCGTGTCCGTGACTGGTGGTCTCCCTGATTTTTTGACTGTCAGCATCAATGCACCGGCCTTAGAAAGGCTTTGCTTGAGAGGCAAATTCCTGGGCGACCAGAGCATAAGCTTAGTAGTTCATAAAAGTCTGAATCTCAGGTCCTTAGAGCTCGCCGAACTGTTCCTGACCGATGAGTGGTTCTGTCTATTCCTTTCCCAGTTCCCTCTGCTGGAAAGCTTGACACTTAGTGGATTCAGGTTATGGAAAAGAATCTGGATTTCGAATCCGCTTCTGAAGGAGATCATGATAGCATATTGCAATAACTTGGAGGATATCAGAATCGAAACCCCGAAGTTGTCGACTTTCTCCTATCAGGCATGCTGCGGTGTAGACGACGTGACACCACCCTCCATCTGGGCAGAGAATCCTCCGGATTGTTGTGCTGCCGGATTCACATTTTCTTTCTTCCATGATCATATTGACAGCTGCTTCCAGGAGCTCCAGAACATCCTCACCCGATGGGCTACTACATTTAGATGCCAAGAATCAACCGTCATATATCTTTATGAGGTACAACATCGAACCATGTAGCAGTTTACTGCATTTGTCTGCTGTTGGGTTTTGCTGCTTTAGCTTGCTCACATGGTTTCACGTTGTCTCTTTTTTCCCCCCCCTATATGTGCTTGAAAGTTGGGGGAGGGATTCTTCCAAGAGATGCACAAGGAATTGGAATTATCAGCTCCTGGAGTCCTGCATTTGAAAGTAATGATTACGCCATCTGCGAGCTATTCTGTTGTTTTGGATGGCTTGCTTTCGGCTTCCCGCGCCCGTCCTACAACTATTCTTCTCAGAGGAACATATCAATTACTAAAGGTATGACCTCTTGCCAATGATCCACAAAAAGGGCTGATAATCGACTACATAGTTAATACGAATGCGACTGTTTGTGAACTGTCCGCCTTTTGATCCTTGCTCCGGCTGTATTCCTCATGTTTTAAACTTTTTTTCTGATCCACCCGCAACTTGATTGCCCATGCAGTATATCTGCGAGATGTTCGCAAACAGGGAGGAGAATCCCGAGTGCTGTTCGGGTGATGTTAAGTGCTGGAAGCACGAGCTTAAGGGCTTGATGATCGAAAGAGTTGAGGGCATCGAACATCCCGGACCATTAGACTGGAGCATCTTTGCCAGCTTGGTGCCTACTCTGAATACTGGACATGAAGTTCGTTTTAGATTGCGGTGGTGAGATTAGCCATGTGATCATGGTGACTCCGAAGATGCATATTGCCATATTCTATGCAATGCTATCTTTGTCATGAGGGATTAGGAGTCGGTCTGTACAGTTTTCGTGCTTGTTCGTCTAAATGTTTATTGACGTTGCAATCTTGTGTCTTGCCTATGAATCGCGAGAATGTTCTTCGCTATATAGAAATTGTTTTGGTCTTTGTAGAAGATATGTCCTTTGACGTAAGAATTGGGAGCTTGATGTACATAGTTCGGGGTCACTGGTACCTCTTCACCATCTTCATGTGTTCTGAAGGTCTGATTAATCTACTTGGGGTGCTGTGTGCTGGTTTTGTTAAAGAGATAGCATTGCTTGAAACCCTTTCCAATGCTTTTGTGAATGTGTTGCAACAAGTCATGGCTGCATGGTCGCCAACCTACTTCATCGTCCAACCTTCAGCAGACTGCTGCAACGCAGATGCATGCATTCCTGTTGTCTCAGGCATGGAAGATAGACAAGATTGCTCCATTTGGTTTCATAGTTAAAATCATAAAAATTTTAACTTTTAACTTTAACTTAAAACACTACACAATAAAAATATACATTTTTCAAGTAAAAATTTTTAACTTTAACTTTATTTCAACACACTATATAATTATTTATCTTTTTTTACGATCAAAATCAAACGCACCAGATGAATCCCTCTGAGAGACTCTCTTTTCGGGAGGACACCGCTAAGTTCCGCGTACCACAGGCCGACCGAGCAAAGATTGATGAGCTCATGAATGACAAACTCTTTGCTGAGGGCACTGAGTCCCAATTGAAGGTAGTCGTCCGCTATCCCGATATCTCAAAGTGCTCCTAATACATTAGGGGCATGTTTGGTTAGCAAGAAATGGTATTCCACTCCCGACCTATTCCGTACTAAATACTCATTCTGACGCTTGGTAATACCGGAATCCGGAATAACCATTCCGATCCGGAATAGTTATCCGGCTTGCATGTGGAATACTTATGCCTCCCTTGAATGTCCAGAATGAGTATTCTCCATCCCGAAAATCACATGAAAATCCAAAAATACCCTCCAGCTTTCTGACTTATAACAATCGCAAGCCATCGAGCCTTTTCTCCTGCAGAAATCCCGATTTCGACGGAGCACTCGCAAACCTTAGCAGAGCAAACGAAAAGCGAGTACTCCCTCATCCGGTTTCGATTCCTCCCTCGACATAGCGGAAGTGGGTTGAGGTGACAGGATCGATCAGTTTTGCAGGTTCGGGAAGCCCGAAGGAAAAGAGAAAGGAAGGAAGTGGGAGCAGGGCATGGGTCTCGAGTCTGCAGGTTTAGGTTGCAGGGAGATCAGAGGAGCAGGATGTTGCCGTGAAGATTTGAATGTGCAAGGTAGGTAGGTGTCGAATTTCGATTGCGGGCGAGCAAGTTGTGTCAGTTGCAGGTGAAGGGAAGAGAAAAGAAAGAAAAGAAGAAGCCGGAAAAAGAAGAAGAAGAACAAAAACGATGGCAGGTGGCCAACTGTACTGCCACTTTTCATTTCATCTTTTTTTTTTTCTAAACAATTACGTGCGTCTTGGAAAGAAATTCGATTTCTCAAATTTATCGACATTTTCGGAATGAGGACTTCGAAATTACAAATTCGAAAAATTATTACAATTTTCATTAACTTTAATTAAAATAATTAATTTTTAAAAAATATTTACTTTTCCTATTAGATTTGACATGTAAGGCATTTTTGTCTTTTGTTCTATTTCTATTCTTTTCATTCTTTATTCAAGCAAATTAAATTTCAAAATTATAATTCTCAGTTTTATCATTCCTTCCAACCAAACAAATAAAAGTTCATCAAAATTTATATTGTATTCCATATTTATTATAATCGATGTTTATTATATTCGATATTAATTTCATTCCAGGGAACTAAATGTAGCATTGGTTTCTGAAGCTTCCCTCATGGCAGGCACTTGAGTACTCTCTTATTCAACGGATGCATGTCAGGCACTTTCAGACGGAGCTCTCCCAGCTTAAGGACGGGGACAACCCAGTTGCCGCTCAGAAGCAATTGGAAGGACGTTCGACTGACAGGGAGATGAGATTGAAGGAAGAGGAAGAAGCTCGACGTAAAGAGAAAGAGAAGGAAGAACTCTTGAACGCATTGGAGAGAATTAAGGCCTGGGAAGAGACTTGTCGGGTAAAGAAAGAGCTTGAAGACTACCGTGTAGGTATTCGTGACCTTGAAAGCTCGGCTGTGGACAGCAACAAGGGTCCCAACCGGTCCTAGTAGATCCACATTGGAAACTTCATTGGTAAACATTTGAAGGTATGACAAAGTTGGAGATCGATTTGTAATTACTCCAAAATACGTTGAGGAAATTAAAAATTTGCCCCTCAAGAGATATATGTTACATAAAATCTTATCTCAATAAAATTTTTACGTCAATTTTAACCTTAACCTATTTAATGTACATTATATTGTCATTTTCGTTCGTCTGTGATTAAAAATTCGATGGAGCGTTTTAACGGAAAGAGCAATATGACCTATATTTAATAGGTTATATGTGTGATTTGATTTTGACGTAACGTGAATCGGGCAAATTATTAGTTTACTCTGATATATTGTGAAGAAACAACAAAGATCGAAAAACACGCCGAAAAAGGAACGCCGGAGAGAACTGAGCCGAGGAAAAACAGAAGGCTAGAAGAGGCGGCGGGGGCAGCGACTTCGCGGCGGCTCTAGCTCTTCCCGACCGGTCAGACCACAGCCGTTGGAGCCCCGGAACGGCCTCTTATCAGCCTCACGGCTGCCGGGGCGGCCCAGGCCATGTCCCAGTCCTGCTGCAGCTGAACTTCGGGTCAGTGTCTTCACTTTCTTTGTTCTTAAACGAAACCTAAGCTAAAGTGACTGCGAGCTCATTGTGTCAGTAGAACTGAGATAGGACAGAGGAATACAAAATCTCTTCTTATATGTTGGTTTGTTATCTCGTTTTCCTGTGAGACTATCTTCGGCGTATTCGTCGAGACTAATACTGCTCGGAGCCGTTTTGCCGTTGCCTGCCGTGGCCACGTTTTTGTTGAAGTTCTCGTCTTTGTTCAGAATCGGTTGTTGCCTGTGCATTTCTGGGTTGGTTTGGCTATTGGGACGCATACATCACTTTTCGTTGTTCTAATTTATGCTGTGTGTGTTCATGCTGTCTTTAGGGGTGTTTCACCTTAACATTCTGAATTTCCGTTGTCATTGGCAAACTGCAGCGATGTTTGTTGTCCATGAAGACACATATCGTATGCTATGCTTGCTCTGTAATGAAAAAATAGTGGTTGATGTGTATGGTTCAGGGGATAGTGACAGAATCCCCGCACGCTTCATGTCTTTTGGAGGTCTTCGACTCTCGGGTGAGGTGTTCGGATGGTCCAATCTAGTTTCATGCAGGTTTTCTCGTATTGTTGCATTGTCCAAGCATGTTTTCTTATGCTCACGCCAATATAATCGGGTCAATGTAGCTGTGTGATTGGTTGGGAGATATAGATAAGATGATTTTGCTAAATAGATTTATTGGTTGATTGTTATTGAATCGGGCGGTTGAGCTTTTTGAAACTGGATTGGAAGTTCTAAGATAGGATGGGAATGCTGACATTGGGCATCATAGATGCTTATTCATACCGCAGGCTAAAATGACTTCCAGTTGATATTTATTTGGACCATCAGACGGACTTTGCTTGGGTGGTTGTGACAAGCTTTTGGCTCAGATGGGTAAGGCAGGAGATCCTCAGGATGAAGGGATGCTTAAATCTTGGTCAACGAAAAAGAGAGGTACGAGAACTGCAAGTGAGACTACAGATTTGAAAAGGAAAAAGACCACCGCACATAATCCTCCTACCAAGAGTTCTGAGAGTGCCTCACCTCAGGCTCAGACTATGGAGCAGACCCCTTCAAGGGGCACACCTTCTCCATCTTCTTCCAACCTTCAGACACCTATGGGCTCGCCCTTCGAGAGTTTGACATTTTGGGAGAATCATGCTTTCTGCAAACCACAGGATGACCAAGCAATGCTCAATGGGCTTATGTTCGACAAACTCTTTGCGGAGGGCACTCAGTGCCAAATGAAGGTATTAGTCGCTGATTTTATATTTAAAAATAAACTAAATGAAATAAAATAAAAGTCTCTGAAACTTCTCCTTGGCGTGTGCAGGCACTCAGATATTCCAACATTCAACAGGTGCTAGTCAAGCGACTCATGTTTGAGCTTGAAGGTGCTCGGTCTGAGCTTTCTCAGCTTTGTTCCCAACAGGACAACCCCACCACAGCTCAGAAGCAATTGGAAGAACGCTTGGCTGAGAGAGAGAGAAGACTGAAGGAAGAGGAAGAAGCTCATCAGAAAGTAGAGGAAGAACTCTTGAACACTTTGGAGTTGCTGAAGGAGGAGAGGAATCACGCCCAGAAGGCTGTGGCTGACAGTGAGAGAAGACTGAAGGGAGAGCAAGAAGCTCGTCACAAAGAGAAGGGAGAACTTTTGAACACTTTGGAGTCGTTGAAGGAGGAAAGGAGTCACGCCCAGGAGGCTATGGCTGAGGGTGAGAGAAGACTGAAGGAAGAGGAAGAAGCTCGTTGTAACGAGAACGACCAGTTCCAGAAAGAGAAGGGAAAACTCTTGAACACATTGGTTTCGCTGGAGGAGGAGAGAAATCATGCCCAGGAAGCTCTAGGTGAGACTGAGAGGAGACTAAAGGAAGAGGAAGAAGCTCGTCGTAACGAGAAGGACCAGTTCCAGAAAGAGAAGGAAGAACTCTTGAATGCTTTGAATTTGCTGAAGGAGGAGAGAAATCATGCCCAGGAAGTTGTGGCTGAGAGTGAGAGAAGACTAAAGGAAGAGAAAGATGCTCTCCGTAACGACAAGGACAAATTCGAGAAAGAGAAGGAAGAGCTCTTGGATGCTTTGCTCTCAGACGTCTTGAATTCACTGAAGAAGGATAGAAATCATGCCCAGGAAGCAGTAGCTGAGAGTGAGAGAAGACTGAGGGAAGAGGAAGAAGCTCGTTGCAAGGAGAAGTACCAGTTCCTGAAAGAGAAGGAAGAACTCTTGAATGCTTTGGAGTCACTGAAGGCAGAGAGGAACCATGACAGGGAGGCTGTGACTGATACTGGGAGGAGAGTGAAGGAAGAGGAAGAAGCTCGTCGTAACGAGAAGGACCGATTCCAGAAAGAGAAGGAAGAACTCTTGAATGCTTTGGATTCGCTGAAGGAGGAGAAGAATCGCGCCCAGGAGGCTGTGGCTGAGAGAGAGAGGAGACTGAAGGAAGAGGAAGAAGCTCGTTGTATCGAGAAGCACCGGTTTCAAAAAGAGAAGGAAGAACTCTTCAATGCTTTGGAGTTGCTGAAGGAGGAGAAAAATCACGCCCAGGATGCTGTGGTTGAGACAGAGAGAAGACTGAAGGTAGAGGAAGAAGCTCGTTGTAATGAGAAGCACCGGTTTCAGAAAGAGAAGGAAGGACTCTTGAACGCTTTGGAGTCGCTGAAGGAGGAGAAGAATCACGCCCAGGAGACTCTGGTTGAGACACAGAGGAGACTGAAGGAAGAGGAAGAAGCTCGTTGTAATGAGAAGCACCGGTTTCAGAAAGAGAAGGAAGGACTCTTGAACGCTTTGGAGTCGCTGAAGGAGGAGGAGAAGAATCACGCCCGGGAGACTCTGGTTGAGACACAGAGGAGACTGAAGGAAGAGGAAGAAGCTCGTTGTAATGAGAAGCACCGGTTTCAAAAAGAGAAGGAAGAACTCTTGAATGCTTTGAAGTTGCTGAAGGAGGAGAGGAATCATGCCCAAGAGGCTGTGGCTGAGGCTAAAGCAAAGGCCGTAGCCGAATACAAGGCTGGCGAAGCATACGAAGCCGACCTTCGTGCCTGCTACTTAGCCACAGTCGATTTTGTCTTCATGCGGGTGTGGAAAAGCCTAGAGGCGGCATTCCCTAATTCTAAAGATGAACTTGGTGTATGTCCCGTTGAGGCATACAAAGCCGTCATGAAGAAGTGTCAGGCCTCCACCGCGAAGCAGCAGCGCCGGGCCTCGTCTTCATTGAAACCTCCTGCTAGTGGTTGATCCCTCAAAAGAATGGAAGAGAGAGAGAGAGCAAAGAAAAGGGAGGACCCCATCGTAAATATTAATACTAAGAGAAGAAAATGTCGTTCGCCACTTTGTAAACTAAATAGTTACGCCCCATACTTTTTCGGCTTTGCTATCCGATCACCTAAACTTTCTTAAGGCTTCTATGCTACCTAAAGAGTTTCCGAAGATGTGAAATGAAAAGAAAAAAGGAATTAGAAGCACGAGTTTGGTGTTATGTATTATCCGAATGTCTGGCTAGCACCGAGCATTCAACCCATCATGCTTGGGAGAAGGCAATATAAGTTACATCAATGTCTATGATCCGCCTCAATCTGATTGCTATGTAGTTGTGAACTCATCTTCAAGTTGAACTCAGAATCAGGTTTTGCATTGTAAGATCAGACCACACCATTTGGCGGCGTCACTTTTTGGAAAGTTCAGGGGTAAAGTTTCGAAGGTATGACAAAGTTTGGGGACCGAATTGTATTTTCTCCAGAATATAAGAGTGTTCAGTAAAAAGAGAAGAGAAACAAGAGCAAGGGAACGATGGAGAACCGGAGGACCGAGCCGGAGAAGAACAGAAGACGAGGCGGCGGCGGCAGCAGCAGCGATTTCGCCGCGCGGCTGTACTGTAGCTCTTCTATCCCGTCAGACCACCAACACAGTAGCCCGTGAACGGCCGACCTGTCAGCCTCGTCGCGGTCGGAGCGGACGAAGCAAAATGCCTTGGCCTTCCCCAGCTGAATGTCGGGTCAATTACTTCATTATTCTTGAACTGAGATAGGACAGAGGAATGGAAGCTCATTGTGTCGGTAGGACTGAGATAGGACAGAGGAAGCACAAATGCTCTTGTCGTGTGTTTGTGTGACAGTTTGCTTTAGAATCGGTTTTTGGATGCTCATTTTCCGGTATTGCTTGATTTTGCGACGCTTAAAGGCATTTCACCGCTTATGCTCATGCTGTCTATGAATTTCTCTGCTGTCATGGCTAAACTCTCTCTGTAGGCATTCCCCCGAAAAATCAGCTATGTCTTAGATAAACTGCAGGATGGACCGAACAGGGAGCTGGCAGGGCAAAATTATACTCTTAACGAAATTTTGGAACTGTAGTTTGCTTCCCGAATCCCTGAACTTTCTCGAGGCTTCTATGTTGCTAGTTAAAAGTTTTCAAAAACGTCAAGCGGAAAAAAAAAATTCAGACATTGTTTGGTTTTGTGTCGCTTTGAGATTTAGAATGTCTAGTTAGCGTTTACTGTATGTTGCGACTCACTGCTCAGCCAAAGATAATATGGTTAACGATGAAGAATAATGATCTGCCTCGACCTGATTGCTTTATACTGGGACACCCATATAGAATTGAAGCTGAACTCCAAATCAAGTAGTGCATTGCGAGATTGGAGTAATAGACCGCTCGACGGGCTTCTTGGAAATTCGGAGGTGACATTCTGAAGGTTCGACAAAGTTGGGGGCACTGATTAGTAATTTCCCAAAAATATAAAGCGCGCTTTTTTTTTCTTTTTCTTTTTTTTTGATATATATAAGTAAAAGAAAAATGACACACAGAGAAATGAACGACGGGGAGCCACTTCGCCGCGGCTTTAGCTCTTCCGGAACTGATCAGACCACCACCACTTCGGGCCCGGAACGGCCGCCCTGTCAGCCACGCCACCGCCTGGACGGACGAAGCAAATGTTCCAGGCCTGCCGCAGCTGAATGTGTAGACGAGCCCTCAAGCGACTGCTAACTCATTGTTTCTGTAGGATCGAGATCGGACAGAACAAGACAAAAGCTCTCGTATGTTTGCCTGTTGTTTTCTTAAAGTTCGCGACTTGGCGTAGAATCAGTTGTTGGATGTTCGTTCTGATTTGGGTTGATGTTGAGACCCTTGAAATCACTTCATCACTAGTGTTCTTACTTAATGCTCTCTGTAAATTTTTGCGCTGTCATGGCTGAACTCCGCAGGCATTCCCCGAAAAATCATTTGTATATTTTTGAGGACAGGCTTATGCAATTCGAGAAAGTGTCTTTAGATAAAACTTGGGGATGGACCGAAGAGGAAGCTGGCAGGGTCAATCGCCCCTGCTAAAATTTTGATAATCGAAAGGAATTTTATATATTGCTCTTCGATTTTTTTTATAAAATTATTATCCGTGGACAAAATGTTTGTGTTATGTCCCTGAGATAATCTGCACGTTTTTCCTCGGCATTCCGAAATGATGTTCTCATGTGCTGCCAACTGCGAGGACTGCTGTGGTCCTGGAAGATGCCTAGTCTTGTGCAAGGCTTAGAAATAGCTTTGTTTGTTCTCCGATGTCGAAGATTTCTCTTCCTTTTTGTTTTATGTCCTGAGAGATTAGGAGTTGATATATGTGGTTCAGAGGTTAGTGACAACTGGTTGCGTGCCTCATATCTCTTGGAGGTCTTCGATTCTTGGGTGAGGTGCGCAGACGGTCTAGTCTAGTTTCATGTAGGTCTTCTATTCTTGTATGGGTTGCATTCGAAAAATGTTTCTTTATGCTCATGGAAAAACAATCAACAGGTCAATGTAGCTCTGTGGTTTGGTTTCGGGTTCTAGATGAGATGATTTTTGCTTAAATGGGTTTATCGTGTGATTGTCATGAAATTGGTGGTTGAGCTTTGTGACACTTGAATTTGAGATTTTTGAGATTGGAATGCTGACACTAGAGACTTCGCAAAGGCTGAATCATCTCAGGGGCAAAATGACTTCTGCTGAATGTGTACTTAGATGGACTTGGCTTGTGGGTTGGTGGCACTTTAAGGACTGTGGTTTGTTTTAACCATAGTGCTGAAACTTCTTTGTTCATTCTCAGAAATGGAAGGGGAAATTGCCAAGCTTTTGGTTCAGATGAGTGCGGCAGATGGCCCTCACGGTGAATCAATGCTGCAATCTCGGCTAACAAGAAAGAGAGGTAAGAGAACTGCAAGGGAGACCACGAGATCAAAAAGGCAAAAGCCCACTGCACAGAATCCTCCTACCAAGACTTCTGAGCATGTCTCACCTCGGGTTACGACCGTAGAGCTGAGCCCTCCAATGGGGACTCCTGCTCCATCTGCATCCAACCTTAAGCCATCTACGAGCTTGCTCTCTGAGAGTCTCACATTTTGGGAGAATAATGCTTTCTGCAAACAACAGGATGACAAAGAAACGGTCAATGGGGTTATGCTTGACAAACTCTTCGCAGAGGGTGCTCAGTACCAGTTGCAGGTATTAGTCACTGATTACGTACTTGAAAAAATTCTCTTATAGAATAAAAAACCGAATCCCTGAGACTTCTCCTTGGAGTGCGCAGGCACTCAGATTCTCCCACATCCAGCAGGTGTTAGTGAAGCGCCTCGTATCTGAGCTTGAAGGTGCTCGGTCTGAGCTTTCTCAGTTTCGTGCCCAGCAGGACAACCTCGCGACAGCTCAGAAGCAATTGGAAGAACGGTTGGCTGGGAGTTTATCTCAGCTTGAAAGTGCTCGGTCTGAGCTTTGCCAGCTTCATGCACAACAGGACAACCTCACTACAGCGCAGAAACAACTGGAAGAACAGTTGGCTGAGGTTGAGAGAAGACTGAAGGAAGAGGAAGAAGCTCGTCATAACGAGAAAGACCAGTTCCAGAAAGAGAAGGAAGAACTCTTGAACGCTTTGGAGGAGGAGAGGGATCACACCCAGGAGGCTGTGGCTGAGGCTAAAGCAAAGGCAGTAGCTGAATACAAAGCCAGCGAAACCTTCCAACCTGACCTCCGCGCCCGCAAGCGAGCTGGAATTGACTATGCCTTCAATGTCATGACCAAAAAGGCAATGGAGATGTTCCCTAATATTAAGCCGAAACTTGAAGCAACCATGAAGATGCGTCAGGCCCCGTGTTGGTTGCAGCCTCCTGCTTCTAGTTCTTAGGCTTTTTCCTTGTCTTTTGTAAATCCTGCGAACCTGTTTCCGTCTATCTACTAACGAAGTTTTATGAAGCCTTTCTGTTTCTTGTTATATCCCATTCCCCTGCTAGGAGTATCTATGGCTTTGGAGATGTTTTTTAACGTTTCAAGTACTGTTGAGACAAATCTTCTGCATATAAATGCAAATACAATAAATTTGGTTATGTTAGAGAGAAGCGGGATAATATTGGAAGGCTATTATACATACGAGTTCGGATTTTTTGATGCTTGTATTTGTATTCGTATTCGTATTTTTGTTTTTTTTGTTTTTAATACTTCAAAGCTATGGCAAACCATCGAAATTGTTGCCTTAATGCCGTGTATCAAACTGCCATGAGCCTGTTGTAATCAGTCCTAATGACAGAACCTTGAGGGATAAACCCCCGCCCTGTCTTGCCAGAGGCAGTTTTTCTTAGAAAAAGAACCGAGAAGAAGATATCAGCAGCAACAGGGTTTCTTGTATGACAACTCATGGTGTCTTATCGATCATTTACGCGTGCTAGTTAGTTATATGCTTAACACATGCATGCAAGTCGGAAGTAGTTTTCGGGTGCTTGGCTCCCATCAGGGAGAACATTCAGCAATAAGCTCCCAAGCAGGTGCACTAATCCTTCGAATACAATACCAATAGATATTATCAGTTCTGGTTGATTATATGTTCAACGAGCCATTAAGGAATGTTGCACCGGCACCGGCAACCTACCCATCTCTCTCTTCATATCTAATGCTTCCGTGATCTTGCCTGAAGCCAGTCTGAATAATATATACGTGTATATATAAATTATTTTTTATGATTGTACGCTATCAGTGATTCAGTGAATTGGTTATGGAAATGGAACAAGAACACCCTCTGCTCAATCTCAAGGTTTGAAATTTAGCGCGTGTTTCTTGGGATTCGGCCCCGATTTACCAAAAACAAAAGCATGTGTTTGTTTTGATCTAAAATTTGACACTGAGCGCATCGCGGTTAACTTTAGATGAGAATTGATCAAGAGAAGTCCAATCTGAAGAGGCCCGATGTTGAGCATCAAGGGCAAATAACATGCTGATATAGACGGGGGAATAGAAGGCAAGTTTAATTAATAAAGTAGGGGAGCAGTTGTTGACTCCTTAAATATGATTTGGGAAGAACAAATTTGAATTTTTGGGGGTGTTTAATATTTTCAGCTACTTTTTAGTTTCCAATACTGAAGTTAATGTTTTTACTTGGCCTTGGTGATAGTTGGAGTTATTGTGGGGTTTCATTAGTCATGTCTATGTATATGATGTACTCTGGACTTGAAAAATAAGATTAAATACAAGAATGAATATAGGAAATCCTCTCCCCTTATTAAAGTCTCTCACATACGAACTTGGTTCGTGTTGTATTTTATCGTCTAAATGCAGATTTAGGCGTATTTATCATGATCCCGCATGGGTCATCCCTGATGAAGAATTATCATCCGAAAAGAATCTTGATTTTCAATGGAAGCACGAGGGACGGGGGAGTTTCTGAAGTGGATTTATGATGTAGACGATTCTTCAACTACTACGACATTCATGATGATGGAAGGCGAGTTGATAAAGTTGTTTATCGCCTGAGAGGCAAAGCTTTTACTTGGTAGGAAGGATTGCAAGAAGATTGCATCAAGATGGGAAAGATCCAATATTCACATGGAGATGCATGAAGTGATTACTCAAGTCAAGATTTCGCATTGTCTTTAGCAAGATCAGAGGCGTATGAAGGGAAGAGAATGGTGCATGAGTACTCAGCCGATTTCAAAAGATCACTAGAGTGCAATGCATCGATTGAGCCAAACACACATCAAATTGTGAGGGTAATGCAACCAACAACTCAAGAGGAGATGGGCGTTAAGAACGAGATGGGGGTAGATGCTACGGAGCCGAAGGAATTGCAAGCGACATCCATTTAGGAGTTGCCATTGGAGGAGCGAATTGAGGAAGTCTCCAAGAAGATCTAAAATCCCAAAAAGGAAGAAGCAATCGGGGCTGAGAAAGAGCCAATTTCAAATTCAAAAAAGTTCTCTTTTGATCATATATGATTTATCTTTAGATGAGAAAATCTTAAAGATACCACTAATATCGTACTTGCCACACATAGAATTTTGTCTGATGGTTGTTGAAGGGCCTACAATAGGAGCAAGTCAAGTGCATATTGAGTCCGACATTTACACTATCTCGAAAGTTCGAGGTCGCGCTTTTCACAGGTATGAGAGAATGATATAGAGGATTCTTGGATCATGCAAGTCACGAGACGGTGAAGTCCAAATAATTCGATTATGGATGAATCAAGGCCCAATCTCATCAAGTTGAAAGGAAAGATGAGGAATCTACACAATAGGACGGCAATGAGTCTTGTTCGTGAAAAACCTAAACTCAAGCCCAAAGTTAAAGAGGCCCAACATGAAGCATTGACTTCCCAAATAAAGAGTTGATATGACTGGAAGGAGAAGTCAAATATTGATTGGGATGAGAAGTTAGATATTCATTAACGAAGTAATTGATTTTTCATTTTGGTACTCTAAAATTCGGATTTCGGCAGGGTAATATTTCCATATGTTTTTAGTTTTCAAGGGAGAACCGGTATGTTTACTTTTTAGAAAAATCTTCTTTATTTTTTTCCATTTTTCTTTTCCTATTCTAAATTTATTCCTCTAATGAAAATTGAAAAATCATGTTTACAAATTCAAAATTGAAAATTTTCAAACTTATATTCCATATTTAATAAATAATGGAGACTTTCAAATTAAAGGGAGGAGAATTGATATAATTAAACATACAAAAAGTAATTGATAAAAAATTCCACTTAAAGAGTAGAAAATTAAAAAAACTATTAAAAAGACTTCTCTAAATTGCTTTGAGTTTGGGAAATTAGAAAAATCTTTTCCTAAAAAATTATTCTTCATTTTAAGTCAGTAAACACATTTTTTATGGTTTTCCATTTTTCATGAAGTTTTTTCAAAATTTTCTCAAAGTAAACGGGTCTTAATGTTTCTACTTATTTTTTGATATGGTTGCAATTAATGTGGAGTTTCTTTGGTATGTCTTCATATATTGATGTACTCCTAAGACTAAATACAAGAATGTATAGATGAGATTCTCCCTCCTTATTGGAGTTTCTCATGTACTATTTGAGCTTGTGTTATCTTTTACCGTCTACACAAAGATTTATGTGTGTTTATCGTGATCCCTGCTGCGTTAAATTTAAGCACTTAAAATTTAAGTGTTGAAATTTTAGGGCTTGTTTGGTTTTAGGATAGTATTTTAGAATCACAATTCTAACTTAACTCTACCCATTACAAAACAAAATAACTCATACAAAGTCAAAGAATTGGCCCCATTTATACCACTTTTTTCCATAACAAAACAACATAACTCATACAAAGTCAAAGGGTGGGCCCCATTTATTCCACTCAAATCAAAATCAAAATCTAATTTTAAAATCTTACTATGAAACCAAACGCAACCTTAATAACTTAATAGCATAAGTGCTTAATTGGTTGAATCAAAATTGTTTGGTGAAATAAACAGGCAAAAATTATAGTTCTTTGATAGTATATTTATTTGGTAGTTCAATATTTTGCTTATTTCTATTTTGACCCTTATATTTTATTATTTTTAATTTCTAAGATTAAAAACTAAAATAAAAAAGAAGATTAGATTGGGATTTGATCGCAGAGGGAGGGAAGGGTTGAGCTCCGTCGCCGACCCCCACCACCTCAGACAAGGTCGCTGGAAATAGTGGCAACCTCGCCGAAGATGAGGTCACCATGAGAGAAAAGAGAAATTACGGGCGGTTATGGCTCATTGTTAGGCGAACTTGCTGAAGGAATGGTGGCTAGTGATGGGGCCACCACCATGGGGAATCGATGGCAATATTGCCTACCTTTCTTCTTCCTCTCCTCATTGGATATGGTAAGGGGTATATTGATTTGCAAACACAGGAAAACTTTGAGGGCATTGATGCAATAATTTCATGAAGCGCTAGTTGAGCGAATCAACAAAGTAACTACCAATGATTAAGTGGATCTCCACTTATTATAACCCTACATAACCCTGCTTACCCAAACAAGATATAAGTGGCTTTTTGACTTAAATCTATTAAGTTAAGTGATTTTTTTTAGTGTTCATCAAACAAGCTTAATTTTATTAAGTACTGAAGTGATTAACACTTAATTTGTGTGATGAAACACATGGGTGCTAAACTACTCAATCATTAAGGTGAATTTTACAATAGAACGCCGAATTATGTATCATGGTGGAACGTTAGTTTTTTTAGTCCTTTTAATATTGAAGACAACATTTTAACTCAAAGATCTTTCAATGGCATCACAAATTAATTGGACCACGTGTAAAGTACAATAAAATTGGAGGGCCGTTTACATGTTGATGGTGTGTTATTGACATGTCACTAACGTGTGCATAAATTAAACCCCGCTTTATATGTCGATGACGTGTCCGACTTATATTACATCGGTTTTCTTTAGAAATTGATTTTTATGGTCTGATTTGGTGACATGACGATGATGGGTGACGTGGTGGAATGTGATTGATACAATTGGCGGGAAGATTCGAGAACGATGTTATAGTATTATAAGCGAAAATTGTGAAATAAAAATATGAAGGACTAGAAATACTAGGGACATAATATGTAAATAATGGACGGATATGATTAAAACTTTGTGGGATACAATGGTTGAAATTAATGTTTTATCATGGAACACAAGTTACGATTTCATTGTAGAATATAGTGGTGTGCATGGATGATGGGTATATCCGGAATCGGTTGGAACCTACCAGTTAGGGTAGGGTCGTGTGAATCTAATTGAAAATATGGTAATAATTTAAGGAACCGATGAAAATATATTATGGTTCCGATTTCAACATACATGGTACCCACAAAATCGATACTCGAGAGCTATATATATATTTGAAAAAAACTATTATATATATATATATATATATATATATATATAATCCTCTATGTGTGAGTAGTAACTACAAAATCTTAATGAGAGCTTATTTGCTTTGTCCACTAAGGATAGCTACATGATCTTTTTTTGCTAAATAGCTACATAATAATAATATTTTAGTTGCTTATTTGTTTTATCTATATATAATGCTAACGAGAGTTACATAATCCTTTAGTTTTGTGGATATATTGATTTGATTCGATTAATCTATGTTGACATTTATTTGTTATATGAAATTGTGAATGGGGTCTTTTCGATTTTAATTATTTATTTCATTTATTATGTTTGAAGAGAGAAAAATAAAAGAAAAAGTTACTGGTACTAACAAGGTACTCATAACCTGTTGTATAATTTAGATTCCGAGTAGATTCTGGTTCCGGATTCCAATAAGATAGTGTATTGTTGCGAAATCTTGGAACCTTTCCCCCATATGATAAGGTCCGAATACTGTGAAAAAAAGGATAGCCGGACTCGCATACCTAGAATCTACCAATCATTAAGTGCATAATTATTTAATAAAATAAGTAGAAAATTTTGATTTAATGAAATAAGTCATTTTTCACTTGTTGGTGCTCTCTACTCATCATTATCATTCCGCCCCACTTCCTATACATTTCTTTCTCTAATTAATTAAGTGCTTAATATTTAAGTACTTATTTTATCAAACACCAGTCTTGGCTAACCTGGCTCGGCTGAAGGCAACATGATAACACCAGAAGGCTAATGATCCGCCTCGCCGCGGTTGCTTTATACTCGTAAAGAGGGAGATAGATCTTCCATTTACTACATTAGTTTTTATCCCATTATTGTATAATAAAATTGGCAAAAACGAGAAGTAGAAAGCATTCGTTACCGTGCCACACATAAATATCTAATACATATTTTTATGAGTAACTATGCAATTTGGTCCTTAGACTTTTTATTATTGCATCAATTTACTCACTGACTTATTTTTTGCATCAATTCAATCCTTGAATTTATCAATTTGCATCAATTTGGTCATCATTACATCATTTAGGTTCCTCACTTTGCAAAACTGCATCATTTAGGTCCAAAATGATGCAAAATTTTTCAAAGTGAGAGACCTAAATGACAAAATTTTGCAAAGTGAGGGGCCTAAATGATGCAAGGAGGACTAAATTGATACAATTGTAAAAAGTCAGAGTTCAAATTGATGCAATAATAAAAACTTAAGAATCAAATTGCTTTTACTCTATTTTTATTGATGTACAACTTATAAAATTCAAAAATACGTATATATATATATATAATATAATATATAATAAAATTTACAAGAACATAATAATTGAACACTTAGGACTAATATATATGAATATATTTTACATCCGTCCAATGAGCACAATGGACTAGTTGTTAGTTCGAACATTTTTTTTTAATCTTTTTCATAAAACATGCAATTGGTCCCTAAAAAATATTACACCTAAACAAAATTGATCTCTACGATTTCAAATCCGAGGCACATTAAATTCCACCGTCCATCTGGGTTTGACCCTCCGTCAGTGTAGAAGTCGGATTTCCGTCACGGCAGGTCCCCATAATATATGGATATGGAGGGACTAACGTGCCTCTCGGATTTGAAAACGTTTAGATCAATTTGTTTAGGTGAAAACTTTCAGGGACTAATTGTATAAGTAATGCAGCTTTTGGGGACCAAATTGCATATTTCGTAACTTTTTCTTTTTCTTCCTTTTTGAGTAGTAGAAGGAAACCGAAAGCAGAAGAAAGCAGAGAGGCCGTGAGCTGAAGACTGAAGAGACGAGAAGAGAACGCAGAGAGGAGATGTGAGCTTCAGGAAGAGAAGAAGAAGAAGAAGAAGAAGAAATGCAAGGGCTCCATCACCAGCAGCAGCAGCTGGCGGCTCTCCTCTCGGCCGCCCTCCCCAAGGACTCGATCGACCTTCCTTCTTCTGCTTCATCATCGTCGTCGTCGTCGTCCACTTCGAAGCTCGCTGCCGTCCCTTCTTCTGCTTCTGCTGACACCGACGATTCAGCTCGACTCGCCGCCATCAGCTCCCTCCACAGGGCCATCCTCTACCCTCCCAACTCCCTCCTCGTCGCCCACTCCGCCTCCTTCCTCTCCCAGGGTCTCTCCCAGCTCCTCTCCGATCAGTAACTGCTCTCTCTCTCTCTCTCTCTCTCTCTCCCCCCTCATCCATCCATCCATCCATCCATGTCAGGTTTCATTTGAATTGCCTGAGCTCCGACGATGAAGTTATTGGATGAATGTTACTTGTTTTCCTGCAATTATTTGCCTGTCTTGATCGAAGTTACAGTTTGATTGCGCTTTTAGCGGTCTCTACCTGTCTGCGCGTATTCATCTGTCTACTTTGAACCTGATGATATATATATATATATGTATGTATGTATGTATGCATATCTACGTATATGTTGTTTTTGATGATTGTGATGCTACCTGTAACTTGGTCAATCGGTTATGAAATGAAACAAACACAGCACGTATGCTCGATGTCGAGATTTAGATTTCGGTCTTGAATGTGAGATGTCCACGAGCTTTATTGGGATAAATTCTGTTCACGGGTTTGTGTTGGTTAGAGATATCAGCCTTTTTGGAACATAATGCTAAGAAGCACTGAGAAAGATCAATTGCGAGCGATTACATGATTTCAATGCGTCTGCGATTAACCTTGTGAGGTAGCTGGTGATATGGGGAAACTCGCTTCACAGGAAGGAATTGAATGGGAAAGGATAAGTGGGAATCAAATGTGAAAATCGATCAAACTTATATTACCCCATAGTATCTGTGAAGAGCTGTAACTTCTAAATAATATGGATAACAACAGAATGATACAAGAAAAATAAGGATGTGATGATACGCCCTGTTTCATAGTCTCCATGTTCATGCATCACTCGCCTTTACGAGTCTCCTTTTTGCGTTATTTCAATTATTGTGTTGTAACTTTGTTCAAATTTTTGACCAGATCCTACTCCGTGAGACAGGCTGCAGCCACCGCCTATGGAGCCCTCTGTGCTGTAGTATGTTCAATCCCCATAACCTCAAATACCAGACAGAACCATGTCATCCTTGGTGCTATGGTGGATCGGTTCATCAGTTGGGCGCTCCCATTGCTCAACAATGTCGGTGCTGGAGACAGAACGGCAGAACTGGCGCTGGACAGCCTTAGGGAGTTCCTTAATGTCGGAGATGTTAATGGAATTGAAAGATATTCATTGCCAATTCTCAAAGCGTGCCAGCAACTTCTTGAAGATGAGAGAACCTCCCTGAGCTTGCTGCACCGGCTTCTTGGGGTTCTAACCTTGGTTTCCTTGAAGTTTATGAGATGCTTCCAACCTCATTTTCTTGACATTGTGGATCTTCTTCTTGGATGGGCATTGGTGCCGGACCTTTCTGACTCTGATAGGCGAGTTATCATGGATTGTTTCTTGCAATTTCAAAAACATTGGGTTGCCAATTTGCAGTTTTCCCTTGGATTACTGTTAAAGTTTCTCGGTGACATGGAGACACTGCTTCAGGATGGAGGCCTTGGGACCGCCCAACAATTCCGGAGGTTGCTTGCGCTGCTATCTTGTTTTACAGCAGTCCTGCAGTCCACTGCCTCTGGCTTG
This sequence comes from Punica granatum, assembly GCF_007655135.1. Classification (NCBI taxonomy): domain Eukaryota; kingdom Viridiplantae; phylum Streptophyta; class Magnoliopsida; order Myrtales; family Lythraceae; genus Punica; species Punica granatum. Next base: position 6,691,796 of record NC_045128.1, read on the forward strand.
TTGGAATTGAACTTACTTGAACAAATAAGCGAGCCCCTTAGCAAAATGCTTCCTCGGTTTTTGGCCAGCCTATCAATAGTTGGACGAAGGTTTGGGTGGTCAAAATGGTATGGTGATTTGTGGAGGTGTCTGACCCTGTTGGCAGAAATTTTACGTGAGAAATTTGCTGCCTTTTATCCGCTTGCTGTTGATACCTTATTTCAGAGTTTGGAAATGACTGACGATGCATCACCCAGTCTACGAGGAAAAGTCAGTTCGGTTCATGTTCATGGAGTTCTTAAGACAAATCTCCAGTTGTTGTCTCTGCAGAAGCTTGGCCTTCTCCCTTCATCTGTACAGAAAATACTGCATTTCAACTCTTCAGTGTCTCGGTTGCGTCTGCATCCTAATCATGTAGTGACTGCAAGTTCTGCTGCTACATATGTTTTCTTGCTGCAACACAGTAACCAAGAAGTTGTGGATCAGGCAGTGGCTTTGTTGCTGGTGGAATTGAGAATTCTAAGAAGCATGGTGGAAAAAGCCTTCACCCATGGAGATGAAATCTACTATAGTGATTCTAAGTCATACTCGAAACTCGAATTGTGTGCTTTAGTAAAGTTTGATTTGAAAGTACTATTGACTTGTGTAGTTTTAGATGGAATTGAGGCTTTGATTAGTCAACCAGACATTGCCATCCTATATCTGAAGAGGTCAGACACACTCATACATTTTATTTTTGAGAATCTGCACCCTTTTGACAGTCTGATAATGGCCTCTGTGGAGTTACAAGTCACTGTTTTTGGGACGCTGGAGAGGCTCAGTAAAGTTGAATTCTTGAGCAAGTATGTGACCTGTGAAGAAAAGGCCCTTGATACTTCCTATAGGGTCTTGCATTCGACTTTAATTGGGGAGCATGGTAGGAAGTACAGTAGGCTCCTTGTCAAAGCTCTTCATGCATCTTCCCCTCTTGCTGTAAAACTAGAAGCCTTGAAATGGATTCAAAGATTTTGCGAGGATGTTATTAATTTAGCGAAGCATTCTGAGGCAGATCCTTACCATTTCAAATCATTTTTACATACAGGTGCATTGTGGAATATTATTGTGTCTGTTCTGGATGCAGCATCTGATAAGGAACAAAAAGTGAGGTCACATGTTACGTTGGTCTTGGAGCTGCTTCTGCGAGCAAGACTTGTGTATGGGATGAGCTTGTATCCAATAGCCCACAGAGTTCTCGAAAAGCTCGGTGATCCTGATAATAATATAAGGAATACATTTGTAGGGCTACTGTCGAATGTGTTGCCTGCTATGGTCTATTCATGTGGCCTTTGTGAATATGGGACTTCCCTAGCATGTGGACCCTATTCTTTTGAGACCAATAGCTCAGTCTTGCACTGGAAGCAATTGTTTTCTTTAAGGCAGTTGCCCCAGCGGCTTCAAGCACAACAGCTTGTTTCGGTTCTGAGCTACATTTCTCAGAGGTGGAAGGTGCCTCTTTCGTCCTGGATCCAGCGGCTCATCCACAGCTGTCGGAAATCAGATGATCTTTTGCCCACCCAATCCGAGGATATGGGCGATCTCAGTGCCTCTGAGTCTTGGTTGGATGTTAAAGTAGATGAAGAATATCTTGAAAAAGTTTGTTCCTCTAGTGTCTTGGCTGGTGCCTGGTGGGCTGTACAAGAAGCAGCGAGATATTGTACTTCAACACGCCTTCGAACGAATCTTGGTGGGCCCAGCCAAACTTTTGCTGCTTTGGAGCGAATGCTTGTGGACGTTGCTCATGTACTGCCACTTGACAGTGAGCAAAATGATGGGAGTCTTAGTATAATTAACTCTTCTGGTGCTCACCTGCTACCTATGAGATTACTGCTGGATTTTGTTGAGGCCTTGAAGAAGAATGTTTATAATGCTTATGAGGGATCTGCAGTACTAGGACCCGTCTCTCGTGCGAGTTCCTTGTTCTTTCGTGCCAATAAAAAGGTCTGTGAGGAGTGGTTTTCTCGTATATGTGAGCCCATGATGAATGCCGGGTTGGCACTGCAATGTCCTTATGCTATAATTCAGTACTGTAGTTTGCGATTATATGATCTTCATAGTATTGTATCTTCAGCTTTCAAGGACAAATCTAGGGGACAGAAGTCAAATTTGGAGGGCATCAGAAGTAGATTTTCTGGAGATGTCTTACGAGTCCTAAGGCATATGACACTGGCTCTCTGTAGGATCCATGAACCGGAGGCTTTACTTGGGCTATTAACATGGGCTTCACAGTCATTTTATCCTTTGTTTCTTGAAGATAACCAGTCTATAGATCACAGTGGGATCTCAGGACCCTTCACGTGGATCAATGGACTTGTGTACCAGGCAAAAGGTCAATATGAAGGGGCTGCTGCATACTTTACTCACTTGCTTCAGTCTGAGGATTCTCTAAGGTCCATGGATTCTGATGGAGTACAGTTTGTTATAGAGCGAATAATTGAGAGCTATTCTGCTTTGTCTGATTGGAAGTCTCTAGAATCTTGGTTATTAGAGCTGCAAACGCTTCGTGCCAAATATGCTGGGAAGAGCTATTCTGGTGCTTTGACAACAGCTGGCAATGAAATCAATGCCATTCATGCCTTGTCACGTTTTGATGAAGGTGATTTTCATGCTGCATGGGCATGTCTTGATTTGACACCTAAAAGTAGTGGTGAGCTCACACTTGACCCTAAACTGGCCCTACAGAGGAGTGAGCAAATGCTCTTACAGGCACTACTTCTTCAGGTCGAAGGGAAGATTGACAAGTTGCCTGAGGATCTACAGAAGGCCAAGCAAATGCTGGAGGAGAACTTGTCTGTTTTAGCACTGGATGGGTTAGAAGATGCTGCTGCAGTTGCCACTCAGTTGCACTGCATTGCTGTGTTTGAAGATGGACTTAGCGTTGAAGGTAGAGAGGAGAGGTCAAAACAGTTCTATTCTGCACTGCCGTCATATTTCCAGCTGATGCAGAGTCCAATTAGTAAAACACGCCAAGATTGTTCCCCATGGCTGAAAGTTCTTCGAGTTTATCGGACAATTTACCCGAGTTCTCCTCTCACTCTGAACCTCTGCATGAACTTGTCCAGTTTAGCTCGGAGGCAGAAGAACCTATTGCTGGCTCATCATCTCAATGACTATCTCAGAGAGCATCTACCCAGATGCTCAGAGGAGAGATTCTGCAATTCTCTAGCCTCTAATTTGGAATATGAGAGGATTCTGCTCGCCTATGCTGAAAACAAGTATGAAGATGCTTTTACTAGTCTCTGGTCATTTCTGCGTCCCTGCATAGTTTCCTCAGCATCCTCAGTTTCTGAAACAAATGAAAGTATATTAAAGGCAAGGGCATGCTTGAAACTTGCAGACTGGCAACGTGATCATTCAGTGTCATTTTTTGAGGTAATTGCTCCGATGATGGAAGAAGATTTCAATACTCCCTTTCTTCATGTTGACAGAGATGGGAATTTTTCTAGTGATGGCAGCTTAAACTACAAGCAGAGTGCAGGGCCAATTATTGATGAAATTATGGGCACAGCTACAAAATTGTCGACTCAACTTTGTCCTTATATGGGCAAGGCTTGGATGTCTTATGGCAGCTGGTGTTTCATTCAGGCCCGGAATTCCATCCTGAATCCACATGATTCTGTTCTTAAGTCATGCTCGTTTTCTCCTTTGCTCGTGTCAGAAATTCAACCAGGTAGGTTCATGTTGAGTGAAGATGAAGTCGAAAATATACGGGCTGTGATTTTGCAGATTTTTCTTAAGCTGGGTGAGGACTGTAAGTTGAATAATAAAAAGGAAGACCAACATGATCGGATCGCGTCCTCAGAGGATTTGACCAATAACCAGCTTTTCAAGGCTTTGATAGAGCAAGTAGTGAATATCCTTGAAGCTGCTGCTGGGGCACCTGGTGCAGAGGAATCCAGTGGCGAATCACTTTCTACCACTGTTGCTTCAAGGTTACATAAGTCATTCCTTAATGCAAATGTAAAGCTAGAGGTCAATGAGTTGGATCAGCTAGTTGACATATGGTGGACTTTGAGGAAAAGAAGAGTGTCACTTTTCGGCTATGCAGCTCGGGGATTCTCACAGTACCTTTCATGTTCATCTTCAAAGTTTTGCAATGGACAGCTGATTGGTTCGGTCAGTGAGTCACTGAAAACTGGCTGTTACACTTTAAAGGCAACATTGTATCTCTTGCACATTCTTCTCAATTATGGAGTTGAATTACTAGATACTCTCGAACCTTCTCTATCTGCTGTTCCTCTTTGGCCATGGCAGGCAAGTATTGTTATTCTCAGTTATTTTTTCCTTTGTACAGCCACTAATATGATGGGTCTGATTAAGGTACTCTTTTGCAGGAAATAATTCCCCAATTGTTTGCTCGCTTAAGTTCCCACCCAGAACAAGCCGTCCGAAGGCAATTACAGAACTTGTTGATGATGCTGGGCAAGCGATCTCCATGGTCCATAGTGTACCCAACTTTAGTTGATGTAAATGCCAACCAAGAGAATCATTTAGATGAGCTTCAGCAAATACTTGGCTGCTTGGTAATTAATTCATATTATTAAATTTTGCAGCATTTCATGGTGATAATATCCTCAATTTGGGGATCATGCTTGAACTACTTTAAGTGTGTTTTTTATTTTCTGCTGGTAGCATTGTCAGGTTCATAAGGACACTCTTATCTAGCTTTACGCGAAGTTCTTCGTTCTTGTGCTATTTTTATATAGGTCTTTGGTAGTGTGCTGTGATTATATATAAGTGATCACAATAGCGAATGGAGTTATTTTATTGTTTAGTTTTACCAGTAACGCACAAATCGCATATATTAAATATCAGATAAGTGCTATGAGATCAATGCAATAGCTTGACTTATTGCCATGCAGAGAGAGCTTCATCCAAGACTGATTCAGGATGTCCAACTCATGATCGACGAGCTCGGCAACGTGACTGTTCTGTGGGAGGAGCTTTGGCTTAGTACCCTTCAAGATCTTCATGCAGGTAATATGAGCTCTTTCAGTTCATCTTCGTGTAGGTTGTTGCTTATATGTATCTATCGAATATCTGGTGAGTTTTAGCTTCTAATGTAAGTTCTACTCGACTTCAGAATGTTTATCAATTAGCACAGAATTTGATATATACTCTTTGATATGACTTTGCCTGGGTTATGTTTTATCATGGGTGATCTAACTTAGTTGTCTTCTAGATGTGATGAGGCGCATCCATGTTCTCCGGGAGGAAGCTGCAAGAATTGCAGAAAACACTACATTGAGCCAGTCCGAGAAGAATAAAATAAATGCTGCTAAATATTCAGCCATGATGGCTCCAATTATTGTAACTCTCGAGCGTCGCTTGGCCTCTACTTCTCATAAACCTGTTACACCACATGAGTTGTGGTTCCATCAGAATTACATGGAGCAGTTGAAATCTGCCATTTGGTCTTTCAAGACTCCTCCAAAATCTGCTTCTGCTCTAGGGGATGTATGGCGTCCATTTGATGCAATTGCTGCATCTTTAGCATCCTATCAAAGGAAGTGTTCAGTTTCATTAGGTGAAGTAGCTCCGCAGTTGGCTCTCCTGTCGTCTTCGGATGTTCCCATGCCTGGCCTCGAGAAGGAGGTCAATGATTTTGAATCTGATGGAGGTCTCACATCTTCTCAGGGGATCATCACTATTGCTTCCTTCCTTGAACAAGTAGTGATTCTATCCACCAAAACTAAGCCTAAGAAGATCAACATAATGGGTTCAGATGGTCAAAAGTACACATATCTGTTAAAAGGGAGGGAAGATTTGCGACTTGATGCTAGAATTATGCAGTTATTGCAAGCAATTAACTGCTTATTGCACTCATCTCCAGCCACACGTACTCACCCAATCAATATTCGTTATTATTCTGTGACTCCAATCAGTGGTCGGGCTGGTCTAATTCAGTGGGTGCACAATGTGATAAGTATATACAGCGTCTTTAAGTCCTGGCAAACCCGTGCCCAATTAGCCCAGCTTTCATCTTCGGCCACTGGTGATACAAAAAATGTAGCTCCCTCCATTCCCCGTCCCAGTGACATGTTCTATGGTAAGATCATTCCAGCCCTCAAGGAGAAAGGCATAAAAAGAGTTATTTCTCGGAGGGATTGGCCTCAAGATGTTAAGCGGAAAGTTCTTATGGATCTTATGAAGGAGGTCCCTAGGCAGCTCCTTTATCAGGAGCTTTGGTGTGCCAGTGAAGGATTTAAAGCCTTCAATTCAAAATTGAAAAGGTATGGCTCAGAGGACCACTTCCCCAAATATTTTACGCACTTGTTTTCTGAAATTGTATGATCTCCATCGTCTTCATGTTAACAAAATTCTTCAAGCAGTAAACTTGTCTGTCTGCTTTTATAATTGTTGTAAGCTCAAAAAAACCAGTATGCTGATATAGCCTGCATCATGAGTTTAAGGTCGAATTGTTGATCAACAGAGTTGCAATTTCACTACACTGAGCGAAGTTATCTTCCCTATAGATTTGAACCTTGAATCTCCCATAAATTTATCTCTCCAAAAACTTAAATAAAATCTGAAAAACTTCTTCATCCTTTCTCATTTGTCCAAATTTCAGTGATAAATGAGATTAGGAAGCTCCTATTTATGGCACACTTCTTTCTTCCCTTCCCCACCCCCCCCAAATCCTCCTATTATTTACTCTGTTCACATGAAACTGTTAGACAGGAATAGAATAGAGTGCTTTATCATCCAGACAAGAAGGAACAGGGAAGTGACAAGTGAGAAAGTCCATTCATTTGGAGAGCATAGATTTGTTAAGTTCTTCCTCTTATTCAGTCATGCTTTTTGTATGACACTTAAGTAGTTCAATGACCAAAATGGCATAGTCCGATCAGATAACTCCTTGTTACATGGAAGTGTTCACTTAATCGGATTCCCTACAACTTAAAATCAATTTTAAATTGTTGAGATCTCTAATCAGATCAATTTCTTCTCCTCAAGATTCCATCAATTTCTCCAAGTTGAGGGATCATTTAGATTAGAGAGGAGCAAAGTGGGAGGCTACTCTCTTCTCTCTCCTCTACCTGGAGAAGTCCGTCATTGAGAAGGAATAAACTACTACTCAAAAATCCCTCCACTCCTATTTTACTGTGAACACATCTTCAATGGCAAAATTAGTATAGTTTATGGGTCATCTCCATTGAAAATGAACTTTTTACTAAACAAAGCTTATAAGTATTTTCTTTTTGTTGGTGTTCTGTGGAAAAGCAGCAATTCTTACGACTTCCGATTTCCCTTACATTGGTAGACCAAGAAAAAATTAGAAAGAAATGCTGTGATAAAATTTCTGTGCATTGAATAGGCCTTAAGTTTCCTTCCTTTTTTCTTTGATGTAATGACTATGATCTGCGTTTAGTTAGGATTGTTTTGGTAACCACATTCTTTCATGGGGTAACATAACAAACTTCTTCACAAATTTCTTGAGGCCTAAAATTGGCTAATTGTGATTTTAACTTTCAGGTATTCTGGAAGTGTTGCGGCCATGAGCATGGTGGGACATATTTTAGGCCTTGGAGACAGACATCTTGATAATATTCTTGTGGATTTCTGTAGCGGTGATATAGTGCATATTGATTACAATGTTTGCTTTGATAAAGGGCAGAGACTGAAAGTTCCAGAAGTTGTTCCTTTTCGACTCACCCATACGATAGAAGCAGCTTTAGGGTTGACTGGTGTAGAAGGTACCTTTAGAGCAAACTGTGAGGCAGTTATGGGTGTCTTGAGGAAGAACAAAGATATTCTCTTGATGCTACTAGAAGTATTTGTTTGGGATCCTCTAGTTGAATGGACACGGGGAGACTTCCATGACGATGCAGCGATTGGTGGCGAAGAGAGGAAGGGCATGGAGTTGGCAGTGAGCCTGAGCTTGTTTTCTTCTCGAGTACAAGAAATTCGTGTTCCTTTGCAGGTACTATTACGTAATCTATGCTTCTTAATGTAAATATTGCAGAGTACTAGATAAATACCTGTTCTCTGTCCTGGCGTTTGAGCATTTATGGTGGATTAATCTCTGCTCTTGATGGGGTCAGTTGCTACTAATTAAAATATAATATCCTTCATGATCTCACTTAAATTTTGAACAGCCACTTCAGCTACTGGTTGCTCAAGATTGTTATTAATGACACAAAATCTAAATACTATTTCTCTCTGTCAAAAATTTGTGAATTCTTTTTTAGTATGACTTTGCCGCAGTCCAGTCCACTTTAAAATACTGTGTTCAGATTGATCTATTGATTGGCCTAGTCGAGTTAATAAACACTGACATCTTTTTTACATAAATTTTATTTTCTGGTCTTTAAAATATGTTTATTGATGATGTTTCTAGACTTACTAAATACAAATGCATGTATGAGCGCTCAAGTTAGGTGTCAACTAGAAGATTTGATGATTTTCAAGTTTGGATGGATGCAACTTCTGCAATCATCTTTATCTCATCTATGTATGTAAAATACATAAATTTATCATTTCAAATTAACTTTACCATTATAATTTATTTATTTGATGGATAGAGTATGATCGTACATGCATTATTTAAATAAAGAACAATAAGTCAAATATATAATGATATTATTGTAGATATCCAAATTAAGATAATTAATAAGGCATTTTAGTTTCTAGCAAGATGTTTTCGGTAGTGAAAGTGTAAAAGACATTTGTCGATTTTCTAAAGTTTCTTTTGCATCTTCAAGGGAAAAATGGAAAACCGTTTGTATAAATTTATGCATTTAAAGTCAAAGAAAAATTAAAAAAGTTTAATAAGTTGTAGCTGAGGATTGATGGAAATTGGGGATGTGACAAAGCCTTAGTCATCCTCGAGAGTAACCATGGCTTTATATATTATACATAGATGAGGGAAAGTTTCATCCTTGTGCTCGTCAATTGTATACATGCCTGACTTTTTTAATTGCAATCTCTTGCCTACCTAGCAATTGCTTAAAATTTATAATTTTTTTACCAGGAACATCATGATCTGTTACTATCTACTTTGCCAGCTGTTGAATCAGCCCTTGAGGTATGGAAAACAGACTTCCTCTTAACTCTCTGTGCACTGTGGATTACTTTTTTCCTAAGCAACATTTTAGCTGACCTGAATATTTGCTTGCCAGAGGTTTGCTGATGTGCTAAGTAAATATGAACATGTCTCAGCCTTGTTCTTCCGAGTTGATCAAGAAAAAAATAATCTCATATTGCATGAGGCATCTGCAAAATCTATAGTTGCTGAAGTTACTTGCAACTCAGAGAAAATTCGAGCTTCTTTTGAAATTCATGCCCGAGAGTATTCTCAGGCAAAAGCCATGGTGGCTGAGAAAGCTAAAGAGGCAACAACCTGGATCGAGCAGCATGGAAAGGTCCTTGATGCTCTTCAAAGCAGCTCGGTTGCTGAATTAAATCCGTGGTTAAAGCTAAGTAGTATGCGAGAAAGTCTGTCTCTTACATCAGCAGTCTCTGTGGCAGGGGTCCCGCTTTCTGTTGTTCCTGAGCCTACCCAGGCTCAATGTGATGATATAGATAGAGAAGTATCACAAGTTGTGGTGGATTTGGATCACGGGGTGGCTTCTGCACTGACTGCAATTCAAGTGTATTCTTTAGCTTTACAAAGGATTCTTCCTCTAAATTACCGAACAACCAGTTCTGTAAATGCCTGGGCACAAGTTCTACAGTTATTCTCTGATGTGCTATCCTCTGATGCTCTTTCTATTGCGAGAAGACGGGCAGCTGAATTGGTTTCTCATATCTCGACCGCTGGTCATGAATCAATCAAGCTTGCGCATGATAATCTCTCCCGTACACTGGATAAGTATGTCCTTGATCTTGAAAAAGTTGAAAAGGAGTGTTCCGAGGTGATGAATACTGTTGGCTCGGAAACTGAATCAAAAGCTAAGGACCATGTCCTCTCTAGCTTCATGAAGTTCATGCAATCTGGTAATATAGAGAGAGAGGATGAAACCCATCATGATGCGAGAAATCAAAGTGAATTGTCAGAGAAGGAGAAGGCATTACTTGTGTTGAATTTAGCTGTCATTGCTTTATATACTGATGTGAGGGGTAGGGTATTAGGGATAGGCAACACAGTAGGACTAGGGAGTTCATGCGATTTCTCATCATTATTTGGTGAACTTGAAGGGCAAGTAGAGAAATGCAACCTTTTCAGTGAGTTTCTGAATGAAGTGAGTCAGAGTGCTCAGTCAGAAACATCAAAACTTCTAGTAGATTTAGACAATCGGGATTCTGATGAAAAACTTCCGTCCATTTTTAAAAGAAATTTGGTTTCCTGCAAATTCTTCATTGATCAATTGATTGAGGATGTTCTACCTGATTTAGCAAGAGCTACAATTTCTTATAATTCAGAAGTTCTGGACATGTTTGAATCAATTGCACAGCTTCGGGCCTCTACTGATGCTGCTCTGGAGCAGCTAATAGAGGTTGAAATGGAGAGAACATCTTTGGTTGAGCTAGAAAAGAACTACTTTGTGAAGGTTGGTCTCATCACTGAGAAGCAGTTGGCCCTTAAGGAAGCTTCTTTGAAGGGTCGGGATCACCTTTCCTGGGAAGAAGCTGAAGAACTTGCCTCTCAGGAAGATGCCTGTAGGGTACAGCTAGATCAGCTTCACCAGACATGGAACCAGAGGGACAAGCGTGCTTATTATCTCCTTAAGAGGGAAGCTGAAGCTAAAAATGCACTGATTTCGACCGAGCGCCATTTTCAAACTCTGTTTAATGCTGAAGAGGGTGGCGAATTGCACGGTTCAAGGGCCAAAGCACTGTTGATTGCATTGATCAAGCCTTTCATGGGTTTAGAATTGACTGACAGAGTTCTGTCCTCTTTTACCAATGCTTTAGCTTCCTCTGGCATGACTCATAACTTGGCAGATGTCAGGATATCTGGGCACTCACTGTCCGAAAATGTCTGGAAGATTGGTGGCTTGGTGAATTCTCATGCCTTCTTTATTTGGAAGGTATCTGTCATGGATTCTTTTGTTGATTCGTGCATACAAGATATTGCTTCATCTCTCGATCAGAACTTGGGGTACGACCAGCTTCTTATTGTTTTGAGGAAGAAGCTTGCCATCCAGCTCGAGAGGCACATCAGTTTCTACCTGAAGAACCATTTTATTCCTTCTTTAGTTACTTGGCTGGAGAAGGAAATTGAGCAACTAAAGCAATTCAAGGGGGCAACAAAAGAGTTAACGTCTGAGTATTTGAGGATGGACCCTGGAGCCGTGAAGAAGGTCCAGCTTATGCTTGAAGAGTATTCTAAGGCACGTAAAACAGCACAAGCTGCAAGGTCCGCAGCGTCCATTATGGAAAAGCAGGTAAAAGAGCTCAGAGAGGCTATTTGCAGGACTGGGATTGAGATCGTTCAGATGGAATGGATGCACGAGTCACAGTTGACCCCTTCCCATAATAGCCTGATTGCATTGCAGAAGTTTTTTTCTGTTAATGATGATCTGCGTCCACTTATCCCAAGGCTTAGCCGATCAAAATTGTTGGAAATCATTCAGTCTGCTGTAGTGAGAATAGCTCAATCAATTGATAGCCTGCAATCAATTGAAAGAACTTCTCTTACGGCACAAGGACAACTTGAAAGGGCAATGGGCTGGGCTTGTGGTGGTCCAACTCCAACTAAAATGTCCGGGATTCCTCCTGAATTCCATCAACATCTCATGAGGCGGCAGCAACTTATGTGGGATGCTAGGGAGAAGGCATCAGATATAATAAATATTTGCATGTCAGTATTGGAGTTTGAAGCATCTAGGGATGGCATTTTGTGGGTGCCGGGAGAGGTTCATCTGTCTGCAACTGGTAGCGATAATAGGGCGTGGCAGCAAGTGTATTTCAATGCACTCACAAGATTAGATGTTGCCTATCATTCATTCAGCCGTAAGTTTTTGTTCTCATTGTATGACTTAATTTTTAAACTTATCTATACTATGGAGTCATTCTAACCCTGACCTTTTTTTTTTTTTCAGGTCTCGAGCAGGAATGGAAGTTGGCGAAAAGCAGCATGGAGGCTGCTTCCAGTGGCTTGTATTCTGCCACTAACGAACTATGCATTGCTTCCCTCAAAGCAAAGACAGCTTCAGGTCTTCTCACTCTTTCAATTGCAATTTAGTCATAAAACCATACAAGGAAATTCAATCCTCCATCATATTATAGTTGTAAATCATGTTTCTTTTTGGCTACAGATGATTTGCAAAGCACTATTCTTGCCATGAGAGATTTTGCATATGAAGCTAGTGTTTCTCTATCTGCTTTTGGTCGTGTCTCAAGAACTCATACAGCCTTGACATCAGAATGTGGTTCCATGCTCGAAGAGGTATGATTATTAGTGGTGCCCGTGCCAATTGTTCTTTTTACTGCTGTGAACTTCTGTATCATTTCTTGAGACATGAGCTGGTTATTTGCTACAGCTCTCGCCGTGATATTGTGCCACTTCACCATGACAATATCATCCAAATTATATCAATTTCAACTCAATGTAGTAGACCTAAGATTACCAGAGTCTTCTGATTTTTGGCTACCTCTAAATTAATAATTTACATTAATGGAAAATATATACTATGTTCCTTTTCAGTTGATCCTGGGTGTAGAAGACATAAATTTGTTTGCAAGAGAGTTATGGAATTTGAGTTAGATTATTTTCATCACAAAATCCTTTCCCTACTTTTCAGTCCGTGAGTTGGTAAAGCTTTTTGCTAGTAGTAACTCAAAACGGTCTAAGTGAAAGCAGTTTATGTTACTAACAATTTTGGACTTTGCTTCTGTTCAGGTCTTAGCGATGACTGATGATCTACATGACGTGTACAGCCTGGGGAAAGAAGCTGCTGCAATGCACCACTCTCTTGTGGATGATCTTTCAAAGGTTTCCCTTAAATCGCTGCCTAATTATTATTACTTGCTTCTAAAACGAGGTTAATTTTTCTGTCATGAGTCTACATTCCGTAACTCGTTTACATATCCCAGTTTCTAATCCATACAACCTGTCATCAGTTCTTTACCATGTTTTCATGTTGGTTGTTTTCAGGCAAATGCGATCCTTCTGCCACTGGAATCGGTATTGTCAAAAGATGTCGCCACCATGACTGATACTATAACAAGAGAAAGAGAGACGAAAGCGGAGATCTCTCCCCTTCGTGGGGAGGCTATATATCGATCTTATTCTTCTAGAATCAGGGAAGCTAGTCAAACTTTTAACCCCCTGCTACCATCACTCATGATATCCGTGAAGGGTCTGCTCTCTCTGTTGACCAGGCTTGCAAGGACAGCGAGTCTGCATGCTGGCAATCTTCATAAAGTAAGTAACGCGTGAAATAAAAGAAAAAAAATTAATATTATAATGAGAGAGAATTATCTATGTGCATCTCTCCTTGTATTCTTATAATGCATTTTAAAGGTTAAAGCTGTATGCTTCAGATATGTTTCAAGGAGTAGTTATTTGCTTTAGATTTAGTAATTTGTCTCAGATAATGGAAGGATCTAGAGTATAGTTATTCCTGAAGCATATAACTGGAAGTGTGTTGGGAACAACACATGATAAAAGAACCTCATATCACTCGAGATTAGTGATCCTAATGCAAATATCTCCAGCTACTCCTTGAAACTTGCCTTAACCTCTTATGAGGTAACACTTTTTTTGCATGTTCCTCCCACGCTGGAATGTGCTGTCTAATGACCAACTGGACATTGCGTGGCTCATCGATTACTTTAATTGTCTGCCCAAAACCCGATTTCTGTTATGTGATAAATTTTTGTAACATGTACATTCCAGGCATTTGAAGGAGTAGGTGAAAGCCAGAGAGAAAAATCACAGGGATTTGATTTGTCCAAGGCAGATTTTGATGGGGAAGGCTCTTCCTCTGTTGATGGTGATGGGGGAGAGCAATCCCGCTATGATGAGGGTGACACCCAGGATACTTTGGGCTTTTCTGGTCTCTCTTTGAATGAGAAAGGATGGATATCTCTACCAGATAGCATCTGCACTAGTAGCTCGGGATCTGAATCTTCTATTACTGAAGTAAGTGTTTCAGATGGCTTCCGTGACTCAACAGAAGAGGCGGTAAGTCTTTTTTTCTAGGCTTATTCTTGATTAAGAACAAACTTAATTATTTAAAGCTTCTCTACCAGATAAACGTTTTTTAGAAAGTTTCAAGTAGCAATTATGACAATTATGCTTAATTAAGTATGTCGTAGTCGACTCCATGAACTTAATGATCTTGATTTAATTGCTCTGTTATGTTTCTCCTCATCCTCTACCTTCCTCTCGTATATTCATTTTTCTTTCTAAAACTTATACTGGCCAACTTTGGAGCACTTCGTAAGTTTCATCAAATGAAATCTTAGTCATTGTAAAGTAAATGTAATATTGGTAAAATTCTTGAATTTCAAACAGTCACAAGCAAAGCTGCCAGAATTCAAGGATCCTGTAGGACCCACAGATGGAGGGTCAGATCACGAAAGTCCTGTCCAAATTTCACAGTCCCTGCTTGAGGAGAATGAGGAGTTGAAATCTGGGGCTAAAGATGAAACTTCCTCCAGAAAAACTAGGATTGAAGATGATAGCGATGAAGCTCTTAGTACTAATAAACATATGAATGGTCCGGTAATCAGGGGTAAGTATTGTAATTTTATCAATGTTTCTATAGTTGCTTTATTATAGTGTTGTTTTATTTGGTCTTTTTTTTTTTTTAAAATTGTAGTTTTGAAATATATTAGTTTTGTATAGTCTCGTTTGTTTCCATCTTTCTCATGAATTATTAACACTTCAGATAGTATGAAGTAACTTGCTTCTACTTTCTACTTCATTCTACGGATCTTTTTTTCCACGACATAATTGATCTTACTTGGGACCTTATATCAAAGGGTACAACTTAGTCTTGGAAATAGTTACTGTATTTTAGAACGTCAAGATCATCAATCTGGCAGCATTCAACATGTTCTCTAGATGCGTAGGAGCACCATGGATCTAGTTCAGGTCCTTGAGATGAGTCCCTGTAGTCCAAGTTGGTTTTTTTGGGTCAGAAGGGTTGGGTTGACATTTAATACCACAGCTTGTGTGGTGGTCAAAAATGAACGTTTGCTTATATGATCTAGCAGGAATCTTGGGTTGTATGAGTAATTATCTCAAAAGGGTAGCAAACGGGAAGACGCGTGAAAAGCTGCCTAGTGTTTGTTATCATTTTTCTGCACTCTTTCAGAAGGAAATTCATCTGAAGCCAACTCCACCTTGGTTGATAAACGTTCAAATTTGTTGCTCTCCATTGTAGACATTCAGAATGTCAATATTTATGAATTTAAAATTTTTGAACTAATTAACATGTAATACTGATAAATGTGGGAGTGGTGCCCTGTGTTTTCGGGGTATATGTTGGGAAAGGCGGTAATCTTGTTCCTGGTTCTCTGCTTATTTTTCATTTGATCTGGCCACTTCAGGTAAAAACACTTATGCAATGTCGGTTCTGAGGCGTGTGGAGATGAAATTAGATGGTCGGGATATCTCTGACTCCGGGTATGATATACTATGGGATTGTCACCCAAAAATCGAATATCTGTACTGCAGAATATTGTCTACAAATTTTAATATTTTCATGTTGATGGAGATTTTTTCCTTTTCATTTTTCATTGCCAGACAAATTAGCATTGCAGAGCAGGTGGATTATCTGCTTAAGCAAGCTACAAGCGTGGACAACCTCTGCAACATGTATGAAGGTTGGACGCCATGGATTTGAGTCATAGACAGGGGGAACTGTTTTCATCACACCCTTTGGTGAGAACTTACTGGATGAGCTCTAGAGGAGACCAGGGCTCCCTCCGTTGGTGATACCCACCACCACATGCATTTTGGCATGACGGCCGGTCAGAGGCAATGCCTAGGCACATAAGAAGTCTTCAGTGGGCTGTCGGGTGCCTCTAGGTGAAACTGTTTAGAGAGATGCAGTCAGAGCATACCCCGTGACACGCAGAGTGTCTTGTTGATGGTTTCAGAGGTGGTTCTGATGGGTCAGCGGAAGTGTCAAGTTTCTCCACGTTCAGAAATGAAGAACCAACCTAATGCCAATTTGGAATAGAGTATAAAGAGATCCTCGGCTTTTCCAATTCAGGTGCAGAGCAATGATAATGTCATGCACGGGCATTTCGGATGTTCCAGAGTGGATGCAAAAGTATACTCATGCAGATGTGAGTTTTCTGCAACTGCAGCAAATCCGGTTTATGAAGTCAGTTGTCAATTGTCAATCTACTGCAGGTGAAGGGTCTTTGGGTCATTGTATATACATAGCTGCAACTCGTTTAGGAATGTGAATAGTACCGAAAGTAAGATCCAAATTTGGATGGCCCGACGATGAATATTGAAGCACATCATGTTCTTCATGATTTCTAACTATGCAAATGAACAGCTGGTGTGTGCGTGGGTGCAAAGTAGCCAAAGGCGATCCCTATAACCTCCCAAACCGATCCCATAATTTGATTTTGTTTTGCCACGTATTGAGCTCTCTTTCGTAACTGTAGGGTTTGGAGCCACTTCAATTCAGGCAAAACGATTAGTCCATTCTGACCGTCCTATAAAACCTCTCATCACCATTGGATCGCGAGTTACGGCGCTCGAACGATAACGAGAGGGGTTATGGACTGTTAAGTAACAGAATTTCCCGTGGATTCCCCCCCGAAAGCTGAAATCTGTAGAGAACAGCTGCGGTTTTGGTCGCTGTTTTCCTTCCCCCCCCCCCATCTGTTTCCGACACAAAGATAAGATGACGATGACACACACCTTTCCATATCCATTATTTATCAACTTTAATCCCTTTGAGCCCACTGAATAAATAAATAAATAAATAAATAAATAATCAAACCGCTATTGCCCAAGGCTTTTTCAAAAACCAGCAGCACTCTCCTCTTTTTATATAAATCCAATCATTAGCCCTCTCAGCTCCTCACAACTCCAAGCCCCAAAAAGCAGAAAACGAGAGTGTTTTGCTGGAAAACCGTTTCCAACTACAAAGTTGTACGACTTCCCGACTGATCATAAGCATGTCTTCATCCGGGATAGTGGACAAATGGACCCGGAAGCTCCGTGAACAGGGCCAGTCCCTCCTCTCCATCACCAAGGGTGGTGGTGCTGCCGAAACCGAGGCTGCTGCCACCTCTCCTGGATGGCTCTCGCCCGTTTTCACCAGGGTCACGCCGGCGGCCAAGATGGTGCCTTGCTCTGAGACCTCCTTGTCGATGCTCGTAGAGTGTTTTAGCCCTTAGATTTGAACTACTATTATTATCTTGTCTTCATTTCCTTCTTTGTGGAGTCCAGTGTATATAGGAAACCACCAATCCATGGCAATCTATGTATGTAATTCAGAGTATCTTCCATCTCTAATGTCAAGACTTGAGCTCGTTTAGATTTTTCACTGTGCGGTAACACGGCAATTCACACATCGAAGGACAGCTACTGGTATTGTACTCGACACGACCTCGAAAAATTATTTCACAGTTCAATACAAGTCCAGCTTTCAATTTTACACTCGGATGGATGTACATGATTCCTTTACGTTTCTGTATTCGATGTGTATAAGAGTGCCATATTCCAGCTGTTCCGATTTTTCATGATCCCCGTTCGGAGCAAGTCCATCCGTAAGTATACCAAACACATCGTCAGGTGGTGCTTGCTTCGATGCTCGTAGATGATTCGTCGTTGACGCCGGTCATGACTTCCTGTGCTTCCCAGTCCATGATCTCCCTTGCATATTTTAGACATTCATCTACACTATCCTGCTCAAGGCCAGTGACCGAAGAAACAAACAGCTTTCGTCCCGTGAGGGAGAAGAAGAACCGCTTGAACTTCCACCCGATATAGTGGAAGGCCCGTTCCGCCACTGAAGGGTTCCCATTGACGTAGGTGCCAATGTTGTGATTGTGGCTTATAACCGGCTGGAAGTCACGGAACCACTCACACCGATTGAGAGGTGTGTGCTCGATCTTCTCCTCGAGCAGGTCCAATTTGTTCAGTACCAGGAGGAAGTCCTTCTTGTAGAAAGTCGGGTGAGTAACGATGCTCTCAAAAAGCTGTTTGCTTGCTAATATCTTGTTCATGAAAACACCATTTTTGTCCATGAAGAACTCGTCGTAGTCGGCCAACGAGATGCAGAACAAGACGATGTTCACATCCTCAAACATCTCCAACCACTTGCAGTTCTCTCCTAGGCTTCTTGGATGTACTCTGATGAGCTGGTACCTGCAGGATGATCAATGTCGACTTCGTGAAGAAAGAACGTGACCCTAGCCAAATTTACTTGTCGAGTTAGAATAGATCGGTTCAGCCAAGTGATTCAGGAACGGACCTAGGCTCGAGCCGTCCCTAACTCTATTTCTTGCAACCTCATGTAGCCTGTATACCGTAAAATAACAATAACTATAGCTGGTGATTTGATGTTTTAGCATTTGAATAATGATTGTACCTCGGAAAGGAATTGTGCTGATCAGAATGGTTCATAGATTCATCCGATTGTGCTGACTTGGGGAAGGAGAAATCCGTGCTAGCAAGACTGTTTGAAGATGTTATTCCCTCGGAGTATAGGATGTCCATATCAGATGGTTCATAGCCTTCCTTTGAAATCTCAATAGCCTGAGATGAAAAAGTGTTTCGAAAATAAGAAGATCGACTTGCTGTATTTGAGGGAAACACATGTCATCATCAAAATGCTGATAAATAGCTCGCACGGTACAAGCTCACTCCTAGGTTGGATTTTCGATTCAAATTAGGGATGGTAGATTTCGAATGTACCCTCTCTAGGAAATATGTGGCAACTCTAGGTAGCATCCCCAGTTCACTCCTACGGTTGTATGTGGCTTGAATTGCTCCATCCATCCAGAGCTCCTCGACCAATGGTGCATATTCGCGACTAGCAGAAAGAACTATGGCTTCTAAATTACCGGATTCTATAACTTTTAGAAGCCAATCTGAAAATGCTTTTAGTTTACGACCCAATGAATAGGTCATCAAGCTATCCTCTTTCTGGTTACTTTTGCCTGTAAAAAAGTTTATACCATTATATTGCTGATAGAATCCTAATTGTAAGTTTCAAGCTCAATGAAGTAACTTCATTTAATAACTGCAAAAGTGTATTCCAACGGTATACCTGAGGAACTGGATTGTTCAACTGACAAAACTTTCCCCTTTGCCCTCGAGCTTTCATCCCTCGAGCTTTCTTCAGCAAACTGCTCCCTCCCTTCTAAAAGTACTCCCAGATAACGATATAAGTTGCTCTGTATCATCAACTTAATATTCTGGCGCTCATCTTCGGTGAATGGGACTCCATATACAAGCTTGGTCTGAAATTATAACAAAGTCAAATTTTTAGACAACGGATACTATTTCTGCCCTTCATTAATTTTAAGAAAAGACGCTCGGATACTCCTCGTCATCAAAAAAATTGCAAAAACCGCCAGTAGGTACATTACTTGAAAAGCTAAATGCTATAGAAAGACTGTCCTGTATTCATTGCCCTTCATTACTTGGGAAATTGTACATTTTCTTACAAAGATAATTACAAACTTATATAAGCATAAGATTTGGCAGCATTTCATTATGGATAAGGTATAATAAGCCGTAATGCTAAGTTGCATACACTTTGTTGATTATCCTAACCTGTTTGAAGATTGTGCTCGTGCCAGATTTATCAGGGCCGACTAGAAGCAGCTTACGAAGAGCATTCTGCTCGAGCTTGTTTTGAGCACCTTCCTCTCCGCCAGAAATGGTAGTACTAGGAGGAATTGGCAGCGATAACATCGCACAGACCAGCTTTGTCTTCCTCTGCATGTATTATTGTCAGCATATCAATATTACAGTAAGTGCAGATAACAAATGGCAGAGAAATCCGAACCAGTAATTCAGAACGAACCTTCTCCCACAGTCGACCAATGACATTTTTCTGGCCCTCTTCTTGGTATGAACCATCTTTATCTACCCAATAGTGAGTTTTTCCTTCACATGGAATTCCCGCCACCTGCAAAATAACAACAATAGTTGCTTAAGGTCAGCATTGAGTTTTCACTTCTTGACATCTTGAGCTTCAAAAGTCGGATAGGTTTGTGTACGGAAAACAAACCTTGAGCATCCAGACCTCTTCTCTGGTGATCTCTCGTCTATTAATAAGAATATTTGTGTTTCCATTGCTCGCATTTCTCTGTAGCTGCCCGCCAATACTGTTTAACTGGGCAGTAATTATATCGCAGGGCTTCTGTCCTTCCTGTTAAACTTATCAAATTCAAGCTCCATTAGTTTCATGGATAACTTCGCGTTTCTCATTTTTTCATTAATTGATATATTAAGTTCAGAAGATGAATAAATCGCCAAAGCATTTTTTGTCTCAGAAATTTCTTTCTACTCCATAAGATACAAAAAGAAGTAATGGAAGCCTGAGTTGAGGATTCACCTTGCCCCAATAACCCGATGCTTTATCATACCAATAGCGTCCCGGTCTTAGCTTTTTGGGAGGGTTTGGGCAGCTCTGTAACAGAGCCAGCGCTACTTGATTGAGGGGCTCATCATTCACATACACAAGGTTCGGGGGCAGCTGATTCGATGGGCAAGATATCTCAGAACCCATTACCCTTTTAACCTCCATGTCCGTTAAGAGCCGCTTAAGCATCCTAGAGCATCTCCCAAGGGAATCCCGCTTCGAGTCATCAATCCTGAAACCTATGCAGCTGATGCATTTTCTTCCTTCAGGCATAGAACCCATAGCTCTCAACACACAGCTGCGACAGTACTTTGCGTCACACACGATGCAGACCTCCTTCTCGGTGAACCTGTTGCCTCTCAAGCAGCGATAGCATGCTCCTTTCTTCTCGTTCTTCTCAGCCTTCTGCTTCACAGGAATGCAATCGGGCTCGGAAACAACAGATTCCTCATCGCTGATTACGTCACCTGAGTCAGGATCACGGAAAGTCACAGTAGACGACTTCCGGATGTGGTGAGGTGATCCATAGTCAGAGCCCTCCTCTTTCCGAGAATAACAGCTAGAAGAAGAGGACCGCAGTGCTGATTCTAACTCAACTATCTCCGACCTCATATGATCCTCAAACCGAACACCTTCTTGGCTGACTTCTGGTGACTCGGGCGGATCCAAATCTTGGACTGTTGCATTCTCATCACGACTACTAGAAGTCGAAGAGCTTGCGCCATCAGCCTCAACTGAACATACAGTCAGAGAAGTGTTTGACACGTCCTCCGTCTTCTTACAACCAGAGCCCTTCCTTCCGACAGGACTGATTACAGGCAAGGCTAAGTTAAGAAACCAGGAGTTGCTCGGAACGACCGAAGCTGTTGGAATCTGATCGATGTTGAGCGGAACTGCCCGTGGAATATCAGAAAATAGCAGGGGGCCTTTATACTCCAAGGCTATGGAATACTCGACGCTATGATCGTCATCTTCTTCCGGAGCAGAAGGTGGGAGGGACACGAATCTCCTCAGAACCGCAGCCATTTAACGAACCCGACGAATCCACACAGCCCTTACAGACAAACAACAAGCTCACGATCAAGAATTGCAATCCCCTGAGCTGTATTCAGCAACCCCGCGAAGAAAAGTTCTAACTTTCATCAACCCCACAAGACAAAACCACCATTGGAAAGCAAAATGAAAGCGCAGAACAGGGCACCAGGAGTGCAAAACATTAACATCTTCAACGGGTGTGAAACTTCCGGGAGAGCGGTGGCCATTAAATTGTTCTTACTGGCATGAATGAGTCAAAGAGAGAAGATTGACTGACTGAATAAAAGAGAACTTGACGTTCAGAGAGAGGAGGCTGAGCAGGAGGATGAAGGGCCCCATCATTACCATTCTCAAGAGTAAAAGGCATAGACTGAGACAGAGACAATGGGACAGGGAAGCGGAAGAAGACGAAGGGGGTCTTGCCGTCTTGCATGGTAATGGAATAGCGATGCCATTGCCATACTTTTTCCAAGTCCACGCGTTTGACGGGAAACTTTGTCCCCATTCAAGGAAATTCTATCTTGACTTGGGGTCATGATGACCCATTTGATATTTTAATTCAAGTGTTTAATATTAAACACTCGATTTGAATTACTAAATACTTGAACCGATCGTATTAAATATATTATTGAGAGTGACATCATGTCATGTTAGACAGACCATTGAATCATTCATGCCATGATTAGGTAGGTAGGAAGGTGGGAATGGGAAACTTTCAAGGACCAAGGAATACATTTGTCAGTTTCCTGAATTAGTTCCTGAAGTATTCTGCTCCTGTCACTTTGGTCCAGGAAGGTTAAGGACCCCGTTCGGAAGGGCGAAAAAATTGACGAGATTGTGGGTCGGAACGACACAGCACGTCGTCTGGGTAATGTTGGTATTAAAGAAATTCATTGGGACCCGAGTTTATACCCCAGAAATGATGGATTATTCGCCCTTTTTACTTTCGACAATCGCCTCCTCACAATGGATACACATTTGACATTCCCAATCTTCACTACTTCCCAAAATCCATTGGTTGCTTGTAGCTTGTTCTATTCTAACTCAAATCGGCCCTACCCTTAATCATTCTTCTATAGGCTGAATTTAATCCCTTGTACCTTGGGCCAACAAGTCCAAGCTGGCCCATCATAATTAAGTCCAACTTGCGCTACTTGCATATTAATGGATGAAGACTTATATCTTTAGCGACCTCTATTTCTTCCAATATATATATATATATATATATATATAGCTCAGAGTAGTGGTGCTCTCATTAAACTTACCAGCATACTCCAATTAAAAAGAGCCCACTAGAGCTCCAGAAAGAGGCCTCAATGAGAAACCCCTCATACAAGACTTTAAAGCCCCGCAGTTACAGACTCAAAAACACCCACAAAAAAAGAGGCAAACATGCCTACCAAAAACCAGGAAAAGAGCTACTAGCCAATGCCCCATTCCTCAAAGAGCCTACTGTGTCTGCTAGACTCGGCTTGCCTGCGTACTTTTGCAGCTCCCAATAGTCTTCCTTTCACAGAGAGTCTTATGGAGGACCAAAGTCCTTCTGAAGAAGGCTCGGCTTCACAGAAAACTCTCTCATTTCTTGCCCTCCATATCCAATACGAGTAAGCTTGCCAAGAGCGTTTCAATTATACCACCAAGACTGATTTTCCTTTCTTCAGCCCATCTTACTTCATCATGCCAATCCCCCACAGTTCTGTGTTTGTCCTGCAGCACTTAGAACTCTCTCCCAAACTCCTTTTGTGGAAGGAGCAAGTAAAAAATAGATGATCTCTTGTCTCTGCTTCTTCGTTACAGAACACACATTTTACATCAAGGCCCGTACTACAAGTGGCAACTTTTTCCTTAGTAGTTGGCTTATTATGGAAGGCTAACCGAACTAATGAAAGAATTGCCTGGGGATACAAGGCTGAAACCAGATGAGGCCATACCAGCTCACCTCAGCACTCCTGTTCCTCAAGCTATCCCAAGCACTAGCCAATGAGAACTCATCCTCTTTTGTTTCCAGCCACCCAGCAGGCTCTGTCCTCAATTCCTTCAGTTAAAGAGAGAGTATACAGACTCATCAACAACTGTGGTCCTCCAGGAAGTCTAGCCCATGCACGTCTTCTCCTATGCCTTTTCGAAACCTCAGCCACCTTCTCCTTTAGTTGCAGACCAGTAGGACTCCTCATCAGGCAATTAATCAGTGGACTTGTCGAACACCAGTTATCATACCAAAAGAAAATGCTTTTCCCATCCCCTACTTTATGCTTTAAGAGAGGATACACTTTTATCTCTAAGCTTGAGCAGCTTTCTCCATGCATAAGAGCTATTACTGGATGGTTCTAATGCCCAAAAGCTTTTGCCCTTCAGCAGATAGGCATTAATCCAGGCAATCCAGAGTGACCCAGCCTCCTGAAACAACCACCATATGTATCTCATCACACATGCCCTGTTCCAATTTCCCACATCTCGAACCCCCAGGCCATCTTCTTTTTTAGGTAAGCGTACCAGCTCCCAGCTGGCTTTGGCACCTTTGGCTTTGGTCTCATGGCAGCACAAATGCACTACACCAGAAGTTCAAAAGGGAGGGAATAACAGATTTAATGAGCTGTAACCTGCCAGCATATGAGAGCTTCTTAGCGGCCCATCCATCAATTCAACTAGTTATTTTGTCTATAAGTGGCTTACAATCTTTATCAGATAATCTGCGAGCAACAAGGGTTAGACCCAAGTATCTCCCTAGAAGCGAGCTGTTCTTAAAGCCACCCAACCTCAATATCTTCCTCTTAGTCTCCTCTTCAATCCCAGCACAGAATATTTCAGATTTTGCAGGATTTAGTTTTAACCCAGAAATCTTGTAAAAGCAATCGAAGATTTCCATAACAGCTTTAACAGAATCAAGGTCTCCGTTAAGGAAAATAATAAGGTCATCTGCATTCTGCAAATCCTAAGTGAGTCAAACTCACCTCGGAGCAATATGGATGATATAAAATCCTTCCTTCAGAAGCAGTAGTATTAGGAAGCTTAGATAAGACCTGCATAGCCATTACAAAAAGGTATGGCGAGAGTGGATCAACTTGCCCCAATCCTTTTTGTCCCTTAGAATACCCATGCAGGCCTCCATTGATAGCTACAGAGAACATAGGTCCACTTATAAAAGCTGATGTCCAAGCCGCAATGTTAAATCTCTCAAACTCTCACTCTGTTAGTGTTTCTCAAAATCACTTACACACATAGAGGGAGAGGAGAACAAAGGATAACTGTGAGAGAAGAAAACTTCATTTTCTTATCACCACTGGACTCCTGTAGAAAGCTTAAATACAACATGACCATAACTGCACTTAACGTGCAAAAACAAAAACTCCTAAACAAATGCTAACTGAATCCTTAAAAATAGCAACTAAGGAAACAAACAAAACTGACATTTGACCAAAAAGAAAAACAACACAACAGCTCTGATGCATTTATCTCCAACACTCCTCCTTGGATCAGTAGCTGTTGCACAAACCAATCTTCTCCCTTAGAAACTTAAACATTCAAATTTGAAAGAACTTGGTGAAGATATCTGCAAACTGGTTTTTTGTTCTGCAATGCACTAGCTTCACTTCTCCAGTTTGCTTGATCGTTCACGAACACATCAGTGCTTCCTTCTTCCACAATCTGAACACCATTGCATGCTCTAGGAGTCTTCTTCAGTCCATAGACTTTCTCCTCCTGTTTGTTCATAGAGCCATCAAGAACGAGTTTTGTCTTGGGCTCTATAAAGGCCAACTCCTCCTTCATTTTATCTATCCTTTTTAGATGGGCTTTGCCTTCTTCACATCCTGCAGATTCTAAAATAGCAACTTTGCAACTCTGACTTTTGTCTGCAATGGACCTTCTCCCTTTAACAGATTGATCATCATCCACCTTAGACTTCATCTTCAGTGGATCCAAAGAAAAAGACTTATTCTTCATTGGAATTTCAAATAACTTATGACCCTTTGAATCAGAAATCAAACAATTTTTCTCCTCAAACATCACCTCGTATCCTTTCTCTACAAGCTGACCAACACTCAACAAACTTTGAGCAATTTTAGGAACATAC
Source organism: Punica granatum (assembly GCF_007655135.1). Lineage (NCBI taxonomy): Eukaryota > Viridiplantae > Streptophyta > Magnoliopsida > Myrtales > Lythraceae > Punica > Punica granatum. The sequence continues at coordinate 6,717,380 of NC_045128.1, forward strand.
AAAACCTCATATATCAATTTTGTACCAACACAACTCTCTATTTGGACAGTTCCTTTACCCTTCACTGCCAAATACTCTCCATTCCCAATTCTTACTCTTTCTGTTACTGATCTATCAAGCTCCCTAAAGAGCTTCTCATCACTTGTCATGTGGTTAGTACAGCCACTATCAACAAGCCAACAACCATCTGAAACACTTGAGCTAAAACAAGAAGCAACAAAGAGTTGTTCTACCTCTTCTTCAACTGCAGTTTGTGCCTCACCTTGCTGCCGAGTCTCCTCCTCCTTGCAGATGATCTAAGCATGCCCCAACTTTTGACACTTCCTGTATCTCATGTCCGGCTTCCTCCAACACTTATAGTGTGGATGATTTCTCCTTCCACAATGCTGACAAGGAGGATGATTTCCCCCTTGGTTGCTATTCGATCTTTCTGCTCCAACAATTTCAGAAGCATTGCCATATAACTTCTTTCCTTTTCCACCAAAACTTTGCTGTATTTTGGCTTGCAAAGCTCCTTCAACCATTCCTTCTTCAGCAATCCCTTTTCTTCTCATCATACTTCTTTGCTCTTGAGCCTGCAAAGCACTGAGAATTCAGCAAGTTTGATGTCTGAAAGTTCCTTAGTGTTCTCCAATGAAGCAATAGTTGCCTCGAACCTTTCTGGTACAAAAACCAAAATTTTTTGCACTAGCCTATCATCCTTCATATCAGTTCCTAGCACTCTAATCTTGTTAGCAATCTCCACAAGCTTATCAGCAAAATCCTTCACGGTTTCTCTCTCTTTCATCTGAAGCCTTTCAAATTCTCTCAACAAATTTAACACTTTCATACCTCTAATCTTCTCATCTCTTTCATATTCTTCCTTCAAGTAATCCCAAATAGATTTTGCTGACTTAAGCCTCATGATTCTGGTGAAAACGGTGGGTGACACAGCAGCATAAAGACATGATTTTGCCTTTGCCTTCCTGGTCTTCTTCTCCTTGTGCAGCTTGATCTGAGCCATGGTTGGATTGTTAGGAAGGAGAGCCACCTCGTAGTCTTCTTCCACCGCTTCCCACAAATCACAACCTTCCATAAAAGCTGTCATTTTAACAGCCCATGCTTGATAATTCTCCCCATCGAACATTGGTGGTGCCATTGCAGAGAATCCACTCGAACCTGCCTCCATCTTGCCTTGAACTTCTATGGATGCAGTCAAAAACACTCGATCAACCTCACAAGTCTTTCACCCACACAAGTCCCTTAAGATCAAGGGTGCTCTGATACCACTGTTAAATCTCTCAAACTCTCACTCTCTTAGTGTTTCTCAAAATCACTTACACACATAGAGGGAGAGGAGAACAAAGGATAACTGTGAGAGAGAAGAAAACTTCATTTTCTTAGCACCACTAGACTCCTGTAGAAAGCTTAAATACAACATGACCATAACTGCACTTAACGTGCAAAAACAAAAACTCCTAAACAAATGCTAACTGAATCCTTAAAAATAGCAACTAAGGAAACAAACAAAACTGACATTTGACCAAAAAGAAAAACAACACAACAGCTCTGATGCATTTATCTCTAACACGCAAACTGAGGAGGAAGCTGATGTCCAAGATGTTCTTCCAATAATTTTCATTCTTACATATGTATCACCAAATGTACTAAATCACTCTGAAACTCTGAAGTCACGTTTGGTACATTGGAATGGAATGAAATGAGTTTCATGAAGAGAAATATAATTACATTGAGAGAATATATGCTCCTTTTTTGTTGTTGTGACAAGATGCCGAATTAGAGGAATTTAACCGAGAAGTAAAAACAAAGAACACCGGGACATACGTGATAAAACCCTTTGAGTGAGGGAAACATCCATGGACAAAGCAAGAGATTCCACTAGATTGATAAACTAGAGATTACAACTTCGAGATCACACTTGGGTTTCCCAGCTCTTGTTACAAGATCCAATTTGAAAGGTGCCTTAAAATCTTATTAACTTTCACCACTCTCTTACTCTTTGAACCTTAGAGACCCAAGAGAGTAAACCTGAGAACTCCCAAGAAGAGTACTAGTGATTCCCGCACAACGTGTTGTCTTGATACAAGACCCCCTCTCCTTTAAATAGATACAATACCTTTTTAATATCTCAAAGATATCCAAAAAAAATTCTAGAATATTTCCCCCTTGAAATATTGTAAATATATTCTAGAATTATCTCTAAATTCCCTATAGCAAATTCCCCCATTTAAAGATCTAAAAAATACAATGAAATATCTACAAAATAGGAAATATAATCTCAAAAGGATCTGAGATCTCGCCCCTTCCTTTTTAGGTCCGATCTTCTTATCGCTTCCGGTCTTTGGGTTCTCCAATGAATACGAGACTTACTCAACAAATCTCAACTTTGTCTCGTATTCCACCAAGTCCACATCAATCTAGACTCAACCTACTCTATCACAATCCTTTAAGGGCTCCACCTCATCCTATGCGATTGCTCAAGTCCAAGCCACCCTTGTACTCCTCCGAGGTGTCGAGCTTCTTTAGCTTCACTATGATGCACCCTCCGAAATTGACCCTTCGAAAAGTTGTATTCCTGACTTCAGTATCACATGAGACCACCAACCCCGCAAGCCCACAATGTTCCAGTAGTCTCAACTGCTCACTCTGCATGTTTCTTGCTTGCAAGCTATTCCACAATGGAGATTTCGGCCTACATTCAAATTTAACCTGCATAACCTCCATGCTAGGCTGAGTTATCGGAGTTTTCGACCCAAACTCCACCTTCCTCCCAGGCTTGTCCATCTGTTCTCGGCATGTGCTCTCGGTCTGCTTGGCCAAAGTAGGAACATCAAAAGTCACATTACTTATAAGGAATTTCAAGGTCTTACTACTCATGTGCAACCTATGCTTTTCCACCTTACCAGTCCCAAACAAGTCATTGCCATCCCTAAGTGACTCCAAGTACTTTTCTTCAGGAGCCAGACACTCGACCACTATTGTTGAAGCCATTCCTTGTAAAACGTACATGCCATTCTGCAACAGTCCCATTATCACTACGAGAGCACCCTTTGAGATTCTTACGACTCCACCTTGGCACCTATACTTATAGCCAAGCTTGTCAAGTGTACCCAATGAGATCAAAATTTTCTTTAACCCCAAGACATGCCTAACATCGGCCAATAACATCTTACTGCCAGTATGCAACTTGATCTGCACTTCACTCATCCCTACAATATCACACATGTCACCATTAGCCATACGAACGTTCCCATCTTCTATGGATCGATAAGTAGAAAATAATTCTCTATAATGGTAAACATGGAAAGTGTATTCCAAATAAAAAATCCACGTGATACCTGACGTGCCAGATGTAGTAAAAAATTTGGCACCTCTATTCCCGACACCTGTTGTTGTAGGAATATCTCCATCCTCGTACCTTTCCTCTGCTACTACCGTAATTCCTGAGAGCTCGTCTTGCTTGCCTCTTCACCTTTGGACAATCCTTCTTGAGATGGCCTTCCCTGTTGCAATTCCAGCAAATCGGCTTTATACCCCTTGACTTGCTCATGCCACGAGACCCTTTCTCGCTCGATTTGCCCCTTGCTACTAGGCCTTCATCGTTGCCTCCATGGTGCTCCATCACCTCCTTCTGTAAATCTTTCGAGTTCAACGATGCCTTGAAATCTTCTAAGTTGATGCTTGTCCTACCATATAGCATGGTATCCATGAAACTCTTATATGCTTTCGGAAGAGAACATGACAACAATAGAGCCTGATACTCGTCTTCAATCTCGATCTCTGCATTTGCGAGATCCATCATGATTTGATTAAAGAGGTCCACATGATCACTTACAGAGGTCCCCGGACTCATCTTTAACAGTTAGAATCGCTGCTTTAAGTACAACATGCTCATCATGGACTTCTCATGATATAGAGATTCCAATTTCTCCCACACTTTTGCCGTCGAGTCTTGATTGCATATCTCCCATAGAACTTTATTCGATAGGCTCAACTGGATGGTGCTTAGAGTCTTCGACATCACAATCTTCCTCTTTGCCAGTGATAAGTCGGCGGACAACTTCTTCTCTCATTCTAATTCTCTTTCAAGGCCGTGCTGCACCAGCAAAACCTTCATCTTGATCTTTCATATCTCGAAGTTGTTCGGTCCGTCAAGCTTCTACACCTTGAACTTAGCTCCTGACATCTTCGTCCTCTTCGAGACCTCGCTCTGATACCTATTTGTTGAGACAAGATGTTGAATTCAAGGAATTTAATCGAGAAGTAAGAACAAGGACCACTTGAATATACGTAGTAAAGCCCTCCGAGTGAGGGAAACGTCCACTGACAAAGTAGGAGATTCCACTAGATCGATAAACTGGAGATTACAACCTTAAAATCACACTCATGTTTTCCATCCCTCGTTACAAGATCCAATCCGAGAAGAGCCTCATAATCTTCTCAACTCTCACCACTCTCAAACTCTAGGAACCCTAGAGACTCCAAGAAAGTAAATCCGAGAACTCTCAAGAAGAATACCCGTGAATTCCGCTCAACGTGTTGTCTTGATACAAGACTCTCTCTCCTTCAAATAGATACAATACCTTCCCAATATCTCAAAGATATCCAAAAATAATTCTAGAATATTTCCTCCTTGAAATATTCTAAAGATATTATAGAATTATCTCTAAATCCCCTACTGTAAATTCCCCCATTTAAAGATCTAAACAACACAACGAAATCCCTATAAAATAGGAAATATAATCTCAGAAGAATCTGAGATCTCGCGCCCCTCCCTTTTTCATTCCAATCTCATTACCGCTTTTCTTTGGGTTCTCCATTGAATATGAGACATACTCAACATTTTTTCATATCGAAATTGAGTATGTAAAGAAGTACAATTAAGAACATAAACTTGTTTGCTAAAATATCACTAAATGTATTTATTGAGATACATGAGTTTGAAGAAAATATACGACATTTGTATAAAAATTAATTGGAATGATGGAATGAGCATTATTTAAGTTTTATGAAGGAATGATCATTCCATTAAGTTGGAGAAAAAAGACTATCAAGGTAGAATACTCTTTCCAACTCATTATAAAGATCAAATGGAGTGAAAGGATAAGAAATTCCTTTCACTCATTCCATTCCTTTCCATAGATTTGAGAACTTCCTCAGTATAGATTTTGTCATAACATTGCTGATAGAAATAGATTGCTGGGATATATATATCTTGTAAAGTGAGGTAATTGATGGAAAAGTGAACGGATGATTGACAAAAAATGATGCTTCAATGGGAACAATGCCAAAGAGGGCAAGTCGAGGGTGTTTGGAAAAATATATGACTTTAGGTGAATATGGTAAAATCGAAAACATAAGGCTCCTCTAGTACAGTGGAATGAAATGAGTTTTACGAAATAAAATATAATAAATATGGAAGAAACTGGTAATTTTTCGGTTAATATATGATAGGTGATGGAATATACATAATCTTACGCCCATTTAACAAGATATTTATTCTAAAAAGTAAAATATAAATCTTCATCTTTTTCGTTTTGTTGCGCAAATTTGTTGAATTGGTGGAATGAACACTTCATAACTTTTTCGATGAAATGCTCATTCCCTCCAGTTTTTAATTCAAATGGTCATTCCAATGAAGCGATCATTTTTTTTTTCGGTGGACCAATGGAATGATCATTTTAAGTTTTACAAAATTAAAAGTGCAACTATAGAATAAAATGGAGTGGAATGAGACATATTGATTCCTTCTCCTTCCATTCCATTTCACTCCATCCTTCCTACCAAATATGATTTAAAGTTGATTGATACTAAAAATAAAACCTGAGGGATATTGTAATCGGCCCAAACTAAGTAAGACATATTACTCTTTCAATTTTTTGAATTTCTATAATTTTTTTTCTAAGCTAGAATTCCTGCGCTTCTGTGTAAATTCAAATTTTAGAATTGATTAACTTTTTTTTTTTAAGTAACCCCAGGTGCTTAGTCTTCTCCCAACTAATCAAGTCCTGTGCACCCCAAGTGATGCACGTAATGGATAAATATGACAAGTCATAGTAGATGGCCTCAAGGAGATTTGAATTCGAAATCGGATGGATACTTGCGCTCCTCCTTACCACTAGACCAATCCCCTGAGGTTTAGAATTAATTAACTGTCACGACCCGAAATTTTAGCAACATTTTTCCTAAAATTCTAAACTTTTCAAATTGAATATTAATTCTAAGTAAATTCTAATATTTCTTTAATGAAAAGCCATAAATATATATAGAAAATCATAGATCTCTAAAAGGATAAATGTTAGCATATTTCTTACAACATCCCACAAGTAGATAAACAAAATCTTTCGGGTAGTAACTTATTATAAGTACTCATAGCTCTAATACTTGTAAAACATAAAGTTCTAGCTAACTATCTTCCATGCTGAACCCCCATATCAAAATGATTCTCCCGCGCAACCTCTAACTTATTTGAAAAATAATATGCAGAGTGTGAGCTGCATCTTAGTGAGCACAATATTCCGAGGTAAAATGATGAATTAAATAAATATTTGTCTTGAACCAAACAATATATATGCATGTATAAATAGCAGCACATCAGAGTTCACCAATAATTCCTCCATATCACCAGTGTGTAAATATACATATACATATATATATATATACACACACACATTGACACTTATTAGTCATATCCAACATACTAACCCAACAAAAGTTCCACTAGCAAATATACACAACTCTTCCAACCATTTTACTAATATTCAATACCACTTGAAACAGACAAGATACCCTATGAAATTCATACCATAAGAGTATGCTTTCCAATATCAAATAATTTTAGAGAGACAATACATAACACAATCAAAAAACATAACCATAGGATTATATTTCCTTGAACAGAGTTTTGACGGTATCGTAATCTCGCATAATTTAATCCACTCCTCCATAACTCCAATATCACCTCTCATATGCACAGCACGGCAGCAACAATGAGTCATGACAATAATCAAAAGCTGTGGGCAGATTCCTTGTACCCAAAAAAGAGTTTCTCCCAACAAAGCAAAGACGAAGATAACTTTCGATATAGTCCACAAATTCAAACGCGTGCTTTGAATTGAAGTATAGACTAGAGTCAATCTCGTCCATACATGTCCTATATGTTGGGTATCCCTCCAATTTGGAGAAAGTTTGGGCTCAAATCGTGTTGGGATTTTATCGGGTTTTAATAGGTCCAAGAACCCAACTTTGTAGGGTTAATTTTTCAGCAAAACAGCTGTGGCGGTTAGGGCAGCAGATCAGCAGAAAGCAGAAGAACAGAGCTAAAATTCGGATTACAGAGGGCAGCGTGCAGTATGAGATCAAACCTCGATCGGAAGGCAAACAAACTCCGATTGATACGAAAATTTGGCAACAACTTCACGACACGTGGGGCTAAGTTCTGAACGGTCAGAATTCGTATTCGAGCTCTCTTGGTGCTGTTGTCGCTGGTTTTGTAAACCACCCTTGTGGATGACGAATTTCGGGTTTGGGTGATCCAAGAAAGTGTCTCTTGAGTTTGGTGATCCAAGGATTTATCCTTGATGAAAAACATTATGTAATCCTTATTGATAGTGGATCGTTGATTCGGAGTTGGTCCCGTGGTTTTTCCCCACATCGGGGTTTTTCATGTAAAATTCTTGGTGTTCTTTTTCTTTATTGCTTGTTGGTTGATTTGATTGGTTCCTGTTTCGATTACACTAGTAAGGGAAGAGGATTAATCGTTGCATTGTTGTTTGGCCGAGCACACCCTTCCTAACACTATATGAGTGCAGGGATGTCACAATTTACTAAGACTTGACCTTAGCATATTATATATTGCGCCAATTTTCTTTAGTGCATGGATGTAACACACAGATGTGTGGTCCGTCACACCCGCTGGAACATGAGTGTTATTATTTTTATGAGTTACAGTTAGTGATTATTAAGGTTTTAGCATTGCTGCGATTGTAGGACAGTTAGAAGTTTACTATATTATCCAATTTCACCCGTAAATTGGTGAATGATATTGAATGCAAAACATAATGCATGGATAGAGAGAGATCAGCATTGGATTGACTTGACCACAAAGTGTTTTTAGTAATTTTAGCACCCTATAAAATTTGTAACTTGAAGTACAGTTTGCTTATTGCACATTCATTTCGAGATTGAACCTAGGTACTTATCATTTGTCTGATAACCATATATTCCGTCTCCAAAAAAAAAAAGAAAAAAGAAAAAAACTACTATAATTTTTTTAAATCAAATTATATTCTCCATTTTTGACTTTTGTTCACGATGCAACTCAAAAATCAGAACTTGCGGATGGAACCCAGCGTCTGAAAATGGTTTTTTTTTTCATTATAAAGGTGGTTCATGAGTTTAATATAAGGTAGAAAATAAAACAAAATAAAATGATATATATATATATATATATATATCTCATTGATAAAAATTGAACCAAAAATCTCGTAATTTTAGGTCAGAATCTTGTGTCACTATGCTACCTCTTTTCCTCTGAGAATAGACATATTAACTATTGGCAACTACATTGATGAAACTCCAAGGGATTTGACGTAGTTATTAAGGATAAGCGCACGTATCCACCCAATTTCGGGTTCGAAATCCCTTGGAGCTACCGTGCGTTGTTGCAAGTTCACGGAATCCCATGGATTAGTCAGGCGAAGCTCGAAAACTCCATATTAGTGTTAAAAAAAAAACTTCATTGATGATTAAAATATTTATTAGGGCATATAGATACTGTAATTTGATTCTTAATATTTTGATGATCTCCCGGAATATTGAAATATGGATTGTGAGAATAAATATGATAACTAACTCTATACGTATATGGTCTCGAAAATATAAATTTTTAGCTAGCTACGTACATAAGCTGATCGAATTTGGTTTCTTCTCTTTGTTGGATTTCAAAAATTTTATGTAGAAAATTACAAACCATCTTTCCAATATCGAACGTGGTCCTTCAAAGTCGAAATAAAATATCTTATAAATTAGATGCATACGGATGTCACGTGGTGCAGATGATCCACCATACAGTGCGTATATACGAAAAGCTCCAAAATTGCCGTGGCCGAGCGAGGAAGAATATCTAAAATACTATGTCATTAGTAATTGTGAGACTATTCGTACCCTTTATTAGTTATTAACATATTTATTCCATTGTATTAGGATGGGTTTGTTGTGTGGATCAATTCAAGAATTTGATGGTAACGGAGAGAAACAGAAGAGAAAGAGAGGAAAGAGAGAGGAGTGAGGAAGAGAATTCAGAGAGAGATGACATCCCCAATCAACTTCGATGCCTTCATTTCCTTTCCAAAGTTACAGATATACTCCGCAGGTTAACTGTCAACTGCCACCCCTAACAATCATTTTTTACAAAATGGCCCAAAAATTCTAAATTGATTACAATTCAGCCCCTAGTACATGACGGTTTCCTTTGTAATTGGGAAAAAAATGCTACATAGAAATTTTTTTTTTAAAAAGGGGGTGGATAATTATGGATGAAGAATCGTGTGTTTGGTTTTAGAGTTAAGTAGAGTTGAGTTTTAATTTTAATTGGATTATAATGATTATATAGTTGAATTATGAGAAAAAATGTGAAAAAGTAATGAATGGTTGAGAGAATTTAATATTAAAAAATTGAATTAAATGATTAAAAAAATTTTAAAAAAATAATAATAATTGTGTTGTTGACTTTTGTTCTGTAGTGAGTAGAGTTAAAATTAAAATTAAAATTTTAAAAACTGATCCTAAAACCAAACGGATTGAGCCAACCTTTTATAAAGAGAATACACAATTCCAAGTCCGCGTATACAGAGTGGGCCCTAGGACGTTAACTGGAGGAACAACTACCACCGTGTAACGAACCCTTCCATCCAACTTTCTCGGGACCTCTTAAACCGTCAGGCTTCAGGACAGCTCTTTTTCTTTTCCTACCTTAGGAGCTTCAACAACAATGGCCATCTTTCCCACTTTAACGAATAGTGCTCTTTGTGCCATTCTTCTGACCATCATCATCGTCATCTATATCCATACCTCCAGGAAAATTACCAGACGATGGAATCGAATCAGATACGATGGCGGCGGAAAGAAACTCCCGGAACCGTCAGGGTCATGGCCTTTGTTGGGTCACCTCTCTCTACTTGGATCAGATGCCCTCCTCCACCGGGTGTTCGGAGCCATGGCGGATTGCTATGGTCCCGCTTTCTCAATCCAGCTTGGGGCACGCCAGACCTTGGTGATTAGTTCCTGGGAATTAGTCAAGGAGTGTTTCACCACGAACGACAGGGCCTTTGCTACGCGTCCCCGATCCTTGGCTGTCAAATTAATGGGCTATGACCACGCCATGTTGGGGTTTGCTCCTTATGGTACTTACTGGAGGGACATGAGGAAGCTCGCTGTAGTCGAGCTCCTATCGAACCACCGGCTTGAGCAGCTCCGCCCCGTCTGGGAGACCGAAATCAATCTCTTCCTCAGGGACTTGTACAAGCTGTGGGTGAAGAACGGGCATTGCCCAGTCCAGGTGGAGATGAAGGAGAGGATCGGGGACCTGACAATGAACATCGGAGTATGGACTATTGCAGGTAAAAGGTACCGGAGCACTGGAGGCAGTGATGAGGAGTTGCGACGAGGCCAAAAGGCTTTGGCAGACTTCTTTCAGCTGGTGGGGCAGTTCATGTACTCCGATGCCATTCCGTCTCTTGGATGGTTGGATGTGATAAACGGTTCAACCAGTTAAGTGCGTGATGAGTATTTTCAGTTTATGGTGAGTCGAATTTGCCGTAACATTAAGTTTATGACTACTGCGTCTGGATAGGTAAGATGAAGAAGACGGCGAAGGAGCTAGACTGGGTGCTTGGGAACTGGGTCAACGAACATCGGCATCGACGCAAGAGGGACACAGCCAAGATCGACGAGGCTGGACGAGACTTCATGGATGTCCTGCTCTCTTCCTTGGATGAAACTAAACTGCCTGCCCATGAGATTGACACTATCATCAAGGCTAATTGCTTGGTAGGTGAAATTAAGTCTTAAACACAATATTTCTGATTGATGATTCATGTGGAATCCGCCTGGCAAGAGGACAGCGCCACGGCAGTTGGCCGGTGCCCCCATTGCCCTAACCTTATGATGTTCCTCGAGATATGGCACTGTCTTGGACTTTTAACAGGACCGGAATAGCTTTCTGAAACATGGGAAGTCCTAATCCTTAAATTGCTTGTGGCAAAGTCTAATATCAGGGGCCAACGACACCACAGTTGTGACTCTCACATGGGCAATCTCCCTGCTCCTGAACAACCGTGAGGCCTTAAAAAAGGTCCAAGATGAGCTCGAACTCCATGTTGGATGGAACCGCCAAGTGGATGAATCAGACATCCCGAATCTAGTCTACCTGAATGCCGTTGTCAAGGAAACGCTCCGTCTCTATCCGGCAGGCCCACTCTCCGTACCACGGGAAGCCATGGAAGATTGCACAATTGGTGGGTTCCATGTTCCGGCAGGCACCTGCCTCCTTGTTAACATGTGGAAGATGCACCGTGACCCGAGAATCTGGTCAGATCCATCCGAGTTTCGACCTGAGAGGTTTGTCTGATGCTTTCCAACAACTTATATATAGTAATTTTCATGCAGGTTTTGTCGTCCAAGGTTCACTTTGAATAGACGATAACCTCCCAGTTATAATTACACGTGAGAGAACCACTCAAATCATGATATGTGATTTCTTTCACTCGTAAATCTGGCAAGGTTCATGACGACCCATGAGAGCTTGGATGTCAAAGGCCGGGATTTCGAATATATCCCATTTGGTTCAGGAAGGAGGATGTGCCCGGGAGTGTCATTTGCATTGCAAGTTTTGCACCTGGCGCTTGCTAGACTGCTTCATGGGTTTGAGCTGGGAACATTATTGGATTTGAAGGTAGACATGACAGAAAGCCCGGGGCTAACCATGCCAAAAGCAACGCCACTGGAGGTTGTTCTCACACCTAGGCTGCCCTCGACTTGCTACTAGCTCGAACTACTGGGGAATTGTCCATTTGTTGCTAGTTAACTAGATACATAATACCAAATCATTATTCACTTTGAGCAATTACAGTTGTTTTCACACATCGGTCCACTGTCTGAATTTATTTTACCTGAGCCTGTGATTGCGTTCAATGTGTTTAGCCATTGCCATTCTCTTGGACAACTTCATCACTATTTCAAATCACTGTAGAGATTCGCTGAGTGTCAGCCAATGACTCGGTTGAGAATCTGGAAGGAGTAACAGCAAGGTCTCATCGACATTCATGATTGCACCGACATTTTTGAACTGGCCACAGTAGTTAGGTGCAGAAAATATGGTCACGAGTTGCCATCTGCAAAGAATCCAAATCCATCTTCTACTACCTGAAAAAACAAATTGCCTGACCATCGTCGATAATTTAGATGACCAAGCAAAAGAGTGGTTTAAGAATTCCGAAGACAAAAGATCACAAGGTATACCTGATGAGCAAGACAAACAAGTTCCAGATCACGCTTTACTAAGAATTGTGAAACCGTATTGGAACCGAAGGTGTAGGATACTCCTCCATCATTCGTGCCCCAACGCTTCATATTGCTGTCCGGGTCTGACCAGAGCAAATCACAGAGCAAGCTCGTGTCGGGCACAGCAGTCGGGTGGGAATATTTCTTGTTTGGTCTAAGTTGCTGAGATCGGAAGAGAGTCCTTTGTGGATGCTGAGTATCTTGTCATCAAAACGAGCCGCGATGGGTAAGCAATTGAAACAGTTGATGAAGATTTTCCAAAGAGTTGCATTGAACCGCCATTTACATTCATCAGAGAACCCATATACCCGATTAATGGGAGCACACTTGTGATTCCCTCGCAGAAGAAAGAAGTTATCCGGGTACTTAATCTTGTAGGCAAGCAAGAGGCATATAGTCGCCAAACTCTGTTTCCCATAGCCGATATGGTTTCGTAAAAACAAGTAGTTGGTCTTAGGAGGAAAGCCACCCAACTCAAAAAGCCTCAGCAAGTCGGCGTAGTGCCCATGAATATCACCTCAAATCACGAACAAGAAATTCAAAATGCCAAGACATCAAATGAGGTCGTCATGGCCCATGGGACCTTCCAAATTATGATAGAGTTTCCAGAATGAGGAAAAACTCGAAGACACAGAAATATGCCTGGCAGTTTGATTGATTATGAGGAAATGATTCTACACTGCGGCAAAAATCAAACCGGACAAAACGGAGACTAGCAAATGACAGGCAAAGGAACGCCTAACCACAAATCTTAATCGGAGCCTTGAGCTCTAGCAAGTTGGGCTGCTGAAGAGAAATTTGCTTTGAGGTCATGCAGAGCTTCCTGATCCCCGCTTCAGTGAGTCTGACCTGGTTCCATGGCCTGACCTTCACGAGCCGTTTGATGATATCATCCAGGCCTGGATATCCGAAATCCTGAGCCAGAACCACCAATGCTTACGGATACCAATTTTAAAACTGAATCTCCTTCAAGTTATTTCATTTCTAAGCCAAGGCTAATGCCTAGTCTATTCACCTTTTTTCGAGTATGATGGTTCAACGCTTTAGCACCAGTTGATCTCTGCTCTTCTACTTCCCTTACTGCTTCATATCTGGGGGCAAAAAAATGAAATCTAACTTGAATGTAAGGGATGTAGTTAAGCAATCTGACCATTTCAACCCCGGACAAGTCCTAACCATCAAACTGACTACTCGAATTTTCCATTTTCTGATTCCTTTATTGTGAACACCTATTTTTCACATTCAGACAAACATCTATACATAAATATATATGCTCTTGCATTATATTAGAAATATATATGTATATGAATTGGGCTTATTAAATGTTTCATAGGCTTAAGTCCCCCATAACATATTTCCTTTTCCTCCGTACATTTCCACCGCCTTCCTCATATTTCTTTTCCTTTATTTTATACTGTTGTGGCTGGGTTGTCAAAAAGAAAAGAGAGGAAAGAGGTTACGTGGCCATTTTGTCTGAAGCACAGAGAGAGAGAAAGAGAGAGAGAGAGATTGGAATGAGAGAGGAAGAGCTCGACTTTGCCATCTGGTTTGATTGTTGACCGATTTCAGGTATGTAGTGTGAATTTCCTTTTTGTTTTGACGGTTGGTGTAGTTGAAACGGGAATAAAGGGAAACAAAGAGAGTGAGAAAAAAAGGAACTTTTGCCGTAGCTCTAGGTAGAATCGTACAAGAGAGAAGTAAGGAATGGAGTAGAATGGGAACTGAAAAAGAAAGAGAGCAAAGAGGGGGGAGCTCCGATGGGGGCTCCCCATGCGACCTGCGCACTAGGCGAGGTCGACCAGTGGGTCCAAGACCCTCCGGCGACCTCATCTAGGGGAGCTTGATGGGGGAGCCTCTGATCGGAGGTCCCCTACTTTTTTTCCCCCTTAATTTCTACTAAAAATGAAAAAAATGAAAAAAGAAAATCAAGGACTTAAATGATGTAATATGGTCCTCATTTAACACCGTCATAACGGAAGGACCTAATTGATGTATTAAAAAGAATCTCTTAATGTATTTTCGGTAAAAAAAAAGACTTATTTGATGTGACTGAGGATCAAAACTTGATGCAAATTTATAAACTCAAGCACTAAAATAATGTGTCTATGCAAACTGAGTGGCCTAATTGATGTGTCAAGAATCTAATGAAATGCCAACAAAATAGGAAATATAATTTCAGAAGAATTTGAGATCTTGCCCTTTCCTTTTTAGTTCCAATCTCGTTACTACTTCCGGTCTTCGGGTTCTCCACTGAATACAAGACATACTTAACAAATCTCCACCTTGGCTCATATTCCACCAAGTCCACATCGATTTACACTCAACCTGCTCTATCACAGCCCTTCATAGGCTCCACCTCATCTTGTGCGATCACTTAAGTCCAAGCCACCCTTGGACTCCTCTGAGGTGCCGAGCTTCTTCAGCTTCACTATGATGCACACTCTGTAGTTGACCATTTGACAAGTCGTATTCCCGATTTCAGCATCACATGAGACCACCAACTCCGCAAGCTCACAACGTTCCCGCGGTCTCAACTGCTCACTCTGCTCGTCTCTTGCTTGCAAGCTACTCCATAGTGGAGATTTCGGCCTACATTCATATTTTCCCTAAATAACTTCTACGCTAGGCTGAGTTATCGGAGCTTTCGACCTAAGCTCCACGTTCTTCCCAGGCTTTTCCACCTGTCATTGGCATGTGTTCTCAATCTGCTTAACCAAAGCAGGAACATCAAAAGTCACATTACTTATAGGGAATTTCAAGGTCTTAACACGCATGTGCAACATGGCTTTTCCATCTTATCAGTCTTGAGCAAGTTATCGCCATCCTTAAGTGACTAAAAGTATTTTTCTTTAGGAGCCAGACACTCGACCGCTATTGTTGAAGCCATTCCTTGCAGGACATACAAACCCTTCATCACCACGAGAGCGCCCTTTGAGATTCTTATGACTCCACCTTGGTACTTGTACTTATAGCCAAGCTTCTCAAGTGTACCCAACATGATCAAATTTTTCTTTAACCCCAAGACATGCCTAACATCCGCCAACAACATCTCACTACTAGTATGCAACTTGATCCGCACTTCACCCATCCCGACAATATCACACATGTCACCGTTAGCCATACGGACTTTCCCACCTTCTATGGATCGATAAGTAGAAAATAATCCTCTATCATGGCAAACATAGAAAGTGCATTCCAAATCAAGAATCCACACGATACATGACATGTCAGATTTAGTGAAAATTTTGGCACATGCATTCCCGACACCCATTGTTGTCAGAATATCTCCATCCTCGTACCTTTCCTTCGCTACTATCGCATTCCCTAAGAGCTCGCCTTGCTTGCCTCTTCACCTTGGACAATCCTTCTTGAGATGGCCTTCCTCATTGCAATTCCAGTAAATTGGCTTTATACCCCTTGACTTGCTCCTGCCACGAGACCCCTTCTCGCTCGAACTGCCCCTTGCTACTAAGCCTTCACCGTTGCCTCCATGGTGCTCCATCACCCTCCTTCTGTAATTCCTTTGAGTTCAACGATGCCTTGAAATCTTCTAAGTTGATGCTTGTCCTATCATATAGCATGGTATCCACGAAACTCTTATATGCTTTCGGAAGAGAACATGACAACAATAGAGCCCGATCCTCGTCTTCAATCTTGCCCTTTGTGTTTGCGAGATCCATCATGATCTAATTAAAGAAGTCCACGTGATCATCTATGGAGGTCCCCGAACTCATCTTCAATTGGTAGAATCGCTGCTTCAAGTACAACATGCTCGTCAGGGACTTCTGCTGATATAACGATTCCAACTTCTCCAACACTTTCGGTGCTGAGTCTTGGTCGCATACCTCTCGTAGAACTCTATGCAATAAGCTCAATTGGATAGCGCTTAGAGCCTTCGACATCATCGTCTTCTTCTCCGCCGATGATAAGTCCGCGGGCAACTTCTTCTCTCTTTCTAATGCCCCTCAAGGCCATGTTGAACCAGCAAAGCCTTCATCTTGATCTTTCATATCTCGAAGTCGTTTGATCAGTTAAACTTCTCCACCTCGAACTTAACTCCCGACATCTTTGTGTTCTTCAAGACCTTGCTCTAATATCAATTTGTTGCGACAAGATGCTGAATTCAAGAAATTTAACCGAGAAGTACGAACAAAGAATACTAGGATATACGTGGTAAAGCCCTCCGAGTGAGGGAAACGTCCACGGACAAAGCAATAGATTCCACTAGATTGATAAATCGGAGATTACAACTTCGAGATCGCACTCGTGTTTCCTAGCCCCCCTTACAAGAGCCAACCCGAAAAGAGCCTCACAATCTTCTGGACTCTCACCACTCTCTCACTCTATGAACCCTAGAGACTTCAAGAGAGTAAACCCGAGAACTCCCAAGAAGATTACCTGTGATTCTCTCACTACGTGTTGTCTTGATACAAAACCCTCTCCCCTTTAAATAGATACAATACCTTCCCAATATCTCAAAGATATCCTAAATTAGTTCTACAATATTACCCTTTAAAATATTCTACATATATTCTAGAATTATCTCTAAATCCCCTATAGATAATTCCCCATTTAAAGATATAAGAAATACACCGAAATCCCGACAAAATAGGAAATATAATCTCAGAAGAATTTGAGATCTCGCCCATTCCTTTTTTGTTCCGATCTCGTTACCGCGTCCGGTCTTCGGGTTCTCCACTGAATACGAGACATACTCAACATTTTTTCATATTGAAATTGAGTATGTGAAGAAGTACAATTAAGAACATGAACTTGTTTGCTAAAATATCACTATATGTATTTATTTAGATACAGGAGTTTGAAGAAAATATACGCTATTTGTATGAAAATTAATTGGAAAGAAGGAATGAGCATTATTTAAGTTTTATGAAGGAATGATCATTCCATCAAGTTGGAGAAAAAAGACTATCAAAGTAGAATACTCTTTCCAACTCATTATAAAGATCAAATAGAGTGAAAGGATGAGACATTCATTCCATTCCTTTCCATTCAAGTGTATCAATCGTAATTTGAGAACTTCCTCAGTATATATTTTGGCATAAAGTTGCTGATAGAAATATATAACTGGGACATATATATCCTGTAAGGTGAGGTAATTGATCAAACCTGGAAACGTGAACGGGTGATTGACAAAAAATGATGCTTCAATGGGAACAATGCCGAAGAGGGCAAGTCGAGGGTGTTTGGAAAAATATATAACTTTAGGTGAATATGGTAAAATCGAAAACATAAGGCCCTTTTAGTACAGGGGAATGAAATGAGTTTTATGGAATGAAATATTATAAATACGGAAGAAATTGGTAATTTTTCGGTTAATAGATGAAACAGGTGATGGAATATGCATACCTTACGCCGAATTAACAAGATATTTATTCTAAAAAGTAAAACATACATCTTCATCTTTTTCATTTTGTTGCGTAAATATGTTGAAATGGTAGAATGAACACTTCTTAACTTTTTTGAAGAAATGCTCATTCCGTCCAGTTTTTAATTCAAATGGTCATTCCAATGAAACGATCATTTTTTTTCGGTGGATTAATGGAATGATCATTTTAGGTTTTACAAAATTACAAGCGCAACTATAGAATGAAATGGAGTGGAATGAGACATATTGATTCCTTCTTTTTCCATTCCATTCCACTCCATCCTTCCTACCAAATATGATTTAAAGTTGATTGATACTAAAAATAAAACCTGAGGGACATTGTAACTCGGCCCAAACTAAGTAAGACATATTACTCTTTCATTTTTTTCAATTTCTATAATTTTCTTTTCTAAGCTAGAATTCCCGCGTTTCTATGTAAATTCAAATTTTAGGATTGGTTAACTTTTTTTTTAATAACCAGGGGTGCTTAGTTTTCGCCCAACTAATCCTTCGGGTCACATGTACCCCATGCGACACACGGAACGGATAAATATGGCAAGCCTTAGCAGGTGACCTCAAGAGGATTTGAATTTAAAATCAAGTGAATATTTGCGCTCCTCCTTACCACTAGACTAATATGCTGAGGTTTAGAATTAATTAACTTACATTTTCTTTTTATGTTGGTGCAAATTAATTTACTTGAAGTAGAGACAGAGGTTACCGACAACAAAGAGTGGAGTATTCATAAAAAAATAAAAATAAAAAGTGGAGTGGTGGTTCTCTTTTTTTTTTGCTGAATAAAAGGCTAGGTCGGGTTATTAGCCCGTTGTGGCTGCCCCAACTAAGGGAACCTAACCGCCACGGAATGTTCCTTTCGCCATAGCTCGCTGAGACTTTTAGCCCAACTTGGTCACCGCAGCCCCACCAACACACTAGTGAATTAAGTCAAGCCCACTGGATCAAGCATTATGGGCCGGCCACCGCCATCCCATAATACACCCACATAGTGGCGAGCTCTACGTCCTCAGTGAGGTTCGAACTCGTGATGTTCAAGTGGAACGCTTGATGCTTAACCACTAGACCACCGTGTTGGTGGTGAGTGGTGGTTCTCTTGTTCATCATGCATCGAATTTAATTTCTGAAAGTAGAATAAAAAATTAATGAGTTTATAATAAGGTGAAATATTAGAAAATACGATATGGTTTAAAATTTTTTGAGCCATATTGACTTGTCATGTCAGCAATATTTGAAAAAAATATATATAATAGATATGACACAAACAGAAATACATGCATCTGTATGTAAGAGAATAACATCAAGTCCCCCGATAGATGTATGCAATATCACTATACCCGCATATTTCTGCACCATAGAAATTTTTTTATGAAATTTGATGGATTTTTTTGTCTTACTTTCGTTTTCTAATTTTTCGTTCCTTACTACTATAAAATATTTAATTAATAATCACCCTTTGATTAAGATATGATCCGCAATTTAACAAAACAACCACCACTTAATCATTTTTCTTGACCCGCTTTTCTCTATGTCCCGGTCCCGCCTCTTTCCCCATGAATCAACCATAACAAGCGTTTTCCTAAAATATGTCATAATTTTTTTTCATAATTTTAATAAATTTGATTTCTTTTTTATCAAGAGCAAGACCTTTTTGGATCTGATGAGAATCCTGGAAGAGAAAACAAAGGGGTAAGGTAATCCCCCTTAAGGAGATCTGAAACCAAAATATAACCGATGTTGTAACGAATCATTTTCTTCGGAACCTACACATAATGCGCAGGCAATACATCTAGTTTATACTATTATATAAAGTTAAACGTTCTACTTTCGTCTCACAGTCAAATCCTCAAAATACCCTTATTGCATAAACTTCGATTATTATAGACCATGTGAGGCTAGTGTCCACCAAACATGCATATATGCTCATATACATATCCATATGCACATGCATGGTTACATAACATACATGTATATAATATACCCTTATTTTTTTTGGCTGGATCTTTAAATGTATTTAATATACCACAACTTGTGGCTGGATCATTATCTATATGAAAGAAAAAATAATAATAATAATAATAATAATAACGAAAAAGGTGAGAAATCAGATAGAGATGAGTGTGGAATGGGCTAAGTGGCCTCCTTTTCAGCAGCCAATTTATTTCCACCGCCTTTGACCATCTTTGACCACTTTCTTTTTCTGCTTTTCTTCCTTATTTAAACCACACTTCTCCTTGCTCTATCCCTAGCCCAAGAAAAACGAAAATGAACCAGAGTCAGGGTATGTGTTCTGCCTGAATGGAGGTGCTGTGAGTTGGAAGAGTTCCAAACAGGAGACAGTAGCCGATTCTACCACAGAGGCCGAGTATATTGCTGCCTCTAACGCTGCAAAAGAGGCCGTTTGGATCAAGAAGTTCGTGACAGAACTTGCTGTGGTTCCTAGCATCGTAGACCCAGTGGATCTCTATTGTGACAACAATGGAGCCATTGCGCAAGCTAAGGAACCCAGGTCTCACCAGCGATCCAAACATATACTCAGACGCTTCCATCTCATTCGCGAGATCATCGACAGAGGAGATGTGAAGATATGCAGAATACCAACAGATGAGAATCTCGCAGATCCACTTACGAAGCCTCTTGTGCAGCGCAAGCACGAGGCTCACACTAGATCTATTGGCATTAGACAGATGCCAGATTGGCTCTAGTGCAAGTGGGAGATTGTTGGGAATTGGTGTATGCCCTAGAGGCAATCTATAATCAGTTCTGTAATATGATATCTATTTCATTATATTACGAGGCATATCTGTTATTGTGTAGATTGCGCTAAATATGATTTTACACAATAATGTCCTTGGAATAGTAGGTTCAATAGGCATCAAGTGTGACTTGATTGTGAGATCCTATAATTACTGAACATTATTCCTAAATGTCCATAGTCAAAGTATTATCGTTAATTAGGACAACGGTAATACGGTTAGACTAGTGTGAGTGTTGATTGATGACCAAATCTCATAGGTCATGGATATGGAGATATCAAATCACACCACATGTATACATTAAGAGTAATGTGTATTGGACTGACCCGCCATGAGATTGCTACATGGGTTGTTACGTGACTGTCATTAGCATATCTCAAAGTGACTATAGTGTAATGGTCCTTTGACTTGAGGTCACCATGGATTCCTACGTGTAATGTCGTATATTTTGATACTGTCAAACGCCACCGTAACTGGTTGGTTATAAAGATAGTTATTGGGTATGCCACAAAGCATGGAAAAGAATGTGAGTGACCAATATAGGATTTGTCCCTCCTACGAAACGGGAGCGATATCTCACGGCCACTTGGTGGTTAAGTCTAAAAGTGTATGCATACCCAAATGAGTCGATATAATGATATCGAGCTCATTTGCTCTGATAGACTTAACCGGTAAACCAAGAAAGAGAAATATTGAGCCATACAAGGATGTCATCGACCATGCCTTGGGCTCAATAGAGATATAGGGGACAATGGATTATATTACACGGTAATATAGGTCACGAGGTTCGTCGAGAAATTGACTTTCCGATTACTTGAGTAACAGTGATGCATTGCTAGATGCCGCTCACTGTTTGTAATATTAAAATAGAGATTTCGATATTACTATCAACGTAATTGGGAACCTACAGGGTCACACACTACGACTAACTTGACGAGATATTTTGAAACAACAAAATTGTCTAATAAAGATTAGATGATTTATGGTGCGACCGATTAATCGGATATTTAATGAGATTAAATTTGCCGATTAATTAGACCCGATTTATTAGATTTAATGGTGTGCTAAGTGGTTATTTTTATGGAACCACTTGGAGCCAATTATAGAAAGAAACATGGGCCAATTGTATGATAACACTTAGCTATACACATGGACTAATTAAATGATGTCACCTAGACTTACACATGTCACTTGGAGCCTTGATTCTCCTTAATCCCACATCGGTGGGGCTTTGAATTTGTCTTCCCCATATTGCTTATAAAAGGGGCAGCATGCATGTTTAGATATAAGAGATATATATACATGTATATGGGTGTACGTGTATAAGTGTAAGGAAATTCAAGTTGAATTGTTCAATTTGAATTAATCCTACTAGTCTAATAAATTTCGGGTGTCGCATCGGGGTGTTTCTTTCGAGTGTTGGTCGCTAGCACCGCCGATCTCGAAAACTCGTCGACAAAGTCGGTGTGGATACCAGTAGAGGCGTCACGTGTGGGACGCTCGGTCGACAACTTTAAATATTCCAGGTACGCTTTTATTTACTCTTACTCTTCTAGTAGGTCTTGGAATTAGTTTCACGGGTATGAAATTTTGAATTTCTGTTCCTTTTCGCTTCCGTTGCGCCCCGTGGAACTAGCAATTGGTATCAGAGCCTAGCTAGTTAGAATCTGAGTAGATAATAGCATAAAATATGATTTTATGCTTGGTACTGGTATGATTATGTTTGATATTTGCGGTGCATGACTGTTAGACATGGACTATGTCCTAGTTGTGTTAGTATAATAGTTATACGTGTGGACTATTATGTAATAGTTACATAATAGTGTATAGTGAGATCGATTAAATGTTAATCAAATCCCTCAAAATATTAAGTCCATATCCTTCCACCGTGTAACGCTCGTCAAGACCAAGATCGATGAGTGTGTAGACCTTGCCTTCGCAGGATGCCCTTATCTATCCTAGTAAGACGTTGTGTTTACCAGTGGGTCGGACTTAACTGAGCAAGCCTAATAGGATTAGGAGTTCAGAGGCATGTAGTTGGGCATCGATCTATAAGATAGATTTGAATAAGGAGTTATTCACCCAACTAATCAAGAGTTGCATGTGATGCAATTGGGAAAGTGAGTTCCCTACCTAAATAGCCAGTTCTGGGTGAATCAGCCCTTGCTGACTCAGAGCTTGGTGAGATATGGATCTTGAGCTACTATGAGAATGATATTCTCTGAATCAATGTTGAGGGTCATTGATTTGATATAAATAGTGGGAGCAATATTTATAAAGTCCTCATTAAATATTGTTGTGTCATAATACTTATTTTGTATATTTCTATGGTAGTTACCATGGCAGGGAGCACTTCTAGTACTTTCTGTTTGCGATCCGTCCTTGATAAGGACAAACTGTCAGGGAATAATTTCCTTGGTTGGTATCGAAACTTGAGAATTGTTCTCACCCAAGAAAAGAAACTATATGTCTTAGAGCAACCTCTTCTTGCGCCACCGCCTGACGATGCCCCCCAAGCTGAGAAAGATGCTTATAGTAAGCATCATGATGATGCCGTAAACGTTGGATGTCTCATGTTAGTCACCATGGACTCGGAGCTTCAGAAGCAACACGAGAACATGAAGGCGTACGATATGATCGTGCATCTCAGGCAGCTCTATCAAGAGCAGGCCCGACATGAGAGATTCGAGATCTCTAAAGCACTTTTTCAGGCAAGGTTGATTGAGGGTAGCCCGGTGGGTCTTCATGTACTCAAGATGATTGGGTACGTTGAGACTCTGGGAAGACTGGGATTTCCTCTTGGTCAAGAGTTGGCCACAGATTTAGTCCTACAGTCGCTGCCCAGCAGTTATAGTCAGTTCATTATGAGCTATAATATGAATGACTACAATAAACCATTGCCTGAACTGCTTAGCATGTTGAGAACAACTGAGCATGATATCAGCAAGGGGACGTCCGTTCTAATGGTCCAAGGGACCAAAAGAAAGGGCAAGAGCAAGAGTAAAGGCAAGAAGGCTAAAGGTGCATCCAATTTTGACTTGGGTGCGTTGAAGCCTAAAGCCAAGGTGGCGAAGAATGATTACTGCTTCCATTGTGGCAACACTGGACATTGGAAGCGGAATTGTAAGATATACCTAGAAGAGTTGAAGAAGAAGAAGGGAAGTGAGACTTCCACTTCAGGTATCCATGTTATAGAGATTAATGTATCTACTACTTCTACATCTTGGGTATTAGATACCGGATGTGGTGCTCATATTTGTGGAAATATGCAGGACCTAAAGGACAGTAGATCGTTGACAAAGGGCGAGGTGGACCTACGAGTTGGAAATGGAGCAAGAGTTGCTACATTAACTGTAGGGACTTATCACCTAGTTTTGCCTACTGGGCTTGTATTAGATCTTAACGACTGTTATTATGTACCTGCTATTAGTAGAAACATAATATCTGTTTCTTGTTTGGACAAGAAGGGATTTTGTTTCACTATCAAGAACAAGTGTTGTTCTATGTACATGAATGATGTATATTATGGCAGTGCACATTTAAGTAATGGTCTGTATGTTCTTGATCTAGATACGCCTATTTATAATGTGAAAACCAAACGGCTCAAATCTAATGATTCGAACCCGACTTACCTCTGGCATTGTCGTTTAGGCCATATTAGCGAGAATCGCATCTCTAGACTCCATAAGGATGGATTACTGGACTCGTTTGATTTAGAATCGATCGAGACATGCGAACCTTGCTTAATGGGGAAAATGACTAAGGCCCCTTTTACCGGAAAAGGTGAGCGAGCTAGTGATCTTTTGGCTCTCATACATACCGATGTATGTGGACCAGTGAACAAGCTTGCTAGAGGTGGGTATCTCTACTTTATTACATTTACTGATGATTTCAGTAGATTTGGATATGTGTTTTTGATGAAACACAAATCTGAATCCTTTGAAAAGTTCAAAGAATTTAAGAATGAAGTGGAGAATCAGTTGGGTAAGAGCATTAAAGTTCTTCGATCAGATCGAGGAGGTGAATATTTGAGCTATGAGTTCGCTGACTATCTTAAACAGTGTGGGATTTTATCTCAACTGACTCCACCTGGAACACCACAATGGAATGGTGTAGCTGAGAGGAGGAATCGAACTTTATTAGATATGGTTCGATCTTTGATGAGTCATGCAAACTTACCTGACTCCTTCTGGGGATATGCTCTACAGACAGCTGCTCTCATATTAAACAATGTTCCGTCGAAATCAGTTGAAAGGACACCATATGAGATGTGGTATGGGAAGCGTCCCAAGATGTCTTTTCTAAAAATATGGGGTTGCGAAGCTTATGTGAAGAGATTGTCTTCGGATAAGCTTGGCCCTAAATCGGACAAATGTTACTTTGTGGGGTATCCTAAGGAAACTCGAGGATACTATTTCTATAATCCCATCGAGGGCAAAGTGTTTGTCGCTCGAACTGCGGTATTCCTTGAGAAAGAGTTTCTCTTCAAAGGAACTAGTGGGAGGAAATTAGAACTTGGGGAAGTTCTACCACAAAATGACATTGACCAATCGACGGGCGATGTTGCAGAACAAGTACCACAAGTTGTTGTGGCACAATCTTCTACACAGGTGACACGGGAGCCTCGTTGGTCTAGTAGGATACGTCATGAGCCCGAGAGATATGGATTTCTCGTGACTCAAGACAATGACGTATTGCTCATAGATAATGATGAGCCTACAACCTATGCGGAAGCCGTAATAGGCCCTGACTCTGAGAAATGGCTGGAGGCCATGAGATCTGAGATGGAGTCCATGTACACTAACCAAGTATGGACTTTGGTTGATCCACCTGAAGGGGCAAAACCCATTGGGTGTAAGTGGGTCTTCAAGAAGAAGATTGACATGGACGGTAATGTGATTACCTTTAAGGGCCGACTTGTGGCAAAAGGTTTCAGACAAGTTCATGGTGTTGACTATGACGAAACCTTTTCCCCGGTAGATATGCTTAAATCCATCAGGATCTTGCTTGCAATTGCAGCTTATTATGATTATGAGATTTGGCAAATGGATGTCAAAACTGCTTTCCTGAACGGGAAGCTCCTCGAGGATGTGTTTATGACACAACCTGAGGGTTTTGTCGATCCACATTGTGCCGGAAAGGTTTGTAAGCTACAACGGTCTATTTATGGACTGAAGCAAGCTTCTAGGAGCTGGAATCTTCGTTTTGATGATGCAATCAAAGAGTTTGGTTTCATCAAGAATGAAGATGAACCCTGTGTTTACAAGAAGGTTAGTGGGAGCGTAGTAATCTTCCTGGTGTTGTATGTAGACGACATACTTCTGATTGGAAATGACATTCCTTCCCTACAGTCTGTGAAGACTTGGTTGGGAAGGTGTTTCTCTATGAAGGACTTAGGCGAAGCTACCTACGTGCTAGGTATTAGGATCTATAGAGATAGATCCAAGAGACTGCTTGGCCTAAGTCAGAGTGCATACATAGATAAAGTGCTTCGGCGATTTAGCATGCAGGATTCTAAGAAAGGGTCGTTGCCTATGTTACATGGCATAAGCCTTTCGAAGGCTCAGTGTCCTTCTACTCGAGAGGAGAGGGACCGCATGAATAGGATTCCATATGCGTCAGCTATTGGATCCATCATGTATGTCGTATGCTTTGAGTATGGCGAGTCGATACCAATCAGATCCAGGTGAAAGACACTGGATTGCAGTAAAGAACATCCTTAAGTACTTACGAAGGACTAAGGAGATGTTTTTGGTATATGGAGGCGAAGAAGAGCTCGTTGTAAGAGGTTACACCGATGCTAGTTTCCAGACCGATAAGGACGACAGTAGATCGCAGTCAGGGTATGTGTTCTGCCTGAATGGAGGTGCTGTGAGTTGGAAGAGTTCCAAACAGGAGACAGTAGCCGATTCTACCACAGAGGCCGAGTATATTGCTGCCTCTAACGCTGCAAAAGAGGCCGTTTGGATCAAGAAGTTCGTGACAGAACTTGCTGTGGTTCCTAGCATCGTAGACCCAGTGGATCTCTATTGTGACAACAATGGAGCCATTGCGCAAGCTAAGGAACCCAGGTCTCACCAGCGATCCAAACATATACTCAGACGCTTCCATCTCATTCGCGAGATCATCGACAGAGGAGATGTGAAGATATGCAGAATACCAACAGATGAGAATCTCGCAGATCCACTTACGAAGCCTCTTGTGCAGCGCAAGCACGAGGCTCACACTAGATCTATTGGCATTAGACAGATGCCAGATTGGCTCTAGTGCAAGTGGGAGATTGTTGGGAATTGGTGTATGCCCTAGAGGCAATCTATAATCAGTTCTGTAATATGATATCTATTTCATTATATTACGAGGCATATCTGTTATTGTGTAGATTGCGCTAAATATGATTTTACACAATAATGTCCTTGGAATAGTAGGTTCAATAGGCATCAAGTGTGACTTGATTGTGAGATCCTATAATTACTGAACATTATTCCTAAATGTCCATAGTCAAAGTATTATCGTTAATTAGGACAACGGTAATACGGTTAGACTAGTGTGAGTGTTGATTGATGACCAAATCTCATAGGTCATGGATATGGAGATATCAAATCACACCACATGTATACATTAAGAGTAATGTGTATTGGACTGACCCGCCATGAGATTGCTACATGGGTTGTTACGTGACTGTCATTAGCATATCTCAAAGTGACTATAGTGTAATGGTCCTTTGACTTGAGGTCACCATGGATTCCTACGTGTAATGTCGTATATTTTGATACTGTCAAACGCCACCGTAACTGGTTGGTTATAAAGATAGTTATTGGGTATGCCACAAAGCATGGAAAAGAATGTGAGTGACCAAGATAGGATTTGTCCCTCCTACGAAACGGGAGCGATATCTCACGGCCACTTGGTGGTTAAGTCTAAAAGTGTATGCATACCCAAATGAGTCGATATAATGATATCGAGCTCATTTGCTCTGATAGACTTAACCGGTAAACCAAGAAAGAGAAATATTGAGCCATACAAGGATGTCATCGACCATGCCTTGGGCTCAATAGAGATATAGGGGACAATGGATTATATTACACGGTAATATAGGTCACGAGGTTCGTCGAGAAATTGACTTTCCGATTACTTGAGTAACAGTGATGCATTGCTAGATGCCGCTCACTGTTTGTAATATTAAAATAGAGATTTCGATATTACTATCAACGTAATTGGGAACCTACAGGGTCACACACTACGACTAACTTGACGAGATATTTTGAAACAACAAAATTGTCTAATAAAGATTAGATGATTTATGGTGCGACCGATTAATCGGATATTTAATGAGATTAAATTTGCCGATTAATTAGACCCGATTTATTAGATTTAATGGTGTGCTAAGTGGTTATTTTTATGGAACCACTTGGAGCCAATTATAGAAAGAAACATGGGCCAATTGTATGATAACACTTAGCTATACACATGGACTAATTAAATGATGTCACCTAGACTTACACATGTCACTTGGAGCCTTGATTCTCCTTAATCCCACATCGGTGGGGCTTTGAATTTGTCTTCCCCATATTGCTTATAAAAGGGGCAGCATGCATGTTTAGATATAAGAGATATATATACATGTATATGGGTGTACGTGTATAAGTGTAAGGAAATTCAAGTTGAATTGTTCAATTTGAATTAATCCTACTAGTCTAATAAATTTCGGGTGTCGCATCGGGGTGTTTCTTTCGAGTGTTGGTCGCTAGCACCGCCGATCTCGAAAACTCGTCGACAAAGTCGGTGTGGATACCAGTAGAGGCGTCACGTGTGGGACGCTCGGTCGACAACTTTAAATATTCCAGGTACGCTTTTATTTACTCTTACTCTTCTAGTAGGTCTTGGAATTAGTTTCACGGGTATGAAATTTTGAATTTCTGTTCCTTTTCGCTTCCGTTGCGCCCCGTGGAACTAGCACTGGGGAGACTGAGATTATACCTCCGGAAGGCTCGATTCGTTAAGTGGTCATTTCAGGGGTGTTTGTGAGTACTTTCTTCCATCGTAAAATGATAATAAATATATATATATATATATGTATGGTTATAGAAGTGATGGTGGCTGAATGATTGCGGAACATAGTTGATGTGTATGCTTAGTATGCTTGTGATGGTTGGACTATAGCCATGGGATCGCTGGATATTGGGAGTTGAGGATGATATGAATGAGGTGTGCGGGGTCACGGTACCGTCATAACTCTGTTGCGAGGAAATGCAACCCTATGGCTATATTACTGTTGTTTGGATTTGGTTGCCCTATGAGTTGTGTGAAAGGATGATCTTGGTATTGGATGCTATATCACGGTGAAATATGTATATATATATATGTATGATTGATTGTCGTGAATTGTGATGTAACATATTAGCTCATTCTACCTTGGAATATAGTACTCACTGAGTTGCAGCTCACCCCCTGCATACATTTTTCCAGATGAGCCAGGAGCTAGACTAGCCGCACAGGAGGGCTTTGGATAACGGGGATCAGCGCAAAGGATTTTGGCAAGTAGGCCCACCCATAGTATAGGTAGTAAGTGTTCGTAAAGGTTACAATCCTGTTACGACCTGAAACTTTTGTTAGTTGGTTTAGTGGTATGGTTGTAGCTGAACACACTATGGAGAGCATATATGTACATTAGAATCCGTTAGACTCATTATATATTCATGTAGAGCATGCCGAGTTAGTTTAAAAGTTGAATGTGTTGTAGAAGTATGCTATATATATATATATATGAAAGCTTTTCGTTCAGTCTGTGTTACAAGATGGTTGCAACTGAGAAATCTTTGAGAGTTTTATGCATATATCTGAATTAGTTAGGTCATTATATGTTTATATAGAGCTTGTTGGGGTGGTTTAATGTGTTGAGAATTAGGGAAATAGATTATACGTATATGAGTTGTGTATATGATAATGGATATTAAGGAATAGAGGGGAAACTCTGCTATAAGTTTCGGGTCGTGACATTTTTGGTATCAGAGCCTAGGTTATAGGATTCTGTAGACGTAGTGCGCCTGATCCCTGTTCTTTTTGATTAGTTGCGCCCCCAAGATGGGATATACCTTATCATTGTGTTGTTAAATGCTTGGTTAACTTGTGTTCTGTTTAGGAATATTTGCAATGGGACCCAAACGTGCAAGGCGGGGTCGACGTAGATACCGTACAGCTGAGAATTTAGCTGATCTGAGTACACCTGAGCCGATGACAGAGGAGCAAGTGTCTCAAGCTCCTCAAGAAGCTGCTGCAGCTCCTAGGGATCAAGATCCACCAATCCACCAGACATTAGCAGCCATGACTCGTTTAGTTGAGCAGCAAGCGCAGCTAATTGAGCAACAAACGGCCTTCTTCCAGAGGCAAGCAGCACAGCCGAGTGCATCTACATCTCACATGGAGCAACAATTGACGCCGTATGAAAGGTTTAGGAAATATGGTCCATCTAGTTTTTCGGGAAGTGCTGATCCTATAGAAGCGGAGAATTAGATAGCTGGAATGGAAAGAATTTTTGCAATCATGGAGGTTTCAGACAACCAACGTGTGGCACTTGCAACATTCATGCTAGAAGGGGATGCTCAGTACTGGTGGGAGGCTACTCAAAGACGACTGGACCCGAACTCCTCGCACGTTATCACTTGGGCTGAGTTTACGCAAGCATTTTATAACAAGTACTTTCCAGCCTCGTTTCGGCGCGCCAAGGAGAGGGAATTTTTGAATTTGAAGCAAGGGGACCTCAGCGTAGCTGAATATGAAGTAAAATTCACCAAGTTGTCGCGTTTTGCCCCGACATTGGTAAGTGATGAAGCTTCCAAATGCAGTAGGTTCTTGGATGGATTGAACCTCAATATTAGGTCGCGCGTTTCCGTTCTGGAGATCCCATTATTTGCAGACCTGTATAATAAAGCCATTATCGCTGAGGAGGACTTACGAGAGGAATTTCATCAGAGGGAGCAAAGTAGAACTCGGCCTAGTAGCTCACTTGTAGAGGGTTCCTTCCGACCCCCAAAAAGAGGCGGTTTCATTCAAGGCTTCAATAGAGGGAAATCAACTTATCAGCAGCTTCCGCAATGGTCTCATGAAGGTAAGGGCATGAGGAGTCAGAGTGGTGGAAGTTATGGTGGAACTAATCTCCCGAGGCATCAAAATTGTCAGAATTGTGGTCGATTTCATTCCGAAGTTTGTCAAGCGCAGTCCGGGAGTTGCTTTCATTGTGGACGTCGTGATCACTTAAGAAACAATTGCCCACAATTAAGGAGTGAAGGGGTTACATGTTTTAGATGTGGCATGAAGGGACATGTACAGAGGAATTGTAGGCAGCCTATAGTAGCAGCGTCTAGTAGTGCTAGTGTGGGCAATAGGCCAACGGCGATAAGAGGCCGTGGGCAGATGAGTAGCAATAAGAGTGTTCAAGGCCGAGGGGGTGGATCGATGGTGAGCTCAGCAGGCCAGGCCAATAGACCAATGACGCAGGGTAGAGTATTCACCTTAACGAAGCGGGATGCTGATGCCACTCCAACTGTAGTGACGGGTACGTTAAATCTCTTTAATAAACCTGCTCATGTACTTATAGACCCAGGGTCCACTCATTCATATATCTCATTGTCATATGCCATGCATTCTAATAGACCACGAGAGTTATTAGATAGTCGTATGTCCATAGCTACACCGACTGGGGAAAGTGTGGTAGTTGGGGAGGTGTATCGCAGTTGTAGGCTACACTTAGGGGATAAGGAGATGCTAGTAGATTTAATACCCTTAAACATTTGGGATTTTGATGTTATCCTCGGGATGGATTGGCTTGCTTCTCATCATGCTTCGGTGGAGTGCTACAAGAAGGAGGTTATCTTTAGAATACCAAATGAGCCTGAATTTAAGCTTCATGGAGATCAGTTGGGTACTCCATTCAATGTTATATCATTTCTCGAGGCGACGAAACTTTTGAAAAGGGGGTGTGAAGGATATTTGGCACATGTGGTTGCTACCGAGGTCAACTCACCAAAACTTAGTGAAATTTCAGTAGTCTGCGAGTTTCCAGAGGTTTTTCCTGATGATTTACCTGGTCTTCCCCCTGATAGAGAGATTGAGTTTACTGTCGAGCTAGAGCCCGGTACTGCGCTGATTTCCCGTGCATCGTATCGTATGGCCCCGTCAGAACTCAAGGAATTGAAAATTCAGCTGCAAGAATTATTAGAAAAATGATTTATCAGGCCTAGTGTATCTCCTTGGGGTGCTCCCGTTTTGTTTGTGAAGAAGAAGGATGGCTCACTTAGATTGTGTATAGATTACCGACAGCTGAATCGGGTAACGGTGCGCAATAAATATCCTTTACCTAGGATAGATGACTTGTTTGATCAGCTCCGAGGTGCTACCGTCTTCTCGAAGATCGATCTTAGATCGGGATACCACCAGCTGAAGATCAAGGACTCTGATGTGCCCAAGACTGCTTTTCGCACTCGGTATGGACATTATGAATTCCTTGTGATACCTTTCGGGTTAACAAATGCTCCAGCAGCTTTTATGGATTTAATGAATAGAGTCTTCCAGCTATATCTTGATCAGTTTGTGGTGGTTTTCATCGATGATATATTGGTATACTCGAGGAACCGGAATGAGCATGAAGAACATCTTCGTGTAGTGTTGCAGATTTTGAGAAAAAGAAAACTTTATGCCAAGTTTAGCAAATGTGAGTTTTGGTTAGACCGAGTGGGATTCCTCGGGCATGTGATTTCAAGTGATGGCGTATCAGTGGATCCGACGAAGATTGAAGCTATCTTGAATTGGAATCGTCCTACAAGTGTAACAGAGGTGAGGAGTTTCCTAGGATTAGCTAGTTATTATCGAAGATTTGTGGAAGGATTCTCCCTTATTGCTGCTCCCCTGACTCGGTTAACGCGGAAAAGTGTGAAGTTTGAATGGACAGATGAGTGTGAGCAAAGTTTCCAGGAGTTGAAGAAGAGGTTGACCACTGCCCCAGTGCTTGTTATTCCGTCCACTGATGAGGGGTTTGTGATATATAGTGATGCATCCCATCAAGGCTTAGGCTGCGTATTAATGCAAAATGGCAGAGTGGTGGCTTATGCATCTCGGCAATTAAGGAATCATGAGAAGAATTACCCGACGCATGATCTTGAATTGGCAGCTGTAGTATTCGCCCTCAAACTTTGGAGACATTATTTATATGGAGCAAAGTGTGAGATTTATACAGATCACAAGAGTTTGAAATATTTGTTCACTCAAAAAGAACTCAACTTGAGACAGAGGAGATGGATGGAACTAATCAAAGATTATGATTGCACGATCAACTATCATCCAGGAAAGGCAAATGTGGTGGCAGATGCACTGAGTCGGAAATCATCAGCAAGATTAGCAGGTATGTGGAGTGTTTATGACACACTTATTAATGAGTTGAGGTCATTAGAAGTTAAATTAGAGGCGACCAGTTCTGGAATATTGATGGCTATTTATGATATGAAACCAGTGCTAGTTGATCGAATTCGGGAAGCGCAACAAGTAGATCCATTTTTAGTAGAGATGAAAAACAAGATTAAGGAAGGCAGAGTAAAGGAAGGCAAGAAGTTTGAATTTCTTTTGAAAGAGGATGACACACTTATGTTTGGGAGTCGAATTTGTGTACCTAATGATGCTGAGTTGAAGAGAGAGATTCTTGCACAGGCTCATAGCTCACCTTATGCAATGCACCCCGGAAGCACTAAGATGTATTATAATTTGAAGAGAAGCTACTGGTGGTATAACATGAAAAAGGAGATAGCTGAATTTGTTGCCAAGTGTCTAGTATGTCAACAGGTTAAAGCAGAGCATCAACACCCATCCGGGTTATTACAACCTCTTCCGGTACCTGAATGGAAATGGGAAAAGATCACCATGGATTTTGTCTCTGGACTTCCACGAACCCGAAGGGGGCATGATTCTATATGGGTGATAGTTGATAGGCTGACTAAATCCGCTCACTTCCTACCAGCTAAAACGACATTTGGTGCAGATCAGTTGGCACAATTGTTCATTAAGGAGATTGTGAGGTTGCACGGTGTGCCGGCATCCATAGTATCAGACAGAGGTTCCTATTTTACTTCCAAGTACTGGAATAGTTTTGTTACGGCTCTAGGCACGAAGTTGAATTTGACCACTGATTTTCATCCTGAATCAGACGGGCAAAGCGAAAGGACCATTCAAACATTGGAGGATATGTTAAGAGCGTGTGTTATAGAATTTCAAGGCAGCTGGGATGACTACCTTCCTTTGATGGAATTCGCGTATAATAACAGCTATCAATCTAGTATTGGAATGGCACCATATGAGTCGCTTTATGGTCGGGCTTGTCGAACACCATTGTGTTGGAACGAAGTTGGAGAGAGGCAATTAACTGGACCGGAAATAGTCGACCTAACAGCTGAAAAGGTCAAGATTATCAGAGAGAGATTAAAGACCGCTCAAGGGCGACAAAAGAATTATGCCGATAAACGAAGAAAGGACCTCGAGTTTCAGCAAGGGGATCGAGTTTTCTTAAAGGTATCACCGTGGAAGGGTATTATGAGATTTGGCAAGAAAGGGAAGCTTAGTCCTAGATATATCGGGCCATACGAGGTTCTCGAGCGCATTGGGAAGGTGGCATACCGGTTGGCTCTACCTCCTGAACTATCCCGTATTCATAACGTGTTTCATGTGTCAATGTTGCGTAAGTATATACCAGACCCATCCCATGTTCTGAGTTATCAACCGGTGGAGCTAAATGAAGACTTGACATATGAGGAAGAGCCAGTGGAGATTTTAGATAGAAAGGAGCAGGTCCTTCGAACCAAGAGAATTCCATTAGTAAAGGTGTTGTGGAAGAGTCATTCGATAGAAGAAGCCACTTGGGAACCCGAGGATTCTATGAGAGTCAACTATCCATACCTTTTCCCGATATCAGGTAAATAATTTCGGGGACGAAATTTTCATTAGTGGGGGAGATTGTGAGGCTAGTGTCCACCAAACATGCATATATGCTCATATACATATCCATATGCACATGCATGGTTACATAACATACATGTATATAATATACCCTTATTTTTTTTGGCTGGATCTTTAAATGTATTTAATATACCACAACTTGTGGCTGGATCATTATCTATATGAAAGAAAAAATAATAATAATAATAAAAAAAACGAAAAAGGTGAGAAATCAGATAGAGATGAGTGTGGAATGGGCTAAGTGGCCTCCTTTTCAGCAGCCAATTTATTTCCACCGCCTTTGACCATCTTTGACCACTTTCTTTTTCTGCTTTTCTTCCTTATTTAAACCACACTTCTCCTTGCTCTATCCCTAGCCCAAGAAAAACGAAAATGAACCAGAAGAGAGAGAGAGAGAGAGAGAGGAGTTAGCTGAGTTGAGAAAAATCCTTGGAGAAGAAGACTAAGTTTGGAGTATTGATTATTAAGTTGATTATCTATGATTTAAACATCCATATTCACTATGTTGTATATAGTTGTGGCTCTTCTTGCATCCATTTCAGTTAGGTTAGATTGAGAATTTTAGTTGTTGAGATTGGTAGCTTCTCCTAAATAATATAAGTTGAGTTGGATATATGTTTGGAGTTAGTCTTATGTTGTTTTGGGATGAGTATGGTCACTTATATGGGTTGAAAAATTCGGTTGTGGGGCAGGGGGCAAAACCCTGGGTTAAATTGGTGGGTTTCTAAGGCACATAGCTATGCCCTTCTGAAAGTATATATACACATATATAGATGTAGACAAGTGTGTGTGCATAGGTATATATATGCATACATTTTACTCTGTGAGCTGACCATGGACTAGAGAAGGGAACTGAATTGAAAATTTATCATGCATTATAATGATATCATGTGATGGATTGATTGAATAAGCTCTTATTTATTTGTATTTCGGAACCAAAGAAGTACTTAGAATTCCTTGCACTCTTCCTGAATTTGGCTGATCAAATTGGTCATCCATTTGATATATATTGTGATGAATCCTAAGTTGATATAATTTGAGAGATACATGTGTATAGCATTTTGCATTGTTCTCTATTTAAAGAGTTAGGTAGAAATCAAAAGAGATAGGGAAGAAGCATTTGTAAATTATAAACATCTTATATTATAGCTACATTCAGGAAATAGCACAAGAGGTGAATTGATGCATATTTTCACCCTTATCTAGTATATTATCTAACCTTTGTGCTTGAACTGGATAGGGGCTAGGGAGACTGAGATTATACCTCCGAAAGGCTCGATTCATTAAGTGGTCATTTCAGGGGTGTTTGTGAGTACTTTCTTCCATCGTAAAATGATAATATATATATATATATATGTATGTATGGTTATAGAAGTGATGGTGGTTGAATGATTGCGGAACATAGTTGATGTGTATGCTTAGTATGCTTGTGATGGTTGGACTATAGCCATGGGATCGCTGGACCTGGCGGATTATAAAAGGGGCCTGATCGGCCGTCGAACCCGGCGGAATATAAATAGGGGCTTGATCGGCCGCTGGACCCGGCGGAATATAAATAGGGACTTGATCGGCCACTGGACCCGGCGGAATACAAATAGGGGCCTGATCGGCCGCTGGACCCGGCGGAATATAAGTAGGGGCATGATCGGCCGCTGGACCGGCGGAATATAAATGAAGGTCAACTCTTACCGCCAGAGGTTAATGGGCGGCCCCCGCTCATGAGACATGGATATTGGGAGTTGAGGATGATATGAATGAGGTGTGCGGGGTCACGGTACCGTCATAACTCTGTTGCGAGGAAATGCAACCCTATGGCTATATTACTGTTGTTTGGATTTGGTTGCCCTATGAGTTGTGTGAAAGGATGATCTTGGTATTGGATGCTATATCACGGTGAAATATGTATATATATATATATATGTATGATTGATTGTCGTGAATTGTGATGTAACATATTAGCTCATTCTACCTTGGAATATAGTACTCACTGAGTTGCAGCTCACCCCCTGCATACATTTTTCCAGATGAGCCAGGAGCTAGACTAGCCGCACAGGAGGGCTTTGGATAACGGGGATCAGCGCAAAGGATTTTGGCAAGTAGGCCCACCCATAGTATAGGTAGTAAGTGTTCGTAAAGGTTACAATCCTGTTACGACCTGAAACTTTTGTTAGTTGGTTTAGTGGTATGGTTGTAGCTGAACACACTATGGAGAGCATATATGTACATTAGAATCCGTTAGACTCATTATATATTCATATAGAGCATGCCGAGTTAGTTTAAAAGTTGAATGTGTTGTAGAAGTATGCTATATATATATATATGAAAGCTTTTCGTTCAGTCTGTGTTACAAGATGGTTGCAACTGAGAAATCTTTGAGAGTTTTATGCATATATCTGAATTAGTTAGGTCATTATATGTTTATATAGAGCTTGTTGGGGTGGTTTAATGTGTTGAGAATTAGGGAAATAGATTATACGTATATGAGTTGTGTATATGATAATGGATATTAAGGAATAGAGGGGAAACTCTGCTATAAGTTTCGGGTCGTGACAGACCATTAAATTGAAATTATAATGCTAATTAAACACCAAATAACCATCCAACCCTGCTGCCCCCCCTCTCTCTTCCCGCTACCCTCCAGTAGGACTGGCAATATTTCGCACGACACGATAACACGACACAGAGTTAAATGGATTTGGGTTGGACATTTTTGATAATCGGTCTAAACGGGTCCAACTCGTTTAAACACGATTAATAAGCGTGTCTTATCGGGTTGAACCCGTGTAATCCGATTATACACGATTAAACCTGTTTATTTAAACATGTTTTATCGTGTTACTATAATCATGTAACCCGTTAACTCATTTATGTATTTGGATTTACCAAAATATCCTCATGTAATCCTAACTTCCTAAACCCCTAACCTAATTTCATTTTGTTTCTTTCATCCAATCCAACACATGTCGTGTTAACGTGTTCGAATAAGTGAGTTAATTGGATAAACATGTCGTGTTAATGTATCCGAGTAACTGAGTTGATCGGATAAACAAGTTGGTTTAACGTGTACTGATAACGTTTATAATCGTGTCGTATATACGTGTACCTATTATGACATGTTTCAATAAATGGGTTTAAACGTATCTAAACGGGTTGACACGGATATAAACGTGTCGTGTATGGGTTTCTAAAACCTAACTTGTTTAATAATCGTGTCGTGTACGGGTTATGACTTCGATGACACGAACCCGTTTAGACACGACACGTATAAACACGACACGACACGAATTGCCACCCCAACCCTCCAGTCCTCCCTCATCACCTTTTCACGTCAACTTACTTCTTTCTTTCTTTCTTCTTTCTTTTTTTTCTTAATTCATAAATTTTTTTATTAAATTATTGAGCATTTTAATTATATCATTATTAATAGTTAGGTTATTATTTTTAAAGAATCTAAAATATTGAAAAAATCGAAAAGTAAGTCTAGCACCGCAAATAGCGCAGGCACAAAGTCTTAATACTTTTTAAACCAAAATTGACACACAATTTGTGATTATACAATTCCAGGCAAATTATTATATAGTCGTGGGAA
Source organism: Punica granatum (assembly GCF_007655135.1). NCBI lineage: Eukaryota > Viridiplantae > Streptophyta > Magnoliopsida > Myrtales > Lythraceae > Punica > Punica granatum. The sequence continues at coordinate 6,755,682 of NC_045128.1, forward strand.
CTAACGGCTGGTAGTTTCCAATAAATAAGCATCTAACCGAGCAGTACGGTTGATTTTTTTTTACAAAAACCGGTCGGCATGATCAGGATTGAGTTTAAAGTTTAAACACAATCCGACCCAAGAACTTTTCAGATGATAAATTTTTTTTTAACGGATTCAAAATCCATCCTACATAACCGTCCAATTTTCTGACTAGGGACGGTTTTACCTACTTGGAGACGGAATTTTCCGTCCGGCCAGACTTCTTGTAGTATACATCATCTTAGAGAAATATGTCCTAGAGCTACAAAAATTTCAGTACAAAATTGTTGATGATTATGAACATAGGATAATCTCAAAAAAAAAAAAACAAAAACAAAAACAAAAAGTGGAGGGAAATACACTGCACAGCAGCAACAATGAGTCATGACAATAATCAAAAGCTATGGGCAGATTCCCTGCACCCAAAAAAGTCTCTCCCAACAAATCAAAGACAAAGATAACGTTCGATATAGTCCACAAATTCAAACGCGTGCTTTGAATTGAAAGTATAGACTAGAGCCAATCACGTCCATACATATCCTATATGAGGGCACAGATGTGACCATTTTCCTTAGTGCACGGATGTAACAAGCAGATGTGTGGTCCGTCGCATCCGCTGGAATATGAGGGTTATTATTTTTATGATAAAACCTTATCATTAGTGGAAAAACCTAGGTCCTTATCATTTGCCTGATAACTATATATTCCGTCTCCAAAAAACGAAAAATGAATACTATAATTTTTTTTTAAATCAAATTATATTCTCCCCTTTTGACTTTTGTTCACGATGCAACTAAAAAATCAGAACTTGTGGAACCCAGCGTCTGAAAATGAATTTTTTTTTAATAAAGGAGACTAATGAGTTTAATATAAGGTAAACAAATAAAACGAAATAAAATGACATATATATAAAAATTGAACTCAAAATCTCTTAATTTTAAGCCATAATCTTGTGTCACTATGCATTAACCTCGTTTCCTCTGAAAATGTACAAATTAACTATTGGCAACTTCATTGATGAAACTCCACAAGATTTGGCCTAGTTGTTAGGGGGAGCTCATGTATCCACTCGATCTCACATTCGAAACCCCTCGAAATTTCCGGAGCGCTTTTGGCGTGATTACCCAATCAGTGTGCCTCTGCGGGTTCACGGAATCCCGGGAATTAGTCAGGCGAAGCTCGAACACCCCGGATTAGGGGAAAAAAAAACTTCATTGATGATTACAATATTTATTAGGGCATATAGATACTAAAATTTGATTCTTAATATCTTGATGACTCCCCATAATATTGAAAATATGGATTGTGAGAAAATTACAAACCATCTTTCCAATATCGAAAGTGGTCCTTCAAAGTCGAAATACAATATCTTATAAATCAGATGCATATGGACGCCAAGTGGCACAGATGATCCACCATACGATACGTACATACGAAAAGCTCCAAAATTGCCGTGGTCCTTCAAAGTCGAAATACAATATTTTATAAAACTGCTCTTTTATTTTCCTACCTTAGGAGCTTCAACAACAATGGCTATCTTTCCCACTTTGACGAATAGTGCTCTTTGTGCCATTCTTCTGACCATCATCATCGTCATCTATATCCATACCTCCAGGAAAATTACCAGACGACAGAACCGAATCAGATACAACGGCGGCGGAAAGAAACTCCCGGAACCGTCAGGGTCATGGCCTTTGCTGGGTCACCTCCCTCTACTTGGATCAGATGCCCTCCTCCACCGGGTGTTCGGAGCCATGGCGGATTGCTATGGTCCTGCCTTCTCAATCCGACTCGGGGCACACCAGAACTTGGTGATTAGTTCCTGGGAATTGGTCAAGGATTGTTTCACCACAAACGACAGGGTCTTTGCGACGCGTCCCCGATCCTTGGCTGTCAAGTTAATGGCCTATGACCACGCCATGTTGGGTTTCGCTCCTTATGGCCCTTACTGGAGGGACATGAGGAAGCTCGCAGTAGTTGAACTCCTATCGAACCACCGGCTTGAGCAGCTCCGCCCTGTCCGGGAGACCGAAATCAATCTCTTCCTCAGGGACTTGTACAAGCTGTGGGTGAAGAACGGGCATTGCCCAGTCCAGGTGGAGATGAAGGAGAGGATCGAGGACCTGACAATGAACATCGGAGTATGGACTATTGCAGGTAAAAGGTACCGGAGCACTGGAGGCGGTGATGAGGAGTTGCGACGAGGCCAAAAGGCTTTGGCGGACTTCTCTCAGCTGGTGGGGCAGTTCGTGTACTCCGATGCCATTCCATCTCTTGGATGGTTGGATATGATAAACGGTTCAACCAGTTAAGTGCGTGATGAGTATTTTCAGTTTATGGTGAGTCGAATTTGCCGTAACATTAAGTTTATGACTACTGCGTCTGGATAGGTAAGATGAAGAAGACGGCGAAGGAGCTAGACTGGGTGCTTGGGAACTGGGTCAACGAACATCGGCATCGACGCAAGAGGGACACAGCCAAGATCGACGAGACTGGACGAGACTTCATGGATGTCCTGCTCTCTTCCTTGGATGAAACTAAACTGCCCGCCCATGAGATTGACACTATCATCAAGGCTAATTGCTTGGTAGGTGAAATTAAGTCTTAAACACTAATATTTCTGATTGATGATTCATGTGGAATCCGCCTGGCAAGAGGACAGCGCCACGGCAGTTGGCCGGTGCCCCCATTGCCCTAACCTTATGATGTTCCTCGAGATATGGCACTGTCTTGGACTTTGAACAGGACCTTTATAGCTTTCCGAAAAATGGGAAGTCCTAATCCTTAAATTGCCTGTGGCAGAGTCTAATGTTAGGGGCCAACGACACCACAGTTGTGACTCTCACATGGGCAATCTCCCTGCTCCTGAACAACCGTGAGGCCTTAAAGAAGGTCCAAGATGAGCTCGAACTTCATGTTGGACGGAACCGCCAAGTGGATGAATCAGACATCCCGAATCTAGTCTACCTGAATGCCGTTGTCAAGGAGACGCTCCGTCTCTACCCGGCGGTCCCACTCTCCGTACCACGGGAAGCCATGGAAGATTGCACAATTGGCGGCTTCCATGTTCCGGCAGGCACCTGCCTCCTTGTTAACATGTGGAAGATGCACCGTGACCCGAGAATCTGGTCAGATCCATCCGAGTTTCGGCCTGAGAGGTTTGTCTGATGCTTTCCAACAGCTTATATATAGTAATTTTCATGCTGGTTTTCTTGTCTAAGGCTCACTTTGAATAGACGATAACCTTCCAGTTATAATTACACGTGAGAGAACCACTCAAATCATGATCTCTGAGTTCTTTCACTCGTAAATCTGGCAAGGTTCATGACGACCCATGAGAGCTTGGATGTCAAAGGCCGGGATTTCGAATATATCCCGTTTGGTTCAGGAAGGAGGATGTGCCCGGGAGTGTCATTTGCAATGCAAGTTTTGCACCTGGCGCTTGCTAGACTACTTCACGGGTTTGAGCTGGGAACATTATTGGATTTGAAGGTAGACATGACAGTAAGCCCGGGGCTAACCATGCCAAAAGCAACGCCACTAGAGGTTGTTCTCGCACCGAGGCTGCCTTCGACATGCTACTAGCTCGAACTACTGGGGAATTGTCCATTTGTTGCTAGTTAACTAGATACATAATACCAAATCATTAATCACTTTGAGCAATTACAGTTGTTTTCACACATCTGTCCACTGTCTGAATTTATTTTACCCGAGCCTGTGATTGCGTTCAATGTGTTTAGCCATTGCCATTCTCTTGGACAACTTCATCACTATTTCAAATCACTGTAGAGATTCCCTGAGTGTCAGCTAATGACTCGGTTGAGAATCTGGAAGGAGTAACAGCAAGGTCTCATCAACATTCATGATTGCACCGACATTTTTGAACTGGCCACAGTAGTTAGGTGCAGAAAATATGGTCACGAGTTGCAAAGAATCCAAATCCGTCTTCTATTACCTGAAAAAACAAATTGCCTGAGCATCGTCGATAATTTAGATGACCAAGCAAAAGAGTGGTAAGATCACAAGGTATACCTGATGAGCACGACCAACAAGTTCCAGATCACACTTTACTAAGAATTGTGAAACCGTATTGGCACCGAAGGTGTAGGAGACTCCTCCATCATTCTTGCCCCAACGCTCCATATTGCTGTCCGGGTCTGACCAGAGCAAATCACAGAGCAAGCCCGTGTCGGGCACAGCAGCCGGGTGGGAATATTTCTTATTTGGTCTAAGTTGCTGAGATAGGGAGAGAGTCCTTCGTGGATGCAGAGTATCTTGTCATCAAAACGAGCCGCGATGGGTAAGCAATTGAAACAGTTGATAAAGATTTCCCAAAGCGTTGCATTGAACCGCCATTTACATTCATCAGAGAACCCACATACCAGATTAATGGGAGCACACTCGTGATCCCCTCGCAGAAGAAAGAAGTTATCTGGGTGCTTAATCTTGTAGGCAAACAAGAGGCATATAGTCGCCAAACTCTGTTTCCCATATCCGATATGGTTTCGTAAGAACAAGTAGTTGGTCTTAGGAGGAAAGCCACCCAACTCAAAAAGCCTCAGCAAGTAGGCGTACTGCCCATGAATATCACCTGAAATCACGAACAAGAAGTTCAAAATGCCGAGACATCAAATGAGGTCGTCATGGCCCATGGGACCTTCCAAATTATGATAGAGTTTCCAGAATGAGGAAAATCTCGAAGACACAGAAATATGCCTGGCAGTTTGATTGATTATGAGGAAATGATTCTACACTGCGGCAAAAATCAAACCGGACAAAACGGAGAGTAGCAAATGACGGGCAAAGGAACGCCTAACCACAAATCTTAATCGGAGCCTTGAGCTCTAGCCAGTTGGGCTGCTGAAGAGAAATTTGCTTAGGGGTCATGCAGAGCTTCCTGATCCCCGCTTCAGTGAGTCTGACCTGGTTCCATGGCCAGACCTCACGAGCCATTTGATGATATCATCCAGGCCCGGATATCCAAAATCCCGAGCCAGAACCACCAGTGCTTACGAATACCAATTTTAAAACTGAATCTCCTTCAAGTTATTTCATTTCTAGGCTAAGGCTAATGCCGAGTCTATTCACCTTTTTTCGAGTGTGATGGTTCAGCGCTTTAGCACCAGTTGATCTTTGCTCTTCTACTTCCCTTACTGCTTCATTTCTGGGGGGAAAAAATGAAATCTAACTTGAATGTAAGGGATATAGTTAAGCAATCTGATCATTTCAACCCCGGACAAGTCCTAACCATCAACCTGACTACTCGAATTTTCCATTTTCTGATTCCTTTATTGTGAACACCTATTTTTCACATTCAGACAAACATATATACATAAATATATATGCTCTTGCATTATATTAGAAATATATATGTATATGAATTGGGCTTATTAAATGTTTCATAGGCTTAAGTCCCCCATAACATATTTCCTTTTCCTCCTTACATTTCCACCGCCTTCCTCATATTTCTTTTCCTTTATTTTATACTGTTGTGGCTAGGTTGTCGAAAAGAAAAGGGAGGAAAGAGGTTACGTGGCCATTTTGTCTGAAGCACAGAGAGAGAGAGAGAGAGAGAGATTGGAATGAGAGAGGAAGAGCTCGACTTTGCCATCTGGTTCGATTGTTGACCGATTTCAGGTATGTAGTGTGAATTTCCTTTTTGTTTTGACGGTTGGTGTAGTTGAAACGGGAATAAAGGGAAACAGAGAGAGTGAGAAAAAAAGGGACTTTTGCTGTAGCTCTAGGTAGAATCGTACAAGAGAGAAGTAAGGAATGGAATAGAATGGGAACTGAAAAAGAGAGAAAGCAAAGAGGGGGGAGCTCCGATGGGGGCTCCCCATGCGACCTGCGCACTAGGAGAGGTCGACCGGTGGGTCCAAGACCCTCCGGCGACCTCATCTAGGGCAGCTCGACGGGGAAGCCTCCGATCGGAGGTCCCCTACTTTTTTTCCCCCCCTTTAATTTCTACTTAAAATGAAAAAAATGAAAAAAGAAAAAGAAAAAAAGAAAATCAAGGACCTAAATGATGTAATATGGTCCTAATTTAACACTGTCTTAACGGAAGAACCTAATTGATGTTTCAAAAAGAATCTCTTAATGTATATTCAGTAAAAAAAAAGGACTTATCTGATGTGACAGGGGATCAAAACTTGATGCAAATTTATAAACTCAAGCACTAAAATAATGTGTCTATGCAAACTGAGTGACCTAATTGATGTGTCAAGAATCTAACGAAATGCCTACAAAATAGGAAATATAATCTCAGAAGAATTTGAGATCTTGCCCCTTCCTTTTTAGTTTCGATCTCGTTCACCCATCCCGACAACATCACAAATGTCACCATTAGCCATACGAACTTTCCCACCTTCTATGGATCTATAAGTAGAAAATAATCCTCTATCATGGCAAACATAGAAAGTGCATTCCAAATCAAGAATCCACACGATACATGACATGTCAGATTTAGTGAAAATTTTGGCACATGCATTCCCGACACCCATTGTTGTCAGAATATCTCCATCCTCGTACCTTTCCTTCGCTACTATCGCATTCCCTGAGAGCTCGCCTTGCTTGCCTCTTCGCCTTGGACAATCCTTCTTGAGATGGCCTTCCTCATTGCAATTCCAGTAAATTGGCTTTATACCCCTTGACTTGCTCCTGCCACTAGACCCATTCTTGCTCGATCTGCCCCTTGCTACTAAGCCTTCACCATTGCCTCAATGGTGCTCCATCACCTCCTTCTGTAATTCCTTCGAGTTCAACGATGCCTTGAAATCTTCTAAGTTGATGCTTGTCCTATCATATAGCATGGTATCCACGAAACTCTTATATGCTTTCGGAAGAGAACATGACAACAATAGAGCCGGATCCTCATCTTCAATCTTGACCTCTGTGTTTGCGAGATCCATCATGATCTGATTAAAGAGGTCCACGTGATCATCTATGGAGGTCCCCGAACTCATCTTCAACTGGTAGAATCGTTGCTTCAAGTACAACATGCTCGTCAGGGACTTCTGCTGATATAACGATTCCAATTTCTCCAACACTTTCGGTGCTGAGTCTTGGTCACATACCTCTCGTAGAACTCTATGCAATAGGCTCAATTGGATAGCGCTTAGAGCCTTCGACATCATCGTCTTCCTCTCCGCCGGTGATAAGTCCGCGGGCAACTTCTTCTCTCTTCCTAATACCCCTCAAGGCCATGTTGCACTAGCAAAGCCTTCATCTTGATCTTTCATATCCCGAAGTCGTTTGATCAGTCAAACTTCTCCACCTCGAACTTAACTCCCGACATCTTTGTCTTCTTCAAGACCTCGCTCTGATATCAACTTGTTGCGACAAGATGCTAAATTCGATAAATTTAACCGAGAAGTATGAACAAAGAATACCGGGATATACGTGGTAAAGCCCTCTGAGTGAGGGAAACGTCCACGGACAAAGCAATAGATTCCACTAGATTGATAAATCGGAGATTACAACCTCGAGATCACACTCGTGTTTCCTAGCCCCCCTTACAAGAGCCAAACCGAAAAGAGCCTCACAATCCTCTCGACTCTCACCACTCTCTCACTCTATGAACCCTAGAGACTTCAAGAGAGCAAACCTGAGAACTCCTAAGAAGATTACCCGTGATTCTCACACAATGTGTTGTCTTGATATAAGACCCTCTCCCCTTTAAATAGATACAATACCTTCCTAATATCTCAAAGATATCCTAAATTAGTTCTACAATATTACCCTTTAAAATATTCTACAAATATTCTACAATTATCTCTAAATCCCCTAAAGATAATTTCCCCATTTAAAGATATAAGAAATACACCGAAATCCCGACAAAATAGGAAATATAATCTCAGAAGAATTTGAGATCTCGCCCATTCCTTTTTTGTTCCGATCTCATTACCGCGTCCGGTCTTCGGGTTCTCCACTGAATACGAGACATACTCAACTTTTTTTCATATTGAAATTGAGTATGTGAAGAAGTACAATTAAGAACATGAACTTGTTTGCTAAAATATCACTATATGTATTTATTTGGAGTATTTACCTAAAATGGTCCATGGTTTGTCCATTTTGTCAAATCTATCATATGCTTTTTTTGGTCAAATCTATCCCATAGTTTACTTTTTGCATCAAATCTATCCCGGCGTTATCTTTTCCGTCGACATCTAACGACCATGCTGACGTGGCGCCCACGTGGTAAGTGTGGCCCATTATCTCTCCACGTGCCACATCAGCAAGACCGTTAGATGTCGACGGAAAAGATAACGCCGTGATAGATTTGATGCAAAAAGTAAACCATGGGATAGATTTGACAAAAAAAACATAGGATATATTTGACAAAACGAACAAACCATGAGCCATTTTAAGTAAAAACCCCTATTTATTTAGATATAGGAGTTTGAAGAAAATATACGATATTTGTATGAAAATTAATTGGAATGATGGAATGAGCATTATTTAAGTTTTATGAAGGAATGATCATTCCATCAAATTGGAGAAAAAAGACTATCAAAGTAGAATACTCTTTCCAACTCATTATAAAGATCAAATAGAGTGAAAGGATGAGACATTCATTCCATTCCTTTCCATTCAAGTGTATCAATCGTAATTTGAGAACTTCCTCAGTATATATTTTGGCATAAAGTTGCTGATAGAAATATATAACTGGGACATATATATCCTGTAAGGTGAGGTAATTGATCAAACCTGGAAACGTGAACGGGTGATTGACAAAAAATGATGCTTCAATGGGAACAATGCCAAAGAGGGCAAGTCGAGGGTGTTTGGAAAAATATGTAACTTTAGGTGAATATGGTAAAATCGAAAACATAAGGCCCTTTTAGTACAGGGGAATGAAATGAGTTTTATGGAATGAAATATTATAAATATGGAAGAAACTGGTAATTTTTCGGTTAATATATGAAACTGGTGATGGAATATGCATAACCTTACGCCGAATTAACAAGATATTTATTCTAAAAAGTAAAACATACATCTTCACCTTTTTCATTTTGTTGCGTAAATATGTTGAAATGGTAGAATGAACACTTCTTAACTTTTTTGAAGAAATGCTCATTCCGTCCAGTTTTTAATTCAAATGGTCATTCCAATGAAACGATCATTTTTTTTCGGTGGATTAATGGAATGATCATTTTAGGTTTTACAAAATTACAAGCGCAACTATAGAATGAAATGGAGTGGAATGAGACATTGATTCCTTCTCTTTCCATTCCATTCCACTCCATCCTTCCTACCAAATATGATTTAAAGTTGATTGATACTAAAAATAAAACCTGAGGGACATTGTAATTCGGCCCAAACTAAGTAAGACAAATTACTCTTTCATTTTTTTCAATTTCTATAATTTTCTTTTCTAAGCTAGAATTCCCGCGTTTCTATAAATTCAAATTTTGGGATTGATTAACTGTTTTTTTTTAATAACCAGGGGTGTTTAGTTTTCGCCCAACTAATCCTTCGGGTCCCATACACCCCATGCGACACACGGAACGGATAAATATGGCAAGCCTTAGCAGGTGACCTCAAGGGGATTTGAATTTGAAATCGGGTGAATACTTGTGCTCCTCCTTACCACTAGACTAATCCGCTGAGGTTTAGAATTAATTAACTTACATTTTCTTTTTATGTTGGTGCAAATTAATATACTTGAAGTAGAGACAGAGGTTACCAACAACAAAGAGTGGAGTATTCATAAAATAAATAAATAAAGAGTGGAGTGGTGGTTCTCTTGTTCATCATGCATCGAATTTAATTTCTGAAAGTAGAATAAAAAATTAATGAGTTTATAATAAGGTGAAATATTAGAAAATACGATATGGTTTAAAATTTTTTGAGCCATATTGACTTGTCATGTCAGCAATATTTGACAAAAATATATATAATAGATATGACACAAACAGAAATACATGCATCTGTATGTAAGAGAATAGCATCAAGTCCCCCGATAGATGCATGCAATATCACTATACCCGCATATTTCTGCACCATATAATTTTTTTTATGAAATTTGATGGATTTTTTTGTCTTACTTTCGTTTTCTACTTGGAGACTGAATTTTCCGTCCGGCCAGACTTCTTGTAGTAGACATCATCTTAGAGAAATATGTCCTAGAGCTACAAAAATTTCAGTACAAAATTGTTGATGATTATGAACATAGGATAATCTCAAAAAAAAAAAACAAAAACAAAAACAAAAACAAAAAGTGGAGGGAAATACACTGCACAGCAGCAACAATGAGTCATGACAATAATCAAAAGCTGTGGGCAGATTCCCTGCACCCAAAAAAGAGTCTCTCCCAACAAATCAAAGACAAAGATAACGTTCGATATAGTCCACAAATTCAAACGCGTGCTTTGAATTGAAGTATAGACTAGAGCCAATCACGTCCATACATGTCCTATATGAGGGCACAGATGTGACCATTTTCTTTAGTGCACGGATGTAACACGCAGATGTGTGGTCCGTCGCATCCGCTGGAATATGAGTGTTATTATTTTTATGATAAAACCTTATCATTAGTGGTAAAACCTAGGTCCTTATCATTTGCCTGATAACTATATATTCCGTCTCCAAAAAAAGAAAAATGAATACTATATTTTTTTTAAAAATCAAATTATATTCTCCCCTTTTGACTTTTGTTCACGATGCAACTAAAAAATCAGAACTTGTGGATGGAACCCAGCGTCTGAAAATGAATTTTTTTTTTAATAAAGGAGACTAATGAGTTTAATATAAGGTAAACAAATAAAACGAAATAAAATGACATATATATAAAAATTGAACCCAAAATCTCTTAATTTTAAGCCATAATCTTGTGTCACTATGCATTAACCTCGTTTCCTCTGAAAATGTACAAATTAACTATTGGCAACTTCATTGATGAAACTCCACAAGATTTGGCCTAGTTGTTAGGGGGAGCTCATGTATCCACTCGATCTCACATTCGAAACCCCTCGAAATTTCCGGAGCTCTTTTGGCGTGATTACCCAATCAATGTGCCTCTGCGGGTTCACGGAATCCCGGGGATTAGTCAGGCGAAGCTCGAACACCCCGGATTAGGGGGGAAAAAAACTTCATTGATGATTACAATATTTATTAGGGCATATAGATACTAAAATTTGATTCTTAATATTTTCATGATCCCCCATAATATTGAAAATATGGATTGTGAGAATAAATGACGCAGTGAAACTAAAGAATAATTGTAATCTATTGATTCGCACACGAATGCCAGAAAATAATCTTCTATAACATGTTGATTTTACGAATACCAAGGAATATGCATCAAATTCATTAATTCAATCAAAGCCGAATTTGGAAAATAGAGAATATTCTCTCGAAATTTTATTCATCCAAAAACTACTGTGTTTAGCCGAAGGGCTTACAATGCTTAAATAGGCTTAAACGAAATTATAACGAAGGAAATAACTATTCCGTAAAATAAATTATTCTCTAAAATAAACTATTCCCTAAAAATTACAAAAACGTCCAAATAACATAAAATTGCCCGTTGTCTGCCGCATCATTCTCCTATGAATGGAGAGAATTCGCCCTCGAATCGTCATCATCCGAACTATCACATTAATCTTCACGAATAGAGAGATTAATACGCTTCTGCTGTTTTCTCACTTGCCACTTGAATGCCTTCTTCTCTTTGCGAACTCTTTCTCTTAATTCTTCGTACATAAAATTCCGTACACCTCTTAGCCAATAAACACTTTCACTGAATCTTTGCTTTCTTGATCGAGTCACGTGCACTTCGACCAACTTTGGCAGCTGAATAACCTCTGAAATCGGTGTCGTAAGCATCCATGCATCTTTCTTTACATTGGAAATTTCTTGATCTAGAATATCATCAATCTGAGCACAATAATGAAAAAGTTTATCACCTCTAATATTCTTTAATACAGATTTGTTGATAACGAACGTTGGTTTTCCTTGATTATCAAATACAAATTCAGTAACTTCTTCTTGATCTTCCTCTGGATATTTATCGAAAACTGGATTGGCTTCATCATATGATATGTCTTCGATCCTCTGATCCAATTCGTCATACTCCACAGCATGACTTTGATTAACCGTTCTTCGGGGCAGCATCGTTGATCCAAGAACGAATGCGGCTCTGATACCAACTGACGCAGCAAAACTAAAAAACGATTGTGATATGTTGATTCGCACACGAATGTCAAAAAACAATCTTCTAAAACCTGTTGATCCTACGAATACCAGGGAATATGCATCAAATTCTTTTGATTCAATCAATGCCGAAATTAGGAAAATAGAGAAAATATTCTTTCGAAATTTTATTCATAAAACAAATACTGTGTTTAGTCCTAGGGCTTACAACGCTTAAATAGGCTTAAACGAAATTATAACGAAGGAAACAAAATTATAACGAAGGAAAAAACTATTCCCTAAAAATTACAAAAACGCCCAAATAACATAAAATTATTCGTTTTCTACCGCATTAATAAATATGATAACTAACTCTATACGTAGATAGTCTCGAAAAGTATCAATTTTTTGCTAGTTTCACGGGGCCAATGGAAGCGAAAAATGAACAGAAATTCAAAACTTTATACCCGTGAAACTAATTTCAAGACCTACTAGAAAAATAAGAGTAAATAAAAGCGTACCTGGAATATTTAAAATTGTCGACCGAGCGTCCCACGCGTGACGCCTCTACCGGTATCCACACCCACTTTGTCGACGAGTTTTCGAGATTGGCGGAACTAGCGACCAACACTCGAAAGAAACACCGATGCGACACCCGAAATTTTTAGACTAATAGCCTAATTTGAGTTCAACAATTCAACCCAAATTATATATATATATCTATATATATATATACTTATATGCACGCACATATGCATACACCCGTGTATATATATATATATATATATATCATGTATCAATGTATATATTTATATGTATTCTGCCCCCCTTTTTATAAGCAACAGGGGGAGGAAGAAATTCAATTCTAGCCGATGTGGGACAAGGGAATTAAGAATCCCAAATTGCCATGTGTCCTCACATAGATCGTGCATTAATTGGATCCATTTTATCTAATAAATCGAGTCTTATTAATCAACAAATTTAATCTCATTAAATATCCGATTAATCGGTCGCACCATAAATCATCTAATCTCTATTAGACAATTTTATTATTTCAAAATATCTCGTCAATTTAGTCGTAGTGTGTGACCCTGTAGGTTCCCAATTACGTTGACAGTAATATCGAAATCTCTATTTCAATATCACAAACAGTGAGCGGCATCTAGCAATGCATCGCTGTTACTCAAATAATCGAAAAGTCAATTTCTCGACGAACCTTGTGACTTACGTTACCGTGTAATATAATCTCATTGTCCTCTATATCTCTATTGAGCCCAAGGCATGGTCGATGACATCCTTGTATGGCTCAATATATCTCTTTCTTGGTTTACCAGGTAAGTCTATCAGAACAAATGAGTTCGATATCGCTATATCGACTCATTTGATATCGACTCATTTGGGTATGCATACACTTTTAGACTTAACCACCAAGTGGCTGTGAGATATCGCTCCCGTTATGTAGGAGGGACAAATCCTATCTTGGTCACTTACATTCCTCTCCATGCTCTGTGGTATACCCAATAACTGTCTTTATAACCAGCCTGTTACGGTGGCATTTAACAGTATCAAAGTATATGACATTACATGTAGGAATCCATGGTGACCTCAAGTCAAAGGATCATTACACTATAGTCACTTTGAGATATGCTAATGACAGTCACGTAACAACCCATGTAGCAATCTCATAACGGGTCAGTCCAATACACATTACTCTTAATGTATACATGTGGTGTGACTTGATATCTTCATATCCATGACCTGTGAGACTTGGTCATCAATCAACACCCACACTAGTCTAACCGTATTATCGTTGTCCTAATTAACGATAATACTTTGACTAGGGACATTTAGGAATAATGTTCAGTAATTATAGGATCTCACAATCAAGTCACACTTGATGCATATTGAACCTACTATTCCAAAGACGTTATTGTGTAAAATCATATTTAGCGCAATCTACACAATAACAGAAATGCCTCGTAATATAATGAAATACATGTCATATTACAGAACTGATGATAGATTGTCTCGAGGGTATACACCAATTCCCAACAATCTCCCACTTGCACTAGAGCCAATCTGGCATCTGTCTAATGCCAATAGATCTAGTGTGAGCCTCGTGCTTGCGCTGCACAAAAGGTTTCGTAAGTGGATCTGCGAGATTCTCATCTGTTGATATTCTGCATATCTTCACATCTTCTATGTCGATGATCTCGCGAATGAGATGGATGCGCCTGAGTATATGTTTGGATCGCTGGTGAGACCTAGGTTCCTTAGCCTGCGCAATGGCTCCATTGTTGTCACAATAGAGATCCACTGGGTTTGCGATGCTAGGAACCGCAGCAAGTTCTGTCACGAACTTCTTGATCCAAACGGCCTCTTTTGCGGCATTAGAGGCAGTAATATACTCGGCCTCTGTGGTAGAATCGACTACTGTCTCCTGCTTGGAACTCTTCCAACTTACAGCACCTCCATTTAGGCAGAACACATACCCTGACTGCGATCTACTGTCGTCCTTATCGGTCTGGAAGCTAGCATCGGTGTAACCTCTTACAACGAGCTCTTCTTCGCCTCCATATACCAAAAACATCTCCTTAGTCATTCGTAAGTACTTAAGGATGTTCTTTACTGCGATCCAGTGTCTCTCACCTGGATCTGATTGGTATCGACTCGTCATACTCAAAGCATATGAGATATCTGATCGAGTGCATAACATAGCATACATGATGGATCCAATAGTTGACGCATATGAGATCCTATTCATGCGGTCCCTCTCCTCTCGAGTAGAAGGACTCTGAGCCTTCGAAAGGCTTATGCCATGTAATATAGGCAGCGACCCTTTCTTAGAATCCTGCATGCTAAAGCGCCGAAGCACTTTATCTATGTATGCACTCTGACTTAGGCCAAGCAATCTCTTGGATCTATCTCTATAGATCTTGATACCTAGTACGTAGGTAGTTTCGCCTAAGTCCTTCATAGAGAAACACCTTCCCAACCAAGTTTTCACAGACTGTAGGGAAGGAATGTTATTCCCGATTAGAAGTATGTCGTCTACATACAACACCAGGAAGATCACTATGCTCCCACTAACTTTCTTGTAAACACAGGGTTCATCTTCATTCTTAATGAAACCAAACTCTTTGATTGCATCATCAAAACGAAGATTCCAACTTCTAGAAGCTTGCTTCAGTCCAAAAATAGACCGTTGTAGCTTACAAACCTTTCCGGTACAATGTGGATCGACAAAACCCTCAGGTTGTGTCATAAACACATCCTCGAGGAGCTTCCGTTCAGGAAAGCAGTTTTGACATCCATTTGCCAGATTTCATAATCATAATAAGCTGCAATTGCAAGCAAGATCCTGATGGATTTAAGCATAGCCACCGGGGAAAAGGTTTCGTCATAATCAATACCATGAACTTGTCTGAAACCTTTTGCCACAAGTCGGCCCTTAAAGGTAATCACATTACCGTCCATGTCAGTCTTCTTCTTGAAGACCCACTTACACCCAATGGGTTTTGCCCCTTCAGGTGGATCAACCAAAGCCCATACTTGGTTAGTGTACATGGACTCCATCTCAGATCTCATGGCCACCAGCCATTTCTCAGAGTCAGGGCCTATTACGGCTTCCGCATAGGTTGTAAGCTCATCATCATCTATGAGCAATACGTCATTGTTTTGAGTCACAAGAAATCCATATCTCTCGGGCTCATGACGTATCCTACTGGACCTGCGAGACTCCTGTGTTACATGTGCAGAAGATTGTGCCACAACACCTTGTGGTACTTGCTCTGCAACCTCACCTGTCGATTGGTCAATGTCATTTTGTGGTAGAACTTCCCCAAGTTCTAATTTCCTCCCACTAGTTCCTTTGGAGAGAAACTCTTTCTCAAGGAATACCGCAGTTCGAGCAACAAACACTTTGCCCTCGATGGGATTATAGAAATAGTATCCTCGAGTTTCCTTAGGATACCCCACAAAGTAACATTTGTCCGATTTAGGGCCAAGCTTATCCGAAGACAACCTCTTCACATAAGCTTCGCAACCCCATATCTTTAAAAAAGACATCTTGAGACGCTTCCCATACCACATCTCATATTGTGTCCTTTCAACTGATTTCAACGGAGCATTGTTTAATATGAGAGCAGCTGTCTGTAGAGCATATCCCCAGAAGGAGTCATGTAAGTTTGCATGACTCATCAAAGATCGAACCATATCTAATAAAGTTTGATTCCTCCTTTCAGCTACACCATTTCACTGTGGTGTTCCAGGTAGAGTCAGTTGAGATAAAATCTCACACTGTTTAAGATAGTCAGCGAACTCATAGCTCAAATATTCACCTCCTCGATCTGATCGAAGAACTTTAATGCTCTTACCCAACTGATTCTCCACTTCATTCTTAAATTCTTTGAACTTTTCAAAGGATTCAGATTTGTATTTCATCAAATACACATATCCAAATCTACTGAAATCATCAGTAAATGTAATGAAATAGAGATACCCACCTCTAGCAAGCTTGTTCACTGGTCCACATACATCGGTATGTATGAGAGCCAGATGATCACTAGCTCGCTCACCTTTTCCGGTAAAAGGGGCCTTAGTCATTTTCCCCATTAAGCAAGGTTCGCATGTCTCGATCGATTCTAAATCAAACGAGTCCAGTAATCCATCCTTATGAAGTCTAGAGATGCGATTCTCGCTAATATGGCCTAAACGACAATGCCAGAGGTAAGTCAGGTTCGAATCATTAGATTTGAGCCGTTTGGTTTCCACATTATAAATAGGCGTATCTAGATCAAGAACATACAGACCATTACTTAAATGTGCACTGCCATAATATACATCATTCATGTACATAGAACAACACTTGTTCTTGATAGTGAAACAAAATCCCTTCTTATCCAAACAAGAAACATATATTATGTTTCTACTAATAGCAGGTACATAATAACAGTCGTTAAGATCTAATACTAGCCCAGTAGGCAAAACTAGGTGATAAGTCCCTATAGTGAATGTAGCAACTCTTGCTCCATTTCCAACTTGTAGGTCCATCTCGCCCTTTGCCAACGATCTACTGTCCTTTAGGTCCTACATATTTCCACAAATATGAGCACCACACCCGGTATCTAATACCCAAGATGTAGAAGTAGTAGATACATTGATCTCTATAACATGGATACCTGAAGTGGAAGTCTCACTTCCCTTCTTCTTCTTCAACTCCTCTAGGTATACCTTACAATTCCGCTTCCAATGTCCAGTGTTGCCACAATGGAAGCAGTAATCATTCTTCGCCACCTTGGCTTTAGGTTTCAACGCACCCAAGTCATACTTGGATGCATCTTTAGCCCTCTTGCCTTTACTCTTGCCCTTGCCCTTTCTTTTGGTCCCTTGGACCATTAGAACGGACGTCCCCTTGCTGATATCATGCTCAGCTGTTCTCAACATGTTAAGCAGTTCAGGCAATGGTTTATTGTAGTCATTCATATTATAGCTCATGATGAACTGACTATAACTGTTGGGCAGCGATTGTAGGACTAAATCTGCGGCCAACTCTTGACCCAGAGGAAATCCCAGTCTTCCCAGAGTCTCGACGTACCCAATCATCTTGAGTACATGAAGACCCACCAGGCTACCCTCAGTCAACCTTGCCTGAAAAAGTGCTTTAGAGATCTCGAATCTCTCATGTCGGGCCTACTCTTGATAGAGCTGCCTGAGATGCACGATCATATCGTACGCCTTCATGTTCTCGTGTTGCTTCTGAAGCTCCGAGTCCATGGTGACTAACATGAGACATCCGACGTTTACGGCATCATCATGATGCTTACTATAAGCATCTTTCTCAGCTTGGGGGGCATCGTCAGGTGGTGGTGCAAGAAGAGGTTGCTCTAAGACATATAGCTTCTTTTCTTGGGTGAGAACAATTCTCAAGTTTCGATACCAACCAAGGAAATTATTCCCTGACAGTTTGTCCTTATCAAGGACGGATCGCAAACAGAAAATGCTAGAAGTGCTCCCCGCCATGGTAACTACCACAGAAATATGCAAAATAAGTATTATGACACTACAATATTTAATGAGGACTTTATTAAATATTGTTCCCACTATTTATATCAAATCAATGACCATGAACATTGATTCAGAGAATATCATTCTCATAGTAGTTCAAGATCCATATCTCACCAAGCTCTGAGTCAGCGAGGGTTGATTCACCCAAAACTGGCTATTTAGGTAGGGAACTCACTTTCCCAATTGCATCACATGCAACTCTTGATTAGTTGAGTGAAAAACTCCTTATTCAAATCTATCTTATAGATCGATGCCCAACTACATGCCTCTGAACTCCTAATCCTATTAGGCTTGCTCAGTTAAGTCCGACCCACTGGTAAACACAACGTCTTACTAGGATAGATAAGGGCATCCTGCGAGGGCAAGGTCTACGCACTCATTGATCTTGGTATTGACGAGCGTTACACGGTGGAAGGATATGGACTTAATATTTTGAGGGATTTTATTAACATTTAATCGATCTCACCATACACTATTATGTAACCATCACATAATAGTCCACACGTATAACTATTATACTAACACAACTAGGACATAGTCCATGTCTAACAGTCATGCACCGCAAATATCAATCATAATCACACCAGTACCAAGCATAAAATCATATTTTATGCTATTATCTACTCAGATTCTAACTAGCTAGGCTCTGATACCAATTGCTAGTTTCACGGGGCCAACGGAAGCGAAAAAGGAACATAAATTCAAAATTTCATACCCGTGAAACTAATTCCAAGACCTACTAGAAGAATAAGAGTAAATAAAAGCGTACCTGGAATATTTAAAATTGTCGACCGAGCGTCCCACGCGTGACGCCTCTACCGGTATCCACACCCACTTTGTCGACGAGTTTTCGAGATCGGCGGTGCTAGCGACCAACACTCGAAAGAAACACCGATGCGACACCCGAAATTTTTAGACTAATGGACCTAATTTGAGTTCAACAATTCAACCCAAATTATATATATATATATATATATACTTGTATGCACGCACATATGCATACATCGTATATATATATATATCATGTATCAATGTATATATTTATATGTATTCTGCCCCCCCCCCCCCTTTTTATAAGCAACAGGGGAGGAAGAAATTCAATTCTAGCCGATGTGGGACAAGGGAATTAAGAATCCCAAATTGCCATGTGTCCTCACATAGATCGTGCATTAATTGGATCCATTTTATCTAATAAATCGAGTCTTATTAATCGACAAATTTAATCTCATTAAATATCCGATTAATCAGTCGCACCATAAATCATCTAATCTCTATTAGACAATTTTATTATTTCAAAATATCTCGTCAATTTAGTCGTAGTGTGTGACCCTGTAGGTTCCCAATTACGTTGATAGTAATATCGAAATCTCTATTTCAATATCACAAACAGTGAGCGGTATCTAGCAATGCATCTCTGTTACTCAAGTAATCTGAAAGTCAATTTCTCGACGAACCTTGTGACTTACGTTACCGTGTAATATAATCCCATTGTCCTCTATATCTCTATTGAGCCCAAGGCATGGTCGATGACATCCTTGTATGGCTTAATATATCTCTTTCTTGGTTTACCAGGTAAGTCTATCAGAACAAATGAGTTCGATATCGCTATATCGACTCATTTGGGTATGCATACACTTTTATACTTAACCACCAAGTGGCTGTGAGATATCGCTCCCGTTATGTAGGAGGGACAAATCCTATCTTAGTCACTCACGTTCCTCTCCATGCTCTGTGGTATACCCAATAACTGTCTTTATAACTAGCCTGTTACGGTGGCATTTAACAGTATCAAAGTATATGACATTACATGTAGGAATCCATGGTGACCTCAAGTCAAAGGATCATTACACTATAGTCATTTTGAGATATGCTAATGACAGTCGCGTAACAACCCATGTAGCAATCTCATAGCGGGTCAGTCCAATACACATTACTTTTAATGTATACATGTGGTGTGACTTGATATCTTCATATCTATGACCTGTGAGACTTGGTCATCAATCAACACCCACACTAGTCTAACCGTATTATCGTTATCCTAATTAACGATAATACTTTGATTAGGGACATTTAGGAATAATGTTCAGTAATTATAGGATCTCACCATCAAGTCACACTTGATGCCTATTGAACTTACTATTCCAAGGACATTATTGTGTAAAATCATATTTAGCGCAATCTACACAATAACAGAAATGCCTCGTAATATAATGAAATACATGTCATATTACAGAACTGATGATAGATTGTCTCTAGGACATACACCAATTCCCAACATTTTTAGCTAGCCACGTACATAAGCTGATCGAATTCGGTTTCTTCTCTTTGTTGGATTTCGAAAATTTTACGTGGAAAATTACAAACCATCTTTCCAATATCGAACGTGGTCCTTCAAAGTCGAAATACATTATCTTATAAATCAGATGCATATGGATGCCACGTGGTACAGATGATCTACTATACGATACGTACATACGAAAAGCTCCAAAATTGCTGTGGTCCTTCAAAGTCGAAATACAATATCTTATAAAACTGCTCTTTTATTTTCCTACCTTAGGAGCTTCAACAACAATGGCTATCTTTCCCACTTTAACGAATAGTGCTCTTTGTGGCATTCTTCTGACCATCATCATCGTCATCTATATCCATACCTCCAGGAAAATTACCAGACGACGGAACCAAATCAGATACAATGGCGGCGGAAAGAAACTCCCGGAACCATCAGGGTCATGGCCTTTGCTGGGTCACCTCCCTCTACTTGGATCAGATGCCCTCCTCCACCGGGTGTTCGGAGCCATGGCGGATTGCTGTGGTCCGGCCTTCTCAATCCGACTCGGGGCACACCGGACCTTGGTGATTAGTTCCTGGGAATTGGTCAAGGAGTGTTTCACCACAAACGACAGGGTCTTTGCGACGCGTCCCCGATCCTTGGCTGTCAAATTAATGGGCTATGACCACGCCATGTTGGGGTTCGCTCCTTATGGCACTTACTGGAGGGACATGAGGAAGCTCGTGGTAGTCGAGCTCCTATCGAACCACCGGCTTGAGCTGCTCCGCCCCGTCCAGGAGATGGAGATTAATCTCTTCCTCAGGGACTTGTACGAGCTGTGGGTGAAGAACGGGCATTGCCCAGTCCAGGTGGAGATGAAGGAGAGGATCGGGGACCTGACAATGAGCATCGGAGTACGGACCATTGCGGGTAAAAGGTACCGGAGCACCGAAGCCAGTGATGAGGAGTTGCGACGTGGCCAAAAGGCCCTGGCCGACTTCTTTCAGCTGGTGGGGCAGTTCATGTACTCTGATTCCATTCCGTCTCTTGGATGGTTGGATGTGATAAACGGTTCAACCAGTTAAGTGCGTGATGAATATATTCAATTCATGATGAGTCGAATTTGCCGTTAACATTAAGTGTACGACTACTGCATCCGGATAGGTAAGATGAAGAAGACGGCAAAGGAGCTAGACTGGGTGCTTGGGAACTGGGTCAACGAACATCGGCATCGATGCAAGAGGGACGCAGCCAAGATCGACAAGGCTGGACGAGACTTCATGGATGTCCTGCTCTCTTCCTTGGATGAAACTATACTGCCCGCCCATGAGATTGACACTACCATCAAGGCCACATGCTTGGTAGGTGAAATTAAGTCATAAACTGTGTGTTTGATTTTTAAAAAATTTTCAACTCTACTCAACTCAACTCCACTTATCTTCAATTCAACCACACAATCATTACTTTTTTTATTTTTTTATTTTTTTAACTATTTAATTCAATTTTTAACATTAAATTCTCTCAACTATTCATTACTTTTTCACATTTTTTTCCTTATAATTCAACAATATAATCATTACAAATCAATTAAAATCAAAACTAAACTCAACTCAACTCAAAAACCAAACACATTCCGTTGGCCGCTTCATGTGGAATCCACCTGGCGAGAGGACAGTGCCCCGGCAGTTGGCCGGTGCCCCCATTGCCCTAACCTTATAATGTTCCTCGAGATATGGCACCGCCCCGGACTCTTAACAGGATCAGTATAGCTTTCCGAAAAATGGGAAGTCCTAATCCTTAAATTGCTTGTGGCAGAGTCTAATATCAGGGGCCAACGACACCACAGTTGTGACTCTCATATGGGCAATCTCCCTGCTCCTGAACAACCGTGTGGCCTTAAAGAAGGTCCAAGATGAGCTCGAACTCCATGTTGGACGGAGCCGCCAAGTGGACGAATCAGACATCCCGAATCTAGTCTACCTGAATGCCGTTGTCAAGGAGACGCTCCGTCTCTACCCAGCGGCCCCACTCTCAGCACCACGAGAAGCCATGGAAGATTGCACAATTGGTGGGTTCCATGTTCCGGCAGGCACCTGCCTCCTTGTTAACATGTGGAAGATGCACCGTGACCCAAGAATCTGGTCAGATCCATCTGAGTTTCGGCCTGAGAGGTTTGTCTGATGCTTTCCAACAGCTTATATATAGTAATTTTCATGCTGGTTTTGTTGTCAAAGGCTCACTTTGAATAGACGATAACCTCCCAGTTATAATTACACGTGATAGAACCACTCAAATGATGATCTCTGAGTTCTTTCACTCGTAAATCTGGCAAGGTTCATGACAACCCATGAGAGCTTGGATGTCAAAGGCCGGGATTTCGAATATATACCGTTTGGTTCCGGAAGGAGGATGTGCCCGGGAGTGTCATTTGCATTGCAAGTTTTGCACCTGGCGCTTGCTAGACTGCTTCACGGGTTTGAGCTGGGAACATTATTGGATTTGAAGGTAGACATGACAGAGAGCCCGGGGCTATCCATGCCAAAAGCAACGCCATTGGACGTAGTTCTCGCACCAAGGCTGCCCTCGACATGCTACTAGCTCGAACTACAGGGGACTTGTCCATTTGTTGCTAGTTAACTAGATACAAAATGCCAAATCATTAATCACTTTTGGCAATTACAGTTGTTTTCACCCATCGGTCCATTGTCTGCATTTATTATTGCGTTCAATGTGTTTAGCCATTGCCATTCTCTTGGACAACTCCATTACTCTTTCAAATCACTGTAGAGATTAGGTGGGTGCCAGCCAATGACAGCTGAGAGCACAAATGGCAACAAAGGGTTTTCTCTCCACAAGCTTGAGAATCTGGAAGGAGCACATCAAGGTCTGATAGACATTCATGATCGCACGGCATTTTTGAACTGGCCACAATAGTTTGGTGCAGAAAATATGGTCACGAGTTGCCTATCTGCAAAGAATTCAAATCCATCTTCTACTACCTGAAAAAACAAATTGCCTGAGCATCATCGATAATTTAGATGACCAAGCAAAACAGTGGTTTACGAATTCCAAAGACAAAAAATCACAAAGTACACCTGATGAGCACGACAAACGAACAAGTTCCAGATCACGCTTTACTAAGAATTGTGAAACCTTATCGGCACCGAAGGTGTAGAAGACTCCTCTATCATTCGTGACCAGAGCAAATCACAGAGCCAGCCTGTCTCGGGCACAGCAATCAGGCAAGGAATATTTCTTATTTGGTCCAAGTTGCTGAGATCGGGAGAGAGTTCCCGTGGATGCAGAGTATCTTGTCATCAACACTAGCCGCGATGGGTAAGCAATTGAAAAAGTTGATGAAGACTTTCCAAAGCGTTGCATTGAACCGCCATTTACATTCATCATAGAACCCATATACCCGATTAATGGGAGCACACTCGTGATTCCCTCGCAGAAGAAAGAAGGTCCCCAGGTACTTAATCTCATAGGCAAGCAAGAGGCATATAGTCTCCAAACTCTTTTCCCATAATCGACATGGTTTCGTAAAAACAAGTAGTTGGTCTTAGGACCCAACTCAAAAAGCCTCAGCAAGTCGGTGTACTGCTCATGAATATCACCTGAAATCACGAACAAGAAATTCAAAATGCCGAGACATCAAATGAGGTCATTGTGGCCCATGGGGCCTTCCAAATTACGATAGAGTTTCCAGAATGAGGAAAAACTCGAAGACACAGAAATATGCCTGGCAATTTGATTGATTATGAGGAAATGATTCTACACCGCGGCAAAAATCAAACCGGGCAAAACAGAGACTAGCAAATGACAGGCAAAGGAACGCCTTACCACAAATCTTTAATCGGAGCCTTGAGCTCTAGCAAGTTGGGCTGCTGAAGAAAAATTTCCTTAGAGGTCATGTAGAGCTTCCTGATCCCTGCTTCAGTGAGTCTGACCTGGTTCCATAGCGGGACCTTCACAAGCCGTTTGATGGTGTCATCCAGGCCTGGATATCCGAAATCCTGAGCCAGAACCACCAATGCTTACGAATACCAATTTTAAAACTGAATCTCCTTCAAGTTATTTCATTTCTAGGCTAATGTATCATCAGATTATGCTTGTATTCGAAGTATTTGTCTATTCACCTTATTTCGAGTATGATGGTTCAACGCTTTAGCACCACTTGATCTCTGCTCTTTCTACTTCCCTTACTGCTTCGTTTCTTGGGGGAAAGAAATGAATTCTAACTTGAATGTAACGGATGCAGTTAAGCAATCTGATCATTTCAACACCTAACCATCAAACTGATCACTCGGATTTTCCATTTTCTGATTCCTTTATTGTGAACACCTATTTTTTCACATACGGACAAACATATATACATAAATATATATGCTCTTGCATTATAAATATACATGTATATGAATTGGGCTTATTAAATGTTTCATGGGCTTATGTGCAGTGAGCCCATAACATATTTCCCCTTCCTCCTCACATTTCGACCACCTTCCTCATATTTCTTTTCTTTATTTTATACTGTTCTGGCTGGGTTGTGGAAAAGAAAAGGGAGGAAAGAGGTTACATGGCCATTTTGTCTGAAACACAGAGAGAGAAAGAGAGAGAGAGAGATTGGAATGAGCTTAGAAAAATATCAAATAGAGAAAGAGGGAGAGGTATCGCGATAGGAAATCCTCTTACAAGGAAAAGCTCGACTTGCCCTTTGGTTTGATTGTCGACCGATTTTGGGTATTTAGTGTGAATTTCCTTTTTGTTTTGTCAGTTGGTGTTGCTGAAACGGGAATAAAGGGAAACGAAGAGAGTGAGAAAAGAAAAAGGGGGGATTTTTGCTGCAGCTCTAGGTAGAATTGTACAAGAGAGAAGTAAGGAATGGAGTAGAACGGGAATCGAGAAATGGTTAGGGCACTGCAAACGTGGAGCTCAACTTGCTTGCTTAGTTAATTACCCCAGTTTTCTGTATATTTTTCCCTGAAATTACTCTTTGGGTCGTCCATGTTGTTAGTAGTAGTAGATTTGGGTTGTCATTTTAGCAATTTGCTTGGATATTCTTTTGCATACTCTTGCCTACCTATGGGTACAATGAAGAGTTGGTTGATAAGATGGTTAAAGTAAAAAGGGCTATTAACAGGACTGATTTTGCTTCTTTGATTTCTTTGATTGTGTTGGGTTCCTTGTATGAATGCTAAGTGGTTGTTATTATTGATTATATCTGTAAGATCCGAAATTTTTTTTACGCGAATAAAGAATATTCAGAAAATTACAATCTCCGCTGTCATTTTGACCTGTAAAACAGCTGAGGGAATATATTTTTGGGAGTGAGCTTGACGCCCAATGAATAACTACAACCTAAACTAGCCGGATCATAGCATGGTTCAGTAATATCATAAAAATATCGTCGAAACTTCTAGAACTCAGATCGTTCCTGTGTCCATTCCCAGCTTCCGACCGAAATGACGGCTCCACACTAACAGCCTCTCTGTTCCAGACAGACCTTTTCTACTGCTCGGTTAAGACTGACTCATCGTGCCACATGACTCACCAACTTCCATCAATCTCAGTTGCACAACTCAAAACCTCACTACTCATTTTCAAATATCATAATCGATCGCATAAGATACATGCATGATCCGTAACATTAACATGTCTATGACAATGCAATTCTAAATATACTAATTTAAGGATAGGTTACTAACAGTGAAGTCCCCCGAACATCAAAATCTCGAAAACCGATCATTTCCTTTTTTTTCATAATTTTTCTCCATTTTCTCTCTCGGTCATTCAATCTCTCTGTCGCTCTCTCAGTATGTTGAAATTTTGCAAATGGAATGAAAAATGGCCGAGATAGAGAATTGCAATTTAAAGCAGTGCGTAAGGCGGTGGAATAAAAGCAAAAGTGAATAAGCTTAGCAGAGGCTTGACACATGGAAAGCAAAGCTAAAACTTATCTTCATAAAATTACAAATATTAGGTAAATCCATGAGATAAAAACCTCCCGTTGGGGTCCAGAGCTGCTGTAATCATTTCTTCAGTACAACGTAAGTAACCCTTTTCCCTAACACCTTAATGATCAGAGATCCCTTCCAAGCAGCCCGGAAGTACTCCAATTCTGCATCGGTGACAAGTATCTTCGGACAGAGCTTGTTCGAGAAGTCAACCATCGGCCTATCATCAATTAAAAGTCCTGCCGAACACATGCCACATCCCTTTGTTCTTTGCCTTCGCCCTAGTAGGACATCTCTGTAGCCTGCACCTTTGGATATTCCATCATCCTCGTTACGTGCACCCATCTGATCTTCTGGATCCTCATTACCATTCTCCGAATCCCCCAATCGGCATGCCTCAATCTTCTTTGCACGTTTGATGCTCCGACTGAATTGATCTGCTTCTTCCTTCGAAAGTTCCCCCTCCGAACCCCGATGGGATTACTGGTGCTTTCACGTTCTCCATTTTTTGAGCAATTTATTTTGAAAAAACCAATCATGATCATCTTTCCTTACAAGAAACGGCCCCATTAAATAAAGAGAATTCTGCAAACCTGACGTGTTGCTGAAGAAGTGGTTCGCAAGCAGGCGGGACGGGGGCGGAGGGCCGGTGGGCAGCTCCGGTGAAAGCCCCGATGCAGTTGCTGCAGATGGGACGAGAAACAGGGGAAGGTAGAGAGAAGAAGGGTGGAGGAGAGGCGGGCCGACCGTTGCAGAGCTCATCATCGAATTCATCGGGAATGAATGAATGAATGAATGGTACTTGAAAACCATCTTATCGGGTCTCACATCAAAGCTAAGAGGAAGGAAGCAGAACAACAGCGTTGACTTACAGGAAGAATTGCTGATGTTTCCTTCATCGTTTGTAACGGTTACTTCTGGACTTTGACAATGGCAAGGTGTCTACTTCCTTAAAAGGGAAAAGTCTGGACGCACCCTTTAGTTCAGATTTTCGTCCCATTTTGCAACATAATTTGAAAACTTATAGAGAAAACACCGAAAAGCCCCCATGATAGAGTTTGTGGAGGGCCTGAGGTCATCCAGTCAATTTACGCTTGCCATATCCGTATTTAAGGGAAAAATTTTCAGTTCAGTCACCAGACGTACGGCTCTATTTTTTCATTTCTAGAAGTGTTGTACTAGACTCTGCACGCAGTCGAATGCATGTGCATACTATCGACTCATGTCATATGAGCATCGGACAGCAACATGCAGGCTGCTGCCTGCGTCTTCCTCAAATGAATAGGAGTACGACAAAAATGAATGGGAATCGTACTCTTAGAAAAGACAAATAGAGCTCGAGGTCCGGTGACTGGATTGAAAAATTTCTGCCATATTTGAATATCGATAGTGTTACAAATTGTGTGCCCCCTCCGCCACAAGCTTTACTGTTTGTCTGATGGACATACTGAGGGCCCGAGGTAGCTTGGTCTTTACAATGGACCGTTAAGAAAATGCATTACGGGATACTGATGTGTTGCCCAAGCCAGGATGGCCAAATCGGGGTCTTTCCAAAGTGGATTCAGCCATAGTGGCTTTGGAACAGCCCTGAAAACCTACAGCTTTCTTGCTTTGTTTTGACTGTCAACATATATAGTCCAATCGTTTCTGTAAGCGATATGAGAGGCCATTTGGTGTTAAACCATTCAGGCTCTCAGACCAAGCAATAGAAAAATTGCATCACATCTTCGTTCTAGTCCTTTCTATGTAAATTCCATCATATAGACAATTTAATTCAAGCGAGCGAAACTAGCACCCCCAATCCTCCCCCCTTGGAATCAAAATTAGCAGAAGGCTAGTCATGTACATTTCAAGAGTCAAGGGCCGAGTTATGTAAAAAGTTGGTCGAGAACTCAATTAATGTAGCATCAATCTCTCAGTGACGAATTCGTTATTTTACTCTTCTTTCCCCGCAGTTTACCCCATTTTGTTGGCCTCTGCTGTATAGAGGAAGAAAAACAGAAAAAAGGGGAGAGAGGAGAGGGAAACGTAGAAACAAAGGAGAGGTTTTCTGCTGTATTTTACTTCTCATCAACTCCAAATCACCAAATTACATACTTAAAAGAGACAACAGAACTTCTAGTAAATAGCTCCACTGATGACTTCTTCTATTTCAAGACATAATCAAATTCATCATTTTTCCAATCACGAGGGACAGCAACACTACCAGAAGTGCCATTGAATACAGCTAGCGAACCACAATTGTTTCTTGATGATGAAGAAATTGAATGATCCGGCATTGACAAGACAGCACCGGCAGCAAAAATGTAACGAGAGAACAGAAGATGTGTATAAACATGTCGGCATGATGATATGCTGCAAACGTGAAACAGATCCAAATTCCTTATACACTGGCAAAATGGTAACTGTTCCTCCCCACCAGACCTAAAAAATCATTCTTACTTTCAACAAATCACGCAATAAAGAATTTGGATCTTTGATTGATCCGAAAGGCATATGATCATAGTATATTTCAGGGTTCTCAATGCTTCGGCATAGCAATTGGACTGAATTCACCGCATGGCTTCCCCGTCAAGTTACCTGCTTTAGTTTCTTGTTCTATAGTTATCGCATTTTGGGTGAACCTTGAAATGGTATGGCTGTACCCCCATTCTACATCAGGTGGAGAGGAAATCGATAGTGCAGATATTGCTGACGGGGCTTCTAAGGACCTAGACATGTTGGACGGAACTTGGGCTCCGTTGTCATCTTGGGATGGGAAGATTCAAGCTCCTCCAGAGTTTTTACCACCTTTTCCATGGAAGGACGGCAGTTGGGCTCGAGGGCGAGGCAGTTAAGAGCAAGCTGCGCTATCTTGTACACAGCCAAATGAGGATACTTCCCCTCGAGACGGGAATCCATGCAGCTCTTCAGCTTTCGCTTGTTGGTCAGAAAAGGCTTCATCCAATCTACCAGAATTTCCTGGCCTCTGGGCCGGCGAGGATCAATAGCACGGAGACCAGTCAGTATCTCGACCAGCACAACACCAAACCCGTACACATCGCTCTTAACATACAGATGCCCTATTTAAGAAAATATGCTAATTTAGATACTGTGTTAAGCTCACTCTGCTTCAAACTGTCTAACATGAAGAGAAGAATACCAGTGGAGACGTATTCAGGATCTGCAAAGCCGTAAGTTCCCATTACTCTCGTTGTGACATGAGACTTGCTTTCTGAAGGGCTAGTCTTTGCTAAGCCGCAAGTGCCCATTACACTTGTTGTGACATAAGACTTGCTTTCTGAAGGGCCAACCTTTGCCAAGCCGAAGTCTGAGATCTTGGCATTGTAAAACTGATGAACAGAACTCCATCAAATTAATTCAAAGACAAATTTGCCTTTAATTTCAATTTCTTAATGTTCGGTTATGGAGTCATATTCTACTTCATTTAATTCCACTTTATTTTTCCCTCAATTTAACAACACAATTATTACTTGTTTATCTTTTTTTCAATTTAATAATAAATTCTCTCACATATTTTTTCTTAACTATTATTACAATTAATTTTTTAATACTAAATTCTCTCAATTATTCATTATTTTTCCCTCAATTCAATAACATAATCATTATTTTTTTATATTAATTTTCAATTTACTAATAAATTTTATCACGTATTTTTTCTTAACCATTATTACAATCAATTTTTTAATAATAATAAAATTCTCCTAACTACTTGTGTCTTTATCCCGTGAAGTTAAGTAGAATCATACTCTATCCCGTTACCAAATGCTACCTTAAACTACTTATATACCAAATTTCCACAAGATAGCATATAAAGCTACTATTTGATCTCCTCAGAGGTTCTGAATCTTCCCGGCTGTGTTAGAACATGGGACCTTGTGTTTCGGTTGCAAAATGTTCTGACCATTATAGGGCCAAATGCGTCTTCTTCTAAGGATTTATTGATGAGACATACGATGTGATAGTTAAAACTTACCCCATCAAGTAATATGTTGGAGGTCTTAATGTCTCTATGTATCACTTGCATTTCTGACGTAAGCAGGAATGCCAGCCCTTTGGCCATTCCTATCACTATCTTAAACCTTATGTCCCATGGAAGCGCTCCTTCCCCTGCATCCCCTTCATCAATATAGGTTTGAACTTGAAAAAGAATTAGCTCGAACACAAAAGAAAAAAGCTTCAGTTTTCAACTTTCATAAGCAGAACATTGTCTGCATTCCTTGGCTGATAATTAGATGGGAACAAACTTGTATTTTTAACAAGAATCCGAGAAACTTATTTCGAAACAGATGCATATCTAAGCTGTGTTTCTGCATTAACTCGTAGACCAGAAGCAGCTCTCCGTCCTCAATGCAATAACCCAACAACTTCACCAGGTTCGGGTGAGAGAGCCGTCCAAGGAAATTTACTTCTGCCTGCCACAGGAAAGCCGACCGAGAACGGCCACTCAATAAGCTGTTATAATTGAGCACAGTTTTCTTTAACTGCATTCCGTGAAATTTTGCGGTTCTGCTTTTAGTAAATCAAACTCCCTAAAAAACACAACCGAGAAAAAGCTCCTCATCATCATCTCACCAGCCACTCTTCAATCCCTTGAAAGCCGTCAGAGTTCATTCTCTTGACTGCGACTGGTGTTCCACTGCCCTTCCGGGTCTTTGACGAGGGCTTGTCATTGATCCTGCCCTTGAAGACTTGCCCGAACCCGCCCTCACCAAGCAATGAGTCTGATCCAAAATTCTTAGTCGCACCCTTCAGTTCGGCAAGTGTGAACTGCGGCAGGTTTGGAAGTGGTGAGATGTGCCTGGTAATGGCATTCTCAGGGGATGCGTTGACCATCGTTATATTTCTCGTTGGTTCAGAGGCACCAACTGTATAGTCATACGTAAGGAAAGTAGAAGAAATGAGGTTACGCCAAATAAATACTTCTCAGCAGTAGTCATATCATTAGCATTTGCTGGAACTAGCATCTAATATAATCAACACGTGGCAAAATTTAACAGTTATCTCTATGCATATTCGTTCTGATCCATCGTGCGGTATAATAAAACTAGGAAATTTCCAGATCTGATTTCTGCTATGGCAAAACCAAAATTTTCTGTAGGGACCATATTCGGATTGCCATGACAGCAGCAACCGAGTTCAACATATGCCAAATGCGAAGCACTCAATCCTGCAACTTCTAACATGATTAACCCGTTTAAACATTCCCAAGGTAATTAAATTTTTTTTCCCTTCCATAACTTATACTGCAATTCGCACGTCAAAGAGTCGAGATAATATGTACCAACCCAGCTTAGATTACGACCATGACACAATAGCTCGAAGTGTTATGTTATGGTACCTTCGTTAAGATCGCTAGGGGTAGTGTCTGTAAAGCCCAAACAAATCCCCATAAAAGATAGGTGGGTTGATAAAGAGAGAGACCACCCTTCCGTCTCACTTTTTCTTTTTCTGAATATCCATACAAAAATAATTTCAATTAATACAAATCACAAAATAAAGACTAAAATTATAAATTCAAAAAATAACTACCACATACACCTTCTCTCACACACACACACTTAATCAGTCTTTGGTCTCTTTTCTTCTTCCCTCTAATTTTTATTAATTATAATTGTTTTTTTAAAATATAAATTTTCTGCATAATATAATTAGATTTAGTTTTATTTATTTTTACAATTCTTTTTATTTTAATTCGTATTTATTTTCCTTTTATTAATTCGCTAAGTACCGTGTAAATAATTTAATAATATTGCAGTTAAAGCGTGCATATTTTATTTCGCTCGCCGGTTACCTTTACTCTTAATAAATTCTCTCTCTCCTCAAAATTAACTTTATTTTTGGGTAATATTCGTTAAAAATAATAAATCATGCCTAAAGATTTTATTTTTTTTTGGTTGAGCTGAGTTCAATACGATTCAGGCTAAAAGATTATTAGTAATTACCAACGCAAATTGGTTGAAGCGGTTAACATCAAAGAGACATTAAACCAGAAATAAAAATTAGAACCTGCAAAAGCAATTTAATTTTTCCAAATCTTATATCCATCATCCCAGTTATCAACAAATCGAACTTGTTTTTGCTGAGCTTCTCGTCAGTGGCTGAACCGCCGACTCCCCTAGTCTATATATATATAAAGAAATAGTGAGCTGAATTTTAACGCCGCCACATCATCAAAAATAAAAAACGAGCTCTCTCATGTTGCCACGTCATTGATTTACATTAGGGAAATTATTATATTCTTATCAAAGAAATATTCTCATATAGATTATTTTAAAATTGATTAATTAATTATGTAATATAATAATAATATATATGAATTATATGCATATAACTCAACAAAATATACACAAAAGTTTCCTTATTTAATTAGAATCAACATATCAACGTATGTGTTTTTAAAGTTTCCTTATTTAATTCAACGTGTGTGTATATATATCACATGAAGAATCAACAAAAAGTGTATAATATTATATATCTATTCCAATTATGTATACACTACTACGGTATTTTGAATATTATATTTTCTTTTATTAAATTTATACATCTCTTTTTAGTTGACTATAAATATGTGTTTTATACTAATTGAGTTCTTCGACAAGTAACAAACAGTAGTTTCTGACACTTCTCCCCTCTCTTTTTCCTCCGCTCTTTTTTTAATGAAATTTCACATGCAAATTTTCTCCGTCACATTTGAAGCTCCCCAAGTCACGCTCCAGATTCAAGCAGTTTTCTACTCTCCTTTTTTTAATGAATTGTTACATGCAGATTTTATGTTCTATGATCGAAGCTCTCCATGTCCCAATCTAGAATCAAGTGGTAAGGGATTTGATAGACTCTATAGATTCAATAAATGATAGGTTCTCTAAAGAAGGTCGTTTCCCTTTTTATTGTGATGAATTGTCACACGCGGATTTTCTCCACTATGGTTGACAAGAATAAATGGTAGGCTCTCGAATGAAGATCGTTCTACTTTTTTAATTTTTGATGAGTTTTCACATGCAAATTTCTCCATTATGTTTGAATCTCCCTGAGTCGCGCTCCAGATTCAAGTGGTGAGGAATTCAATCGACCCTATAAATGCTACCCTATAATGAGATGATGTCTTAACTACATAAAAACAATTTATATAAGAGATGATCCAATTATATATATATATATATATATATATATATATATATCTTAGGAGTTTTGGTCAACAAATCAAATTTTCATTAGGTTTTTTGTACGATATCGATAACTATATCACATGGAGAAAATATTGTAGGAAAAAATAAATATTAATTATTTTTCATTATACAAAATAATTATTTTTTATAGAATTATTGCATTTTTATTCATTAAGAATCCAAAATTTTCTTATTTTAATATTTAACTGTTCCACAAATAATTTTCTCATAATAATGAGATACTATATAAATATATTGAAATATTGATTTTTGATATTTTGAATTGATCATTATTTTTTCTTATTGGATATTATATAGTTTTGAAAAATTCTATCTTGCGTTAGACATAATATCCGAGAAATCGAGATTTGATAATTATGAAGTTAAAGATATACAATTCCGAATATACACTATCCATTAAATATTGATTACAAATAGAAATAATTTCTTCTGATTTTATTTTTTACAATCTATAATAATTATATATATATATATATATGTCCAACCGCAAGTTATAAAATATTATGAATAGGCCTTATTTTCATAAGTTGATTTCTTAAATTTTTTTCCTTCTCTTTTTCAATTCAAATATATCATTTTCAATTGTTTTGTTTTTCTAAAATAATATTTTAGATTATGTGATTCCAACGTAGAACCATACAAGGTCGTGGAGGGGCAATCAGCCTTATATTAAACTTATTTATTTTCACTTTGACGGAATAAAAGCAATACTTCCCAACACAAACTAAATTATCACAATGTAATATGATTACTATCAATATAATATTCTAACATGATTATTTTAATTGAGAAAAATTGGAAACATTTTCCACACAATGCTTGGGTTTTCTTCTAGTTCATACTAATTCAGGAAGCAATGCTATTGTATTGACCAATGGTCACCATTTGAAACTACTGCAAGAACGCATGATCAAACTTCTGGAATTGCAGAGAACGTGCATACCTGACGTGCTGCTGATGAAGCCGTTCTCGGGTGAGCATAACGGGGACAGAGGACTGGTGAGCGGTCACTGCCAGAGCTCCAGATGTGGCCGCCCCAGCTGCAACGCCAGGGATGCAATTACCACAGACGCGGGGAGAATCAGGTGAAAGCAGAGAGAAGAAGGCTGGAGGGGAGCCTGGACGAGCCCTGTTGAGTTCGTCGTCGTCCCCGAGAATGAAGGAATGGTACTTGAAGACCATCTTCTTCTTCTTCTTCTTCTCCTCCTTGGGGCTCGAGATCGGAGGGAGGAGAGGAAACAGAAGAGATCACGCACTATACCTTATAAAATGAAACGAAAGGAAAGCAAAGCAAAGGAAATGAAACTACGGCAGAGACTTGAAGCTGACTTCTAATTCCACGTGGTTCCCTCCATCAGCTTGACGGTTCAGGCATGAGCGCGTTTGGGGCGGGCCCATCGGGCTTTCGGGATGATCTGAGAAAGAGATAATAGGCAATTTGGTCCACATCAATTGGATTCCTGACTTTTATTTTACATCAATTTAGTTCCTTAAATTTGAAAGGTACATCAAATGAATCATTGACTCATTAATTAGATCCCCCAGTTTACATAAACACATCAATTTAGTGCTTGAGTTTATAAATTTGCATCGATTTGGTCATCTGTCACATCAGATAAGTCCTTCTTTATTGAAAATACATAAAGAAATTCTTTTTGATACATCAATTAGATCATTCCGTTATGACGGTATTAAGTGATGACCATGTTACATTATTTAGGTCCTTCATTTTTCTTTTTTAATAGAAATTAAAAAAAAAAAAGGAGCTCCAATTGGGAGCTCCCCCAGACGAGGTCGTTGGAGGGTCTTGGACCCACGGTCAAACTCGCCTAGGGCGGAGGTTGCCATGGGGGAGCCCCCACCGGAGCTCCCCTTGATTATTTTTTTTTTTTTTGGTCACACAAGAAACGATGTCATTTTGACTATTCATATCAAAACGATGTTCATTTCTTGCTCTAATTTTAAGTCTTTAAACGACGAAACGAAGTCATTTTGATTTAGATAGTCAAAACGACATTGTTCCTTGTTTCACAGAAAAAAAAAAAAAAAAAGGAAAAGAATGGAGGGGAACCGGAGCTCCCCTCCTCTTCCTGTGTTTTCGAAAAAACAGGGGGAGCGGAGGAGGGAGCACCGGTGGGGGCTCCCCCCCAGGCGACCTCTCCCCAGGGAGCTCCGATGAGGAAGACGTCCACGAGTAGGTGGGACTGGGGCAGTGGACTGGTGGGTGGCGCCTGCAGCAATGAAACCCGCCATGCAATGCAATTGCCGCTGCAGATGGGAGGAGGGACTGGGGAAGGCAAGAGAGAACAAGGGTTGAGGAGAGCCCGGCCAAGCGTTGCAGAGCTCATCATCGCTTACGTCGGGGAAAAAAAAAAAAGTATGGCACTTGGAAACCATCTCACCTGGTCTTACATGAAAGCTAAGAGGAAGTAAACAGAATATTTACAGGA
Organism: Punica granatum; assembly: GCF_007655135.1. Lineage (NCBI taxonomy): Eukaryota > Viridiplantae > Streptophyta > Magnoliopsida > Myrtales > Lythraceae > Punica > Punica granatum. The sequence continues at coordinate 6,791,767 of NC_045128.1, forward strand.
AGAACTCCTGATGCTTCCTTCATCCTGTCCCATGGACAATGGCAAAGGTGTCTTACTTCCTTCGATTGGAAGGTTTGATTTTGCACCTTGAAGTCTCTCTGATAGTGGATCTGTTTTGCACCCTGAAAATCACGGCATTGAAAATGCACCTTGTAGCTTCAATTTCGGTCACATTTTGCGACACCATTCATGAATTTTTCCTGAAAACATCACCTTGAGAAAATCCCCGTGATAGATGATCCATTGGCAATTTGGGATAGACTCTTTCAAAGGTCCGAGGTAGTTTGGTCCATGCACACTTACAAATACTTATTCAACATCAATAGTATTATTATAAATCACTCAAGCTCTATTACGAGCACATTTTATTCTAGTGCGAGAAAGTAGCATTGAGCTATGTATATAAGCTGAAGCACAAGCCGCAAAAAGTTCCACTCTTCATTTCTGTATTGTTCGAATCCAATTATATTCACCACATTATTATGCTATATTCGGGTCTCGCCGCACAAAACAATCGAGATAAATATATATCTAGCAGTCACTACCCGCCGAAATTTCAGCCTTCTGCATCCCCATATCTTCGGTCTTTGCCTCGTCTTGCAGGGGATAAGAATCTCCAAAGAGGAAATAGGATTGATGTTGAGACAGGCAAACAGAATAAATGCAGTAATATTTTGTGGACCTACTTAAGTTTCCTCTCAGCTGGCTTTAGTATCTGGAAGGAGTGGTTTAAATTCTCATCGATTCTCATTATTGCGCCCGCATTATTGTATATGCCGCGGTAGTTAGGTGCTGAAAATAGAGTCACTAGCTGCCTCTCTGCGAAGAATTCGTATCCATCATCTACAACCTAGAAAATAGAATTGCTTGAAAGTGGGCAAAAGTAGCATAATCGTAACTTGACTTGATAAATGTGAGCATCCGCAACATCATGAAAATAGATACTCAAGAGGCTCTTATTTAACATGATAAACTAATGACTCCGAGGCAAGTTGATACTCTGATAAGTACGCCTAGGTGCACCAGTTAGATTTACTGACAAAATAATTAGCAGAAAAGATACCTGATGACCACGACAAACAAGATCCAGATTATGCTTCTTTAAAAATTCCGAAACTTTGTCTGCTCCAAAGGTGTAAGAGGCTCCTCTATCATTCACGCCCCATCCCTTCACATTATAGCGCGGGTCTGACCAGAGCAAATCACAAAGCAAGCCCGTGTCGGGCACATCAGTCCTGCAAGGTATATTTCTTATTTGGTCTAAGCTGGTGAGATCGGGAGAGAGCCCTCCGTGCACGCAAAATATCTTATTATCAACAAGAGCTGCGAAGGGGAGGCAATTGAAACAGTCAGTGAAGACTTTCCAAAGTCTCACATTGAAGCGCCGCTTACACTCATCATAGAACCCATAGATCCGATTAATGGAAGCACATTCATGATTCCCTCGTAGAAGAAAAAAGTTCTCGGGATACTTAATCTTGTAAGCGAGCAAGAGGCACATAGTTTCCAAACTCTGTTCCCCGTAGTCCACATAGTTTCCTAAGAACAGGTAGTTGGCGGTCGAAGGAAAGCCTACGACCCCAAAAACCCTCAACAAGTCATTGTACTGTCCATGAATATCACCTGAAATCACGAAGGAGAAGTCCTCAATGTGGAAACAGTAATCACGTAGCGACGAGATCTTCATAAGTGACGGTATAGCTCCACTACGAACTCTAAGAAAGGATCCATTTCTTTCCCCCATAAAACTCTTGAAACAATGAATGTTAATGCAAATGATTAAAAAAGAAAAAATAAATAAAGATGGTAATAAACAATTCAAAGAACAAAAGATAAAAGGTGAAGAAAAGTAGGTTTAAATAAAAGGACGCAGGTAACTACTGCTTCCGGAAATCGTTTGATAAAATTGAAAATGGTAAGTCTTTAAAAATGACTTTTCAGAATCGCAAAACCAAAACAGCCTAAATCAATTTGTCACACAACAGAAGAGGAAAATGAGTGCCTTACCGCAAATATTAATGGGAGTTTCAAGCTCGAGCAATTTGGGCTGCGAAAGAAAGATTTCTTTAGAGGTCAGACAGAGATGCCTAACCTCCTTCTCAAAGAGCTCGACCTGCTTCCCCGGCCTAGCCAACCGAAAATCTAAGAGCCGTCCGATGATGTCATCCAGGGCGGCATGGTCCAAAATGAACCCCTTAGCCTGCACCACGATTGCCTTCAGATCACGATAAAACTCTTTTCCGTTCCGGCTAATTTGTTTCTAGCGGTGACTCTCATTTCATTATTATCGGCCTATTGTTAATTCCTTGGTGGGGAAATGATCAGTTTTTACAAATATCAACAAAGAAAATGGGCGATTCCCTGACATGACGAAGACTTGTATATAGTCTATGTTTAGAATCTTCACTTCACCTTCCTCAGAGACACGAGTTGATGGTGAAGAACATGCATGGTGTAAAATTGAACGTGCTAATATCTTGTCTGGATAAGCTACCCCCAGTTAGTTCCATTTCTGCATACCCCATTTCCTATGATTATCATCCAGCAATGGTAGAGAGCTAAAGTTTCAAGATCATGATTTATGGAGTCGAGGAACAAAACCGAAGCAAAGACCAATGTGATACAAAAAGTTAGGGAAAACAGTAGCATGCTCATCTAGTTTATCCATCTTCTCCTTATCTTTCAGCCTTCTTCCATCGATTCATTGCTTTACTCTATTCGATCGCTGAATTCTCAGACTTATAATGATTTAAAAGGCTCCCAGAAATCAACATACCTTATTTTTACTTTGACTGTTCGGCACTTCAACACTCGCAGATTCTTGATTCTTCACTTCCACCGCTGCTTCGGTTCTGATAAAATTGATTCCACATGAGGTGAAACAGAAATTAAGCTAAAAATCATAACTTGCAAAAGCAATTATTTCGATCATCCCAAATATCAACAAATCGAACTTGTCTTGGCTGAGCTTCCCGTCAATGGCTGAATCGCCGACTCCCCTAGTTCTTATACTACTTGAGGAAGCAATGCTATATATTGTATTGACCAGTGGTCACCATTTGAAACTGTTGCTAAAACATATGATCAAGCTTGTGGAATTGCAGAGATTGTGCATACCTGACGTGCTGCTGAGGAAGCCGTTCTCGGGTGGACGGAATGGGGACAGAGGACCGGTGAGCAGCTGCAGTCACAGCTGCAGATGTGGCCGCCGCTCCAGCCGCAATACCAGGGATGCAGTTACCGCAGACGCGAGGAGAAGCTGGTGAAGGCAGAGAGAAGAAGGCCGGAGGGGAGCCTGGACGAGCCTTGTTGAGTTCATCGTCATCCCCGGGAATGAACGAATGGTATTTGAAGGGCATATTCTTCTTCTTCTTCTTCTCTGGGGTTTCAAGTTCAGAGGAAACAGTAGAGCTCACGGTCTACTTCACATGCTTTATAAAAGGAAAGGAACTTCCAGTCAAGATGGCGGGCGTGAAGTTCACTTCGGATTCCATCTCATTTCCCTCCATATTTTAAGTCGGTGGATGCATGAGTCAAAGGCCAAAAAAAAATGCAATGAATATATATATATATATATATATATTCCTATGCAATATAAAGTTGTTTCGTTGACAATGATCAATTATATGTATAAAAGTTGAAAAGCGCAATGTGACCTCTAAGCTCTAGGTTAGTAAACCCTTAGCTTTAGTGTCATTTTAGTTCCATTAGATGAATTTCACCATATGTTTTAGCTGGATCAAATTCAATGAATCGTTTCCGATTAGTCCACATTATTCATACTTACTAATTAATTATTAATATTCTTCCCCAAAAATGAAAAATTTACTTGATAATTGTAAAGGGATCTCGAAATATATTTTTTCATATAACTCAATTAGTTACGTACTAGAATTCACATAAATTTAATTTTGGAACAATAATTCGACTTTATGTTTGTACCAATTTTACCGTGGAATGCTCGGGTTATCGTCTGGTTATCTTAACTAGGTGTCCCACGAACAACCTTTGAAGACTCCACAAAGAAAACAATCTAGCTCAACACTGGATGTCCCCAATTACAAAGCATCTTTTTTTGGATGTCAGTTCGGATGGAATTGTAAGATTCCTACTAAGCCTATAAGCGATTGAGCCCATCTCCAATTCAAAAGCTGATAGGTTGTGCTACACAATCTCTTACAAATTTGTGGAATTCCTTTTATATTTTCGATGTGGGACTAAACTCTCAACACCCGCCCTCACGTGGTAACGTGTGGCCTTGACACTTCACCTACACGTGCCACGTGGACTTGAACACCCGCCCTCAAGAACTGACTACGAGCCGGGATTGGACTTCCGTGCTCGGGACTTAACCACGAGGTGAACTTTTTCTTACACCTCGGGCGAAAGGAGGGGGAATAATTGATAATAAGGCCACACTTGGACCGGACTAAGATAAGGCGTACTTTAGCTACCTCAAAACTAGACTTGGAGTGATGTGAGCCCACACGTGTGCGCGAAAGCGTAACCCGCTCTGATACCATGTAAAATTCCTACTAGGCCTATAAGCGATTAGGCTCATCTCCAACCCAAAAACTCGAGCTGATAGATTGTGGTACACAATCTCTTATAAACTTGTGAAATTCCTTTTATATTTTCGATGTGGGACTTAACTCTCAACATCCGCCCTCATGTGGCAACGTGTGGCTTTGACACTTCACCTACACGTGCCACGTGGACTACTTCCAGTTGGATAAATTTTTAAATAAAAATGGGCCTAATTCGGACTCGAGCCCATATGCAACCCAAAAGCTTAAGCCAATGGGTTACTGGGCCTTTGTATTTTATAAACTTCCCCATTTTTTTCTTTTCAACCGATGTGGGACATTGTGTCCTCTCACATCACCACTTTTTCTCCAACATCCCGCCCTCACGTGGTATCGTGTCGTCTTACACGAGCCACGCGACCTAAACCAATCGACGGGACCACTTGTGTATACACACTACTTAATCACACCCGCCCTCACTTCGAAATCCCGATATCGGACACAACGGGTGCCTGCTCGAGGCGCATGCTACGCTTACACTCGAGCCTACGGGTCATACAGACCCGTGCATACACGCACTATACCGCACTAAGGCGGCCTTACACGCCCAAGATTATAACCATGGGCTCTGATACCATCTTAAATTCTACCGGGCTTACATGGGCTTAGATTCAATTTTCAACTTAAAAGCTCGAGCTTTTAAGTTGAAAGTTTAGTCCAAGCCTATATAAGCCCAAATGAAAACTTAAGATGGTATCAGAGCCCATGGTAATGATCCTGGGGGCGCGTATGTGTAGGAGCTCACACCACGCCAATGAAGTTTGAGTCCGGAAGTAGAAGTTCGGCTCGTAGTCATTGACCCCCCTCGCCCGAGTGTGGAAGAAGAAGTCTAGCTCGAGGTAGTTAAAGCCTAAGTCCAAAAGAGAGGAGAGACCGGCTTGAGATAAGTTGTTGAGGGCGGACAGTTAAGGTTCACGTGACACATGTAGGCAAAATCATGAGAAAGACCACACGGTGCCACGTGAGGGCGGGTGTTGGGAATATAAAAAGTTAATCCCACATCGGAAGCATAAAAGAAAATAGAATAGTTTATATGGGATTGGGTCTCACAACTTTTTAGCTCGAGCTTTTAAATTGAAAGTTGAGTCCAAGCTCGTATAAGCCCAAATGAAAATTTTAAGAGGGATGCCCATGCAACGTAACTTCGCATCGCTTTTTTAACTTCGAAAGTGAACGACCAACGCAAGGTGTGAAGACTCCATGGAGATTTTCATTTCTGGCTTTCCGCAAGTGGTAAATGACCGCATTCCAGAAAGCTATAGATAACAGTGAAGTTATCAACAACTCTTGAAAATTACCGTGGACAAACGGTTCGACAATATCATGGACAATTGTTCCGTGACTATCGTTGAATTCTCCACTATATTCGTGAACCTTTTTTAAAAAAAAATATTTGGGGACTACTGAATGCACACTCTTCCTTGCACTCTGATTTGATCAAAGAAATAGAACAGAGAGAGGGGCTTGGGAGGTTAAACGAAGCCAGTATGGTTACAGTGGCAAGTTGAGTACAGATGGAGTTATGTCCAAGAAAATCAACTAGAGAATAATTCACTGGTGTGGACAAAAAGTTTCATTCGATATGGATGAAGGACGTCAACTGTCAAATGTCCACATTTTCATATCTTAAATGATTGGTGCCCAAAACATCTGTAGTGTCAGTTCGGTTTAGGAACTGTGCAAGATCGGTTGTAGTAAGGCCTGAACAACTCGGTGCTAGGCAATGTTTGTGCCGTTGTGCAGTACTCTCGATTTAGCTCGCTCATAGTTCGTCTTCCCATTGATGATTAGACATATAAAGCCTCCTGGCTACTCTCTTTCCCCACATTATTATGGACTTGTGCATCTCCTGAGTTTGTGTGATTATATCTGGGATCCGACCACCTTCAGGCTCCATCAGTGTTTGTGATAGCAGTGCCATAGTTCAGGACCTAGAACGTACCCCATTGATGGCCAAGCAATCTGTGTGAAAAGCCTGATTTTATCGTTATGAATGATATGACATGCGCATCAGCTGAAAACTCAGGCCTTTATTTTCTCTTCAAGAATTTCGTACAAAATAATCGTTGTCCATGTGTAATAGATCCTCGAAACATCATATCAGATACTTTTTCTTTTCGTTTTTTTTTTTTTTTTTAGAGTTCTAGATTTGGTGGTCAGAGTGCATTGGAAAGGCAAGCCCTGCTGGTTCACGTCCTGGCAATAATCGTAAATCATGTACTTGCCCTGGACGGCCTTCATTTTCAGCCATGGCGCAGAGGTGCCAATCGAGCTGCTGCAGGATAAGGCCCTTCCATTGAGCCAAATACAGGCTTTATTGGTATTGAAGTTCCTGAAGGAGGCAGTTAAGATTGCGAGGGTCTAGTTGGTCTTCACAAGCCCTCCTCTGGTGGTGGCCCACTCGTCTACATTCTATATGCTCGAGTATACTCTCATGGGCTGGCTCTTCGGGTATGGCACCCCCACCACTTCCAAGTTCTTAAACTCCCTTATCGGCGTGCCATCAACATAGATACTGATGTACAGAAACAAACAAATGCAATGATTATTAATGTCAACTTGATAACATATGTAGATCAATACGTACATAACCAGTCGTAACACGAAATATATGGAACTTGATACTTGCACAACATGGGATCGATTCCAGAGCACGGAGCACGTGTGGAAGTCGACGGTCGGGTCGACTACCACAACATGGGTAGTTGTTCGCAGCAAAATCTCACAGTCGCACTTCCCCTCCTGGTTGGTAGATATGTCTGTGACATGAAAGTGCCACGACATCACTTAGGCATATCAGAGATACCGTGTCCCAAGTGTGAGATTTTTTGACAACTTTGGAAGTCCTCACCTAATAAGTGCAAAGTGCCATAGGCTTGGAATTATGCAAAACTAACTGGTAATCGGGGTTTGGATTGATCAAACGTTGCTGACAGAAATCTAATTTCAAGTAGTCAACAACCCTTAAGCACTAGCCTGTAATCGATCATCCATATTATTTATTTTCTGGCTTCCATTTGGCTGTTCAATGATTCAAATTTCATATCCAAAATCAGACTAACTTTGACAGCAAAAGGAGTGCCAGTCTTGTGGATAAGCATGGAACCAATTGAACTTATTTGAGTTTGTGACAATCTTCATACAAGTATATGGCCATTAAATCGAAGAGAACTATGTGGACCTGATGTGTTACTCAGGGAGCGGTCCACGAGTAGTTGGGATTGGGGCAGAGGACTGGTAAGCGGTGCAATTGATGCTGTGAAACCGGCAATGCAATTGCTGCTGCAGATGGGAGGAGAGACTGGGAGAAGGTAGGGAGAAGAAGTGCAGAGGAGAGCCAGTCTGAGCATTGTGGAGCTCATCATCGCATTCTTCGGGAACAAATGTGTGGTACTTGAATACCATCTTATCTGGTCTCACATCAAAGCTAAGAGGAAGGAAACAGAACAACAGCGTTGACTTACAGGAAGAGTTCCTGATGTATCCTTCATCGTCAGCGACGGTTATTTCTGGTGTTTCGTTCGCAATGGCAAGGTGATTACTTCCTTAAAGTGGAAAGTTTGATTTTGCACCCCGAAATTCCTGGCATTCCGGATGCACCCTGTAGCTTTGACTTGGGTCCCATTTTGCACCACGGTTCGTAAATATTTACAGAGGACGACATCAGTAAGGACCCCATGAAAGACTTCGATCATCAGCAGTTTTCTGGTAGACTTTGTCGAGGGGCCGATGTAGTTTGGTCAATTCACACTAGTGAATCCTTATTCAATATCAATATTATTATCAATCATGTAAGTTCTATTGCATACACATTTTATTTAAGCGAGCAAATGTAAGTAGCATCGTGTTATATATTGATATATGAAAGCTGAAGCACAAACCATGAAAGTTTCATGTACACGACAATTAAAAAAATTTATTGAATCTTTGTTTCTTATTATTTAAATTCAAGTACATTCATAGCATTGTTATGTTCTACTCGGGTGTCACTGCACAACTCAATCTTTGCAAGAAGCTCCAGAGGACAACCAAGGCCAGAAAGGGGCTAAATATGTAGCAGTCACTGCCTGCACGGAATTTCAGCCTTCTGTGGTCCCGATTTCTTCAGTCTTTGGGTCATCTTGCAGGTGACGAGAATCTGCATGGGGAAACAGAGTGAATCAATGCCAAGACAAGCAAACAAAATAAACTCAGTAATATTTTCCGGAGGGCCGCCATTTGGATTCAGAGTTAAAATTACTTTGATTTTAATTTTGATTTTGATTGTGGAAAATGACAAATGAGATGTGATTATAAATTTGACTTGAGAAACGTGTGTTTTTGTTGTGTAGTATGTTGAGTTAAAGTTAAAGTTAAATCAAATTTCTTACAAAACAAACGGGGCTGCCTGTCAGCTGGCTTAAGTATCTGGAAGGAGCACATCAAGGCCTCGTCGACACTCATAATTGCACCGGCATTATCGTACTCGCCGCGGTAGTTAGGTGCTGAACATAGAGTCACGAGCCGTCTACCTGCAAAGAATTCATATCCATCTTCTACAACCTAGAAAATGAAATTGCTCGAGTGTCACACAGGGTCAGAGAACTTGTTCGGAAGTACCACACTGTACTTGGAACAGTAACTCGACTTGACAAATGTTTGCTTCTGCAACATTTTGAAACTAGATATTCAAGAGATACCTGATGACCACGACAAAAAAGGTCTAAATCAAGCTTCTCTATGAATTCCGAAACCTTGTCAGCTCCAAAGGTGTAAGAGACTCCTCTATCATTCATGCCCCATCCCTTCAAATGACCGTCCGGATCTGACCAGAGCAAATCACAGAGCAAGCCCGTGTCGGGCACATCAGTCGGGCGACGTATGTTTCTTATTTGGTCTAAATTGGTGAGATCTGGAGACAGTCCTCCGTGCACGCAAAATATCTTGTCATCAACAATGGCCGCAGCAGGGAAGCAATTGAAACAGTCAACAAAGACCTTCCAGAGCCTCACGTTGAAGCGCCGCTTACATTCGTCATAGAACCCATGTATCCGACTAATAGAAGAACATTCATGATTCCCGCGGAGAAGAAAAAAGTTCTCCGGGTACTTAATCTTGTAAGCAAGCAAGAGGCACATGGTCTCCAAACTCTGTTTCCCATAGTCCACGTAGTTTCCTAGGAACAAGTAGTTGGTTGTTGGAGGAAAGCCTCCGTACTCAAAAAGCCTCAGCAAGTCACAGTATTGCCCATGAATATCACCTGAAATCATGAATAAGTATTTCTCAATGTGGATACATCAAATCAGGCCATGACAAGATCTTCGTAAGTAACAGTGTAGCCAACACCATAAACTCAAAAATTGAGATCTATTTGCCCCAACAGAAAAATAATATTGTACAAATACACTGGGGAGGCCCATCTTTCCCCATAAAACTCTTGAAACAAAGAAAGTTAAGACAACTGATTGGAAAAAGCAAAAAAGAAAAAAAGAAAAAGGTAATGTAAAGATGAATAATGATTCAGACAACAAAAGATAAAATGTGAAGAAAAGTATGAAAATTATGCTCTCAGAAATCATCCGATAAAAATGAAAATGACAAGTCTTCAGAAAACCGATATTCCCTGACAAAACCAAAACAGACAAGGTCAATTCTTACGCAACAGAACAGGCAAATAAGTGCCTTACCACAAATCTTAATGGGAGATTCAAGCTCAAGCAAGTTGGGCTGCTGAAGAAAGATATTCCTAGAGGTCACACAGAGCTGCCTAATCTCTGTCTCTGAGAGCTCGACCAACTTCCCTGGCCTACCCCGACCTTCTAAGAGCCTAATGATGATGTCATCCAACATGAACTTCTCAGCCTGCGCATCAGCCTCAACAATTATTGAACACGAAAACAGATGATTTCTAACATGATGAGGACTTTACGATCTATAGTTGGCGTCTACACCTTCCTTAGAGACACAAGATGAAGGTGAAGGACACATAATGGTGTAAAATCTAACCCTGCTCTGCTAATATCTTTTCTAGATAAGCTAACCTCAGCTAATTCCCTTTTCATGTCCATTAAGTATAGAGAGCTAAAGTTTCAAGATCGGTAGAGTGGAACCTAACTTAACATACAGAGTCCAGGAACATAATCGAACCAAGGACCAGTTTGATACCAAATGTTGGACAAACCAGTAGCAAGATCTTGTCTAATTTATCCGTTTTATTCTCCGACATCCTTGTTCGATTGATTGTACTCCGTTAGAGAACTCAATGACTCGTAGATTTGTAGTGACTATGAGGCTCCCCGGGATCAGCTTACCTTAATTTTTTTAGTGTGACAACTTGACGTTTCAACACTCGCAGATTTCTGATCCTTCACTTCCGCCGCTGCCTCGTTTCTGATAAAATTTGATTCCACACTAGGTGAAACAGTAATTAAGCCAGAAATAAAAACCATAAACTGCAAAAAAGCAATTAAATTGTTCCAACCCTAACAATAACCGTCGTCGCAACTATCAACAAATCAAATTTGCTCTCATCGAGCTACTTGTCAATGGCTGAATCGCTGACTCCACCGGTTCATACTAATCCAGGCAGCAATGGTATTGATCAATGATCACCATTCGAAACTACTGCTAGAATCTATGATCAAGCTTCTGAAATTGCAGAGAATGCGCGCACCTGACCTGTTGCTGCCGCGGAAGCGGCTCTCGAGCCGGCGGAACGGGGACAAAGGACCGGCGAGTAGCTGACACGGCTGCCGCCGTGGCAGCTCCAGCTGCGAAGCCAGGGATGCAGTTACCGCATATGCGAGGAGAAACGGGTGAAGGGAGAGAGAAGAAGGCCGGAGGGGAGCCGGGGCGAGCGTTGTTGAGGTCCTCCTCGTCGCCGGGGAGGAAGGAATAATACTTGAAGACCATCTTTCTCCGGTGTTGAGATCGGCCGGAGAGGGAAAGGCACTTTCAGTCAAAATGGCGGGGGGTTGACTTCAATTCCCATCTCGTCTGCCAGTTAACAGTTGAGACATGAGCGCGTTTGAGCCGCGTCGGCGCGTCGGGAAAAATGCAGTTTTGGTCCTCGATCTTTTGCGCTTTCGTCGTTTTCGTCTTAAACCTTTAGTTTTTGCCATTCTCATCCTTAACCTTTTGATCTTTGGCTGTTTTAGTCCTATCATCTATCTTTCTTTTAAAAACCTCATTTTCTGTCCAAAAAATAATATTCAAAAAATTGATCTAGTTATAATTTTTTTGAAAATAACAAAAAAGCTAAAAAAAATTTTAAAAAAAAAGAAACGAAGGCGGCCCTGTCAACCACCAACCCTCGGACGGAGGTCGCCAGCGAGGTCCAACCCTACCGACGACCTCTGTTAGGGTGGGGGGTGATGGCTTGTGGGGATGTCCCTAGCCTCCTATTACCCCTCGATTTAGAGATCGGGAAATCCCTTGATCTCTGAAATCTGGGCAAATCTAAGGGGCTGGGGGCACCCCTACCGATCATCACTCCCCCGACGGAGGTCGCCAGCGAGGTCCAACCCTACCAGAGACCTCCGCCTAGGGGTTGGTGGCCGATGGGACGCTCCAAACTCCTTTTTATAAGATGTTTTATAATTTTTTGCTTTTCTAAAAAATTTCATGAAGTATAATTATTTTTGGATGGAAAATGAGTTTTTAACGAAAAAATGGATGGTAGGACTAAAATGGAAAAAAAGTAAAAGGTTAAGGATGAGAATGACAAAAAATTAAGATTTCGGACAGGTTGATGACCAAAATTATCTTTTTTCCTTTATTTTTTATTTTATGGAGGTGGTTGAAGTTAAAAATTGCCATTAATTATATATCGGTAGTTTATGTTACTAGGTGAAAGACCCGCGCATGTTGCACAAGCTAAAATTGTTATTATATATATAATATAATTCATGTATTGTAAGACGCTAAGCAATTTCACAATTCTAAGAGCATACTTTCTTGGCTTTTGTTGAGGATTGATCGTGATTTTTGCCGCTCAAGTTCCCTTCCTTGTCACAAACACATGAATTCGAAAATGTGTTATTTTTCTTTGAATATGAATATCAATGATCAAATAATCATATTCACTTTATTATAAATGTGCATATTATGAATATGAGATTTATGAAATTCAATTAGCGTGAGTCTTTTCGATATCTAGAAGTTAAGTGAAAGTATAATATCTCACCAATTGTCATATAATTATTGGTGGTGACCTGAAAGGTCACACAACTAAAAACATTCTTAATCCTATGTGGCAAATCATGATTCTTTGTCCTAATTTAATTTTTTGAATAAAACTTCTTATTTCATATATATTGTATTACATTTATTTACGCAAAATTAGATATTAAGACTAAGGAAAATAATAATGCGTAACACCGCGAACATGATTGAAAAGGAAAAAGGGGGTGTTAGGACAAAATTGAAAAGGTCTTTAAGTTGAGGACTAAAAGATGGAACAAACGGAAAACCTAGCGAAGGTACGAGACGAAGACGATTTGAGAAAAGAAAAATGACTAAAACGAAAAAGCAAGTAAAGGTAATAAATTCTGGTTATAATTTACGTACTTAAAGTTCATGGAAAGAAAAAATCGCAATCGCTATTACAAAATAAGAATAATAAAGTCAGGTATATAAACAAAAGTCCTAAAACTGCAAAAAGAAAAGTCTGCTTTGCAAATAATGAAAAGAGAACAAGAAAAATTGTAGAGAAACTACCATCGTTATGAATAAATAAATAAATAGAAAAATCATTTTGAGTTAGGAAGAGATAAAGTATAATATATACATTGACTAAAAAATTAGTAGACGAAATTGATAAATAAGAATTGAAATTATCCCTCTTATAAATAACAATTAAGAATAAGGTTGTTCTTCCAAATATTGACTTTCCCCTTTATGTTGGAATATATTAATATAGTTTGTAATTACATAATTTCTTATAAGAATTTATTCTTCTTATAAATATTGGCATGCCTCTTTGAAATATCCTATAAATTTTTCGGTTAAATCTCCTCTAATTTTATATTGGATTAAAATATATTAATTCAATATATATTATCTATGTGAAATATTTTGAATACTAATTTACATGATTAAACGTCTATATATGTTTAGGTTGATAGAATAAAATATATTACCTCAATATACCTTTTGAGTTATTTAAAATAGTTATCCATATCTATGCCTTCTTATATTACAAAAGGGAAAAAAAAAGGTTGATAAGGTAACATCCCCTTTTCAATTTTATCCATAGTGAAATAACTAAAACATTCGATTATGAAGAAATTGAAGGCAAGTCAATAATTTCGATTATTTTTTAATCACCTCCCAGTTCCTATACTTTCTTCCACTCTCCCTCTCTCCTCTGTTTTTCTCCTCTCCTCTCACGGTTAATCTCTCATTCTTCCCTTTCTATCTCATCTCATCATTTCTTTAATTTTCAGTTATTTTCATTTATTATTTACAAATAATTCATATACATATTTAAAATCTCTAAAAAAATAATAATATTTCTTCATATATTCTAAAAGGACACAAAAAGAGATGGCACGTTGTGCTTGGCACAAGCACAGGTCTTATTTGTATGATTGAATATTTACATATTTAATTTGATGATGTGACTATCGGAGAATGCTTTCATTAGATAGTGAATGGTCATTAATGATACGAGAGAATATAGTTTTTTTTTCTTTGGGTTGGGGGAGCGGGATTGTTGAATTTTAATAGGGTCGGATGGGGAGAGAATATTGTTTTTATTTTTGATAATGTGGTTGTTTCAGAGGTCAGCAAAAGATCAGGATGGCTTCAACACGTGATCTCCTTTGTATGACATTGTGAAGCTAATTACTAGGAAGATATAGACAATAAAGTTGTCAACAACTCTTGAAAATTATAATGGACAACACAACAGCAGTTCCAACATTAATAATTGTTTTATGCCTATGCTTCACTACTTTTTGTGATTTTGGGGGGCTACTGATTCGAGGAGGAAGGCGGATCGGATTGATGAATGAAGTCTTCTTTGCACTCGTATTTAATAGTAGAAATTAATAGAAGACAGAGGGGGGTCGGGAGGTTAAACGAAACCGTTGTGAAATGCTCGTAGCTTGGGTGTCTTAGATCTATCTTCTATTTGTGATTGAAGAGTTGCAACAACTATACAGATTGATGTCAATGTATGTTTCATATCTTAAATGATTGATGATAATAAGATGTAGTTTCATATACCGTTCTGGTTTAGGAACTGCGAGTTTGGTTTTCTTTTTTTTTTTGCTGAATAATAATATATTTCATTAATAATAAGAAGTGTCAACTACATCTACAACTGGATTTAGGTCCGGATACTCATCATAAGTACATAGTGAATGAAAATTTGACATTGAGGCAAATTGGCTCATGTCATGGCGATAGTATTGTCTAACCTAGGAATCTAGGAACATAACCAGATCGAAAAAAGATTTAGAACATAAATTATATCCTTAACTATGCTCCTAATCTCCCAATGAGCGCTATGTGGGTACAAAATGGCTTCTACCAATAGTAAAGCGTCGCATCGTAGCCAAATCTTTGTCGATCACCTTTCCGTAGCTATGGTTAGACCGAGGAGAGCTGCTCGGGCCTCTACCTAAAGTGGTTTGTCCTCATGAGAGATCTAGAACCATGATAGTATTGGAGGGCTATTCGGGTACTGTATAACTCCCGAGAGGCATGATCGGGTACTATTCCATGATGCATCCGTACTAATGATGCTCAATTCCGGTCCTGTAGGTTCCTATGATGCTTTGAGTTGCAGAGGTGATGTGTGAGAGCTTTCTTCTTGTTGGCCCAAGTTGCTTCCACTCTTGTTGTGCTCCCTGAAAGACCTTTTGATTCTTTTAATAGTTTCGTTGAGGTATGCTAGTTTACCTGCATGCAAAAACATCATTTCGTGAATTTCATAATTGATAAAGAGTAATTGCTGCATATAGAGAAAACTTGGTCTTATCAAAAGTGTTTGATAGAAACGAATATGGAGGGCAACCAACAAAATTTATCAAATCCTTAGCACTAGTTCTCGGGATCCTGCTTGATTGAAAATCCCAGCGTGATTCCCTCCAAGCAACACGATAGAAGATACAATCTCCATAGAGATGGTCTAATCTATCAGAGCTAGTTTGGCAAAGAGGACGGAACTGCGAGTTTGGTTACATAGGTGTTAGGCAAATTTTATGTTGTGCAGTACTCAAATTGACCTCGTTTGTAGTGCGTCTTTTCAGGTAAACGGGCATCTGCGACCATCTTCTGAGTCGTGATTTTATCTGGAACCCCACTTTAAAGCTGCATGCCTTCATCAGTACTGTTTGCGATTGAAGTGCCATATATAGTTCAGGACCTCGAATGTACCCGTTGATGACCGAGTAATTTGTGCAAATCAGCTGATATTTAAACCTTTATTTTCCGTTGAGAGATTTCGTACAAAAGAATTGTCCCCGTGTAACAGATCCTGAACATCATATCAATTGCTTCTTCTTTTTTTTGTCGGTAGGATCCTAGGATTTGGTGGTCAGAGAGCATTCTAGAGGCAAGCCCTGTGGGAACCTCTTCGTGTCCCGGCAATAATCGTAAATCATGTACTTGCCCCGGACGGCCTTCATTTGCATCTGCCCTGCATCGTCGAGATTCTGGGTCAGCCACGGCGCAGAGGTGCCATTCGAGCTGCTGCAGGATGAGGCACCGTTGAGCCAAATACAGGCTTTCTTGGCACTGAAGTTCCTGAAGGAGGCAGTGAAGGGCGCTAGGGTCCAGTTGGTCTTCACGAGGCCGCCTCTCGTGGCCCAGTCGTCTGCGTTCCATATGCTCGAGTACACTCTGATGGGCTGGCTCTTCGGGTACAGCACCCCTGCCCCTTCCAAGTTCTTGAACTCCCTTATCGGTGTGCCATCGACATAGACACTGTTATTCAGAAAAAAAACAATAAAACGGTTATTACTGTCAGCTTGATAACATAGGGAGATCGATACATACGTACAAAACCAGTCGTAACACGAAATATATAGAACTTGATACTTACACAACTTGTGATGGGTTCCACAGTACGGAGTACGTGTGGAAGTCGATGGTCGGATCGAACCACAGATAGAATTGCTGCTCTCTGTTGCCTTGCCCTTGGGTATAGATGTTCGTGTGAAGAACGTAAGGATCGCCACTCAAGTTCCCCAAGAATTCAAAGTCTATCTCATCCCAGGACGAGCCCTGTGACCGCAACTGCAATTATAACAATCACAGACATTAATAAGCATACAATCTCGCGAAAACCAGATAGAAAACCAAACGAGTATTTGCAAGTGTCAAGTGATGATAGACTTACATAGTAGGCAACTACGGTGCCAGCTGAGTTGCCTGGGACAAGCTTGATTTGCATATCAAACTTGCCGTACAGGTACTCATTCCTAGACTGGAATCCTGATCCGGATGCCTGGTCTAGAGTCAGGGTCAGCAGCCGGCCCTTGTTCAAGATCTTAGCGCGGCCGTCTCCCCACGTGATATCGACATCCTGGGTGAAGTTCCCGGCATCCACAACCACCGTGGAGCTCACTAGAATGGCCAAAACCAATACCAGAACGAGCATTTGTAGACGAAAGCGGTGAAGATAGCAAGGATCGAAGAAAGCAATTGAAGAGTTTAGTACGTATTGTTTGTTCTTATTTAATTTGTGGCTTTGGTGTATTTGTGGAATGTTCTATGGAAGAGTTTTGGGGATTCCTAGGTATTTATAGGAGGACAAAGCCGCGTTGATAAGGACATACGAGAAATGGAATGATAAGAATTGGCGTTTGGGTTGGTGAAGAGAACAGCTGGACAACAAAAACCAACATGAACAATTATAATATCATATGTACTTACAATTAGTGGTGGGCTTAGTGATCATCAAGGTTAGACTATGCCCTAGTAGATAGGCCGTGTCGTTTACGCAAGAGCTACCTATCATAATATAAGTTCATGCAAAAGCATATAGTTATGGAGATGAAGAAGCAACTGGGCACTATCTACAGAGCTGTTGCTTTTTACTATTTAAAGAACTACTTTCGGAAACTATATGAATGTTCATACTTTTATTTCAGTTATAAAAAATCCCCATAAATCTAGTACATCAAAATAAAAATCTTAAATATCTAATAAATTGATATAGATAATCTCATTAGATATCGAACTTAAGATTTCTTGATCACCAAGCGGGAGGTGCACCGCTATATTATACCCTCTCTTGATTGTGAATGTTCATACTTTACCAACTAACGTATATGTGAGAAGGATGCATTACATGAGAGCTTGGAGCTCGAAGGAGTGAATAAACGTGTTATCACATATGTGTCAGTTTGCCCTTTTTAACGGCTAAATAGATAAATTCATCAATTTGAAGTTCGCAAAATTTATATATGATATTATAAACGGATCTTCTAAACTCCCTCAAAGAAACATTCCTTGTATATTCTTCAAAACTATGAAGTTTTTTTTATTGTAAAAGAGATTCATAAATCTAATATAAAAAATCATCGGATCAAATGGATCAGTGAATAATAATGTCGGTAAAGACTTTTCTTTATTATAAAATTACTCGGATTTGACCCGATGATTCTTAATTCATGGAATTTCCCATTTCATTGCCATATATTTATATATTTTATGTGTGCAGTGAACGAAGTATGGATCTAAATGCAAGTTTTGTCAATTACATCACCTTCCATGCCTACATACGAGTGGATAGGAAGTGCATGTATGATGTTTGAGCAAAATCTACAAAGGCATGCAAGATACAGTGATATACAATGAATAGATACATAAAAGAAATGATTTATTTTACTTTATATTATAATGTGTGAATATGCCCACCAATCTTATATCTTATAAAAGTAAAACTAGAATACAACTCGCGCCATGCCGCAGGTCAAAAAAAACATTTTTATAAATTTCTTAATTTATCACAGTAATTTGTGTAATAACCAATATAAAGTATAACTAAAACTAATTATAAAATTATAAAACTATTTATGTTTAAATATTATGAACAATCGATTCTTAGTAAATAATCTAGATTGTCTATACAAGGTTGTACTAATTAATACTTTATACGGTATAAAAGCTCATATTTTCTCGTAATTTAAATTGTCAATATTTCTAATTTAGAAAATTATGATCACAATATAATAAATCTTAAGTTGCCACTAATTTTAAGTGCATGAAATTCATTTTGCAGCATAGAAGTTTGAAAAATTCATTGAGAGTATCTCACTGTCACAGCCAAATCATAGTTCAAGTGAAAATTACTCTCGGTCAATAAGCAAGCATAACCTTGCATTTAACCAAAACAATTTGGACATCTCTAACATCAAAGATGAAAAAGAAACAATTTAAATTAGTTGTCCATTGAAATAGGCATTTTACCAACATGGGTTGGCTTCGATGATTCGGCATTTATTTTCCTAAAGCAGGTCAAGTTCAAGTCTTGTGAATGGTGAAAGTGCACAATTGAGAGGGTTGGATCCCTTATTAAGTCGATCTTACTCAAACTTAGATTAGTTGGACTGGTTGAACTCCGGATACCAGGTGGTGCACACCAAAAAGAAAAAGAAAAAGTATTATATAGCTAATAAGTAAAAATTTAAAAATAAAAAAGAGGAGTAGGGTGGGAAAAGTCACCGTGCTCGCCCCCGCATTGCATTGTGGGACCTTTAATCACTAAAAAGGAGTAATACATTGACCTAACGATCAGATCATTTGGCGTAACACGTTGATCAAATTACATGAAAGCTTATTGGGGTTAGATTTGAAAACATTAAAAGGAGTAAAGCGTTGACTTAACGGACGGATTGTTTGGCATAATGTGTCAACTAGATTACATGGAACTTTATTCGTATTGGCTTTGGAAACACTAAAAGGGGCATATTGCGCTGACCCGACGATCGGATTACGTGGTACCGATAATGATTCAATTGAATTACATGGAATTTTATTCGAATCGTATTTGAAAACACTAAAAAATGGAGGAAATTAAAAATTAAAAAAATAAAAATTACAAGTTGATAATGTGGTACTAATCACGTGTTGGTCGAATTATGTGGTATCGATAATGTATAGATTGGATTATGTGGTATTTTATTTGAATCATATTTGAAAACATTAAAAAATGAAGGAAATTTAAAAAATTAAAATTTACAAGAAAGAAGAATTAAAAAAAAAAAGAGGAGGCGAGTAGGGAAAGGGTTCCCACTCACCCCCTGCAGGCGAGAACATGCTTTCATTTCTTTATGTAATGTAGTTTATTCGAATTGTATTTGAAAACACTAAAAATGGAGAAAATTAAATAAAAATAAAACTTACAAGATGATGACGTGGTACAGATATGGTGTCAATCCAATTACATGGTACTAATAAAGTGTCGAGCGGATTACGTGATATTTTATTCGAATCGTATTTAAAAACACTAAAAAATGGAGGAAATTAAAAAATTAAAAATTTCAAGAAAGAAGAATTAAAAAAAAAAGAGGAGGCGAGTAGGGAAGAGGTCCCCACTCGCCCCTGCAGGCGACGGCCTGCTTTCATTTGTTTTATGTAAAAATGTAATGTGATTGTTGCTTGAGTCTTCTGGGGCTATAAATATGACGTGTCCTCTTTTTTTTCATTCTAACCAATTTTCTTTTCTTTTTTTAAAATTTACCCACAAATTTCCATTCTTTTTCGTTGTGATTCATTCTTTTGATTTCTTTTTTTACATTCTCCAAAAAATTTCAAAATTAACATGTCCTAGTTATTTATACGTCAATTAACTAAAACACTTCACATCCTACAAATTGTTGAGTACAGTATCATTTTAATACTCACGAGCATTTTTTTCTTTAAAATAATACTACAGATAATATTTTTATATAAATTTATGAAAAAATAACGATAAAGTGAAAGCTATTAAAGTATTAAGATATTTCTCCATTATAATATTTGTGGCTCTAATCAATCTCTCAAATTTTTCTGTCTATATTTTTTTCTTATTTTTTAAGCAAAATTTATTATTGTCAAATCATTATCTCTCTCTCTCTCTCTCTATATATATATATAAAGTCAGAATTCATATTTTATTAAATTTATAACATCTCAACTAGTCAATCTCAGAAAACTAATGTATATGATATAATAATATGAGTTAACACGTACGAAATGAGTTAATTTCATTAAATTTTATTTATAAACTCAAGTACCACCATATCTATCCCATTGAAATTTTTTCCCGTCTAATTTATTTCTAAATTTATGTCATTCTTCTTCGTTCTATATACTTTTAAAATGGATTTCGGTCTTTATACTTTTATTCATCTATGCTTTTCGAGTGGAATTGGCAAAACAAAAATTTTATTTATAGATAAATAATAGAAATTTCATGAGTTATATAAATTGGTACATTTGTCTATAAAAAAATCAATATCTTCAATAGTTTTTTTCAGTAGAAAAGCTGGAATAACGTCTTAAAAAAACTATGAAGAACAAAGACGGGACGTGATGACCCCTACAAGTAATATCTTCAATCTTATAAAATTAGTTAGAGTCTAGCATAAGCATATCTATATATAGAATTCTTGCCCTTCTACGTATATATTTTTTAATAGTTATTTTTAAAAATTGGTATATGCTCTTGCGTTTTTGCACTTATCATATCGTTTGATTAAGCTCCTCATTTCCTTTTCTTCCCTATCTATATGTTCATTAAGTTAAGACAGTTACGAAATTAGACTACTCTATTTATTTTAAAATAAGCCATACTATATTAATTTATTTATATTTTTCTTTTCAAAATTAATAATTTCCTCTATCATATTTCATCATGAGAAAAAAAATGATTGTTGACTGAAAACATTTTTGAAGACTCGTGGCATTACGCAGATTTCTTCCTAGTAATATATTAAACTTCTTGGATGCATTTGTATTAGGGAAGTCAATCCCGGATATATTGCTTATTAATTCTATATCTTTATTTACCCTGTATCTTACCATATTCACTGTAATTAGCTTGCTGTATTTTGTCTTTCCTATTTTAAGCTTCTAGACAATTTTGGTGTATATTAAGTCATGGATGTACAATAAATCGTGTGAGATGAGAATAAAGAGTATTCCTTTCTCCAAAACTCACATGGTATCAGAGCAAAAGGGATCTCTGAGACTTGTGTAAGAGTGAGATAATGAGTAGCAGCAAGGGGAAGATGATTGATATCACCTCGCCATATTTTCTGAGTACAGCAGATGGCACGGGAGCCGTACTCGTGACTTGCAAGCTCACGGGGCACAAATTATTCGACCTGGTCAAGGGCCATGTTGAACGCCTTACAAGCCAAGAATAAACTCGGCTTCGTCGATGGAAGTCTGGTGAAACCTATAGAGACAGCAGAGGAGTATAGAGCATGGAAAATTTGCAATGCTACTGTTGTTGCTTGGATTTTTAACTCGTTAGATACAAGTCTACACGCCAGTGTTGCTTATGCAGGTGAGGCTAAGGCACTCTGGGATGATCTGAAGCAATGTTTTTCTCAAGGGAATGCAACAAGGATTCAGCAGATCAAGGCAGAATTGAGTGTTCTGAAGCAAGATGGACTCACAGTTGGGAAATACTACACTGTATTGAAAGGGTTATGGGATGAGTTGGATGACTACTCGCCAATACCAAAGTGTACATGTACTGCTGTGGCCGAGTTTGTGAAGCAAAAGGAAGAAGAGAAGATTCATCAGTTCTTAATGGGGCTGAATGCAGAAACATTTGGGACTGTGCGATCCCAGATTTTGACATATGATCCTTTACCATCAATGGCGAAGGTCTATAACATGATGATCTTGGAGGAGAGTCGAAAGATGGCCACGAGAAATCGGGATATTAGCATGGAAGGTACTGCTCTCGCAGCAATGGGCAGTGACCTACCGAGAAGGAAAAGCTGTAGTTATTGTGGGAAGAATGGTCATGAGAGGGCTGAATGTTATCGTTTAATGTCTTGTAGTTATTGTGGGAAGAATGGGCATGAAAGAACAGATTGCTATCGGTTGAATGGGTATCCAGCTGATAAGGACGAAAGAAGAAATGGTGTTGGCAAGAAAGACACAAACTATCAAGGAAGGAGTTTATATGCAGCTGCCCCCAGGTTTCGACTTGACTGATCGACACCGTGTATGCCGTCTTCGAAAGTCCCTATATGGCTTGAAACAAGCCTCCCGTAATTGGTTTTCCAAATTCACTTCTGCATTACGCGGTTTTGGCTTTGAACAATCTGCAGCAGACCATTCATTATTCACATGGTCAAAGAACAACGATTTTGTTGCCATTCTTGTCTATGTCGATGATATTATCTTGACAGGAAACAGTCCAGCTCGTTGCACAACCATCAAGGAATTTCTCAATCGTCATTTTCGCATCAAGGATCTCGGTTATCTAAAGTTCTTTCTCGGTATTGAGATAGCTCGTAAAGGAGGCCAAATGTTTCTTTGTCAACGCAAGTACACATTGGATATATTGACAGAGACTGGCATGCTAGGAGCTAAACCTACCACTTTTCCTATGGAGCAACAACTCCGGTTGTCTATTGAAGAGGGGTTGAGGTTTTCGGATCCTAGAAAGTATCAGAGGCTCATCGGACGTCTTGTATACTTAACTATCACACGACCGGAGTTGAGTTATCCGGTTCATATCTTGTCTCAATTCTTGCAAGATCCAAGACAACCGCACTGGGATGCTGCGATGCGGTTACTTCGATATCTCAAAGGTACACCGGGTCAAGGAATAATACTCAAGCCATCATCTTTCCAGTTAAAAGCATACTGCGATTCAGATTGGGCTAACTGTCCAATGACTCGCCGTTCTTTATCCGGGTATTTTATCACTCTTGGGGGCTGTCCTATCTCTTGGAAAACCAAGAAACAGACCACGGTTTCCAAATCATCTGTTGAGGCGGAATATCGTTCCATGGCGGTTACTACGAGTGAGATATTATGGTTGAAGAGTCTACTTCGGTCCTTCAAGATTGATCACTCCGAGCCTGTACAATTATTCTGCGACAGCCAAGCTGCTCTCCACATTGCAACGAATCTGGTATTCCATGAGAGGACAAAGCATATTGAAATCGACTGTCACTTTATCCGAGAGCATCTACAGTCGAGAACCATCATTGCCTCTCATGTGTCTACTAGGATACAACTAGCTGACATCTTCACCAAAGCACTTGGAAAAGATCGCTTTAAATTTCTTCTCGACAAGTTGGGCGTTCATGATCTTCACGCTCCAACTTGAGGGGGAGTATTAGGGAAGTCAATCCTGGATATATTGCTTATTAATTCTGTATCTTTATTTACCCTGTATCTTACCATATTCACTGTAATTAGCTTGTTGTATTTTGTCTTTCCTATTTTAAGCTTCCAGACAATTTTGGTGTATATTAAGTCATGGATGTACAATAAACAGTGTAAGATGAGAATAAAGAGTATTCCTTTCTCCAAAACTCACAATTTGTCCCGGGCGCACCGATTGCTATCTAGGTTCTCTTGCCTGTGCGGGCTAGGATCGTATCTTAAGTCAGACTAGTATCTTTACAGAGAGAAACTAGAGATAGAAGCTCTGAATTGTGTATAACTTCTTATGTGTGTGACAAATGATTGCAAGGCCCCCTTTTATAGAGTACAAAGCCAACCACCGACATTATTGTGGGACTACCAACTACAGACTCATCTCCCAACTACCTTCTCCTGACTATAATTGTAGAAGACTCTATAAAGTCTTGAAGAATGTAATAGATTCTAGAATAAGGTACAAGTGTGGAGAACTTTCTAGAAGGAGACGCCCTCCCGAGACTCCTGGGAACTTGTAAAGTCGAGAGTAAAGGATCACTATATGAGCCTCCATGTCTATTGTCCTTCTTGGGCGTGCCCAAGTGTCCGTACCACATGACTCGTCCATGACACATTGTTCTACCTCTTTGATTGGTCAAGAGAATGCTTCGGAGAGTTTCGGAAATGACGGTGAATTTTAGCTTTGGAACTTCCACAAGTGACCATCTCAATAGTCGATCGTTCATTATTATTCGGTGAGTACTCAATCTCGATCAATTCAGTTCAAACCAAATTAACCCATTTAAAAGAAGCTCTTCTAATAAAATATTTTCTCAACACACAAAATTTGAATTTATTTGACTCTAGCAGCGGACAGCATCTAAAATCTAGAAATCTCACATCAAAAAGTGAAGAAAAATCTTAAGATTGCACCCTATCAACTCGAATATGAGGATTACTGATTCAACCAATAAGCCCCGGTAAAAGTTTTACCGTGGGAAATGATTAATAGTTGTTTCTCGAATGATCGTGGAGATGCCCGGCCGCCGGCAGCAGCTTTTGGGGTAGACTGCCCACTGGGAAAAGCTGTCGGGCGAGTGCGTTCCACATGATGAAAGAATGTTCGGGACACAATAGACTAGGGACAACACAAGCAACCTAGAAATAGTATTATTGGTCCACTATCCCTAAGTCAACTCCAATTGTCAGTTGGCACAATCAAGTCTTCTAAGGTTCCTGTCGACGAATAAATCATGTCCTTATAAGTCACAAATTGACAGGCTTATTCGGCCTCCAATGTCGTAATGCCTTCAACTACTCCCGATAGACGTCCATTTTTCTCCTCTTTCTTGATTGCATTGCAACAATTTCAATCGACCTCTCTCATTGACTTCCTAAATCTCGCTTTATGTTCATACAAAACAAGGTAACATACGTACCGCGTTGTGCAGGAAAGAATTTTAATTTTTTAATACGTAATGATTGAAAATAATGTTAGGTAGGGTATGTTCGGCCAAATAACAATGTATCAATTAATTTTCCCCATCTACTAATGTAATCGATATAGAAACTAATCAAATTAACCAATAAGCAATAAAGAAAAAGAACATTAAAAATTTTACGTGGAAAATTCAAATGTAAGGAAAAATTACGGGACTAATTCCGAATCAACAATTCATTGTCAATGAAGATTATATAATGTTTTTCATCAAGGGTAAATCATTGGATCGCCAAACTTAAGAGACACACTCTATTGTATCACCCAAACACAAAAACTCATTGCCCACAATGAGTGCATTACAAAGTCAGCTGAAACAGCACCTACATAGCTCAAATGGGAATTCTGACCGTTCAAAACTTAGCTCCACACATTGTGAAGTCGCTGCTAAAATTTCGTCCCAATCGAAGTTCGTTTGATGTCCCGATCGAGGTTGGATCTCTAGCTGGTCTTATTGAAAACTGCTATGTTTCTTCTCTGTTTTGCGTTACTTTCTGTTGTTCTGATCTCTGTATTATGCCGCCTCTTGCTCAGCTGTTTTGTTGAAAAATTAACCCTAAGAAAGGTGGATCATTGGGCCTATTAAAGTCCGATAAAAGCCTAACAAGATTTGAGCCCAACTTTCTCCAAATTAGAGAAATGCCCAACAAGTAAATATATTACGAATTTTTCAAGAAAATATATTAAATGGATTGCGATTGTTATCTTAAGGGGGGATTTTGTATCCTAAACAAAAAACACAGAATAAAGAAACTATTTAGAATAATCAAATAATTAGAAATTATACCACTTCGAAAAAGATACTTAAATATATGTTACAAAAATAAATTTCTTGAAGTTAATGAAAATAAGCCAAATACTACTTTGTTTTAAATCATGCTTTTTAATTAATCTTTCGACACCATTACTTTTGCTCTCTAACTGATATGAGGCTAATATAACATCAACTTATGGTGACACACTTAGTACATCAATTCAAGTGTTTTGAATTTTTACTATTTGTGTTTAATTATACTATATACTAAACACTTGAAGTAAGATACTAAACACTTGAATTGAAAGTAAAAGTAATAAGCACTTGTATTAATTAGGAGTACTAAAAGTAATAGAAATTTGAACAGAAATACTAAATACTTGAAATGAAAATATTAATACGTATTACAATGACTCCATCTCATGCTAAAATAATGCAATAGCACCATTTAAAATTGTTGGGAAATAAACAAATAAATAGAAACCTCAAGACAATGTTGATACCTAACTTTAAGCTTTCTCCCTCTACTTATGGTGATTCTCTAATATGTTATTTTCAGCCTCAAATATTTTATATGTTTAAAACTAATTAAGAGATTTTAAGTACGTTATATGTTTTATAGCACTCAATGTTATTGAGGGACTAAAGAGTTATTGCACAAGTGGTCTGATTTGATAATAAATCCGAATTTTGACCTCGTTTTCTATATCATTCCTTACTGTTTTGAACTTTTGTTTGATTCTAAACTGTAGTACTCCGGACAAGACTTTCAAAAACACCACGAGCCCCTCAATCGGAGGTTCAATGCAAGAGAAAATGTTCCCAAAATCAGTCCTTTGGATAGGAAGGAGAAACTTTTGTTTTTATTTCGATTAGAGGAGTAAATATTTTTTATTCCAATGAGAGGAGATACCGTGAGGTCGGGAGGCATTGTGCAAAATTTTGAAGGTTGGGAGCAAACCTAAAAACACCCAAATACTTCAGGGGCAAACTACATTTAGAAGCGGGTCACAGGCCCAGCTGCTTTGATGAAGAGGATTCTTGCAGGTGTTAGGATAAAAGTGTCTGCTCTTCCTAGAATTTCTTCAAAAGTTGTAAATTCTCAGATAGCTAGGCATTTATCTGTTATAGGCCTTTGCCAAGGCCTGGTTTCAGGGTTTTTCTTTCTATGATTGTCTGGGGTTTTAAGATAAGTTATCCGATTGGCTACTCTTGGTGAGTGGACGTATTGTTGTAAGTGATTTTTTCTATCAATGGAAGGATCACCACTTACCCAAAAAGAAAAGATATAAATATTTTCTTAATAAGTTCTCATCATAAGATTTAAAATAATTCAAAAACCTTTAAGCAATTTTATTTTCACTGTCTCTTCCTATGAAATAATCCAAACAACTCTCTTTTTTTAATCTTTGGGTTATGCTAAATTATCATATTTTGTTTTAAAAAATTGAAATTTGTGCTGGTGGGTCAATGTATAATCCGGCCCATATGCCTCGAGTCAGGCCCAATGGTCCCTGCCATTTGAAGTAAGGCCCCTCAGCTAGAACGGCTCAATCGTCTCCTTTAGGCCCAATAAACCTGAGTTACATTAGGGACACAAGAACCGCATAATAATTCATTCCAAATATCGAACCACTTAAAATAACTCCTTTTTTTTATCTTAACAATTAGTCTCATCTGAATTACTAGCGTAATCCCTTTTCCTCCAAATTCACTCGTACGTCGACATGTGCCAATATTCCAACCAATTGAGAACATTAATTCGACTGGTATATTGAAGTCCAATGACGACCTCCTTCTCAAGCCCTTCATTTCAATGAACCTCATAACATAGTAATACTACAAGACTAGGAGGTCATGTTAGTAGCAACCGAGAAAAGATACACTTTGCGTCGACCCGCTGATATAGACTTGAATCGCGCACGTCCTAGTTTGTATACAATCAACGGTTATCGAAAACTAACTGGGCAGGTTTTCTAATTCTAATCTGTGAAATACAGACTCACAATTCAGTTGTGACCCCATGCTACATTGTTGTTAACTTTTTATACTTGATGTTCTAATGCTTCGTCACTATTATTGTTGTTTTCACAAATTTTGTGAATCTTGTGGTCTCCGCACTCGAGGTGTTACGCAAACTTTTATAGAGTTTGCTCTGGATGTTATTTACATTAATTTTCTCAGAATTTCTTCTTTCATGAAAGCCCATGGTGTAACCTGTTGCACCATGCAATCAGAATAAACTGCTAAAATTTATAGTAATTATTACTTGAACTTTTATTAAACTGGTGAATATACAAACCTTCTTTGATACGGTTAAAATACATAATATTCGAATGACAAAATATATAAGAAAACTCTTTTGAAAAAGAAATATATAAATTATAAGTAAATTAATAGTATCTTTTTTTGAATGAATTTATGACCATTTCTGGTCAGAAATATTTTCTTACTTTAATTTATAAATAAATAAAATAAAAAATAGTTAATAATATCTATGAGGGTTGATGACATAAAAGAAGTAAAAATTTGGCCTTTTTATTATTTCTAGCACGAATTTTTTAATTGAAAAAATTACAAATTATGAGTTTCTTATAACGTTTAGCATGCCATTACTTTCTTGTCAATTTTAACGGATTTCTCTAACATGGTGCTACATTGTAGACATGACACATGAAAATCTACCAAGTAGTCCTCATGGGTATTTAAATATTAAATAAAAATAAAAATTATTAAAGGAAACTAATAATATTCACAAAAAATATTTCATTTAATTTTATAATAAAATAAATAACTAATATTAAATTCAATGGAAACATATATACGTAGATACATTAATAATAGTATTTACATATGTGTAACATAAAAAAGTATATACAAAATTAACATACTAATGACAAATCACTAAATCTAAACATATTTATTAGTTTTTGTACAATTTTACTAAATTATCCCCATTTTTTTTTACTCTATTGAAGAAAATTAAAGCCGAAGATAAGAATAAAACTATAAAACTACTTCAATTTTAAACTTATATATCTTTTCTCGCTCCTCCATCAATTCATATGTGGTTATCTTTCACTCTACTTTTACTCATTTCTTTCAACCCCCACTCCATCTATATCTCAACCTAAGTTATTTTTCTTTTCTTTCACTAAAAAAACTATTTTTTTTCAATCTTCATTTAAATTTTTTAAATTTTTTAATAATAGCACAACTATGTAGAATTTCACATAGTATATAATGATGAAAATACAAAAACAACGTTTTAAACTATTTTTTTTTTACACTCTGCATAGCTCTAGTGCAGAATCTAGTATACGAATAATAAATATTTCATAAGCACGATCAAAATACTAGAAATAATTTTTAAAAGATGAAATTAATGCAATTTAAAAATAATTTATTTCAAGAAAATTTTTCTAGTTGATATATTTTTCTGATTTGATCTTTCATTTTAATAGAATATCCTTAAGAAAAAATAGAGAAATGAATTTAAATTTTTAATAAAAGTTTACAAAATAATTAATAAAAATATTATTTTCACAAATAGTCTTGCAATGACACCCATAACTAGAAAATTCAGAAAAATCTGACTCAAATCGATCAAAAAATTTCAAAAATTAAAGACCTTAAGGGTTGGGTTTAAATTTGAAAGAAAGAAAATTGGAATGAAGTTGATTGGATAAGATTTTATGTATATATAAATTTATTTTAGCAATTCATAAATTATATTATAATTTATAATTAACAAATAAAATTAAAAAAAACAATACACTTTAGATCCCACCTAGGCACACGAGTGAATTTAATTTCAGTTGCGAATTGATAAATTGCATTGATAATCGATATTAAATTTACGTTGGAAGCAACTTGTGTCTCCCTTTTTACACACGTACCCTTGTGGAGTAAGAACGTAAATGTACCTAGAGCTCGTGAAAGAGGACATTGACGGCATGAAGACTTTAAGCTTGTGCAACATTATTAACAAGTGCTGATAGCAGACATTACAGTGGCTATGGATAAAACGGTAGCCGATGTCTGTAGACGAAAAAAAACAAAAACAAAAACAAAAACAAAATTTATGATATAGTATCTCTTTTCTATAAAATTCTTCTTCTCTTTCTTTCTTTTTTATTCTCCCAAATACATACTTTTGTGTCCATAGAATCCCATAAAAAATTTGATTGGGACCTTGAAAATAATTTACCGATGGCATAATGTCTCAAATAATTTTTTAAAATAAATTAATATAAATGTTGAAAATTTCGTCAAAAAATAGATATTCTTTAATCACAAGATATATGTCGGTAACTCATCAGAAAGTATCCATCTATAAAATAATTTTAAAAAAAATCTTGATATAAATTTTGAAAATCCATCAATACATATGTAAATTGGAAACATAAGGGAAGACCATGAACGTTGAATGGAGAAATTATTTCATATTTGATATGTTCGTTATAGTGAATAATTATAGGAAAGAACATGCTATGTAGTTTTTATAGTAAAAACGTGTGAAAGCATGCCTTAAAATCGAAAAGTCATGAGAAAGAATAGGTATAAGTTGGGCTTTGAAACTTGAAAAAAAATAAAAGGATTATGATCGAAGAAAGAGAATACAATAAGTTTTTTTTCCAACGAGCAAAGTCAAAGAATAAGAATAATTAAAAGGAGAAGTAATTAAAAATCGAAAGAGAAAATAGAAAATATACAAATGTAAATGGGAAAGGGGAGAGAGGAACCATGAGCGTTGAATAGAAAAGCTATATTCATGTTTGATGTATTTGTCAGAGTGAATAATTATGAAAAAGAACATGCTAGGTAGTTTTTATAGTGAAGAAGTATGAAAGGGTACTTTGAAATCGAAAGGTCATGATAAGAATACGTAAAAGTTAATTTTTTTATTAAAACGAATGAAAGGATGTTATGCTATTGAAAAGAAGTGATGTTTAGTAGCATTCACACTATTTGAGTAAATGATAAAATAGTAATATTATGGGCAAAAAGGGAAAAAATCGGAGAAACACTTTGAGAAATGTTGTACTTTAAAAGAAATATATAAAGTTTAACTCGGCTGAGACAATATATGATAGAATATGTGAGGCAATGAATATTGAGAATGAGCGATGAATAGAGAGTTGAAAGTGTGTGAAAAAAAAAGTCATGCTAACAAAGCAGACCAAAAATATGGGAGTAAAAGGTATGAAGAGAAATGTATAAATTTATGAATGATACAAGTATTTTTTGGAATAAAAATTGAGAAAATAGGAAATTTTGAAAACAACTACATGATTCATAGTGATGAGACAAATAATATATGAACATGTTAGGATAACAGACGTTGAAAATGAACATATGGTGTAATGAAATTTTGAAACTATAAATCATTATGAAATAATAATAAAATAAATATACTTATGATGAAAGCTAATCCAATTGATAGATATGCAGGTTAATAAAGCGTTGAAAATGAGCATTGAATAGAAAGTGCTTATTTATAAATATAATGAAAATGTGCGACCAAAAGTCATGAGTTGAAAAGATGTGATGAAAAGTCATGAGGACATTTTTGAAATATTGAAAATTATAGAAATTTGCCATATATATTATAGATTGTTAATAGAAAAAGTAAGTTGCACAAATTTTTTAAAAAAATTACACATATTCTGAGATAAACTATTCAAATTTTAAAATAAAGTTTACTATTTGAAAAATACTTTAATTTTTACTCACATTTTTAATAAAAAAATTACATAGAAGATAAATTTAATAATTTATTTGATGGTAATAATTCCGAATTCAAAGCATGAAGTATATGGAATATATGCTAGTGGATCAACAGGAAAATGAGTGAACGAAGTCATCGTCATCATCAGCATCATCACCATCTTCCCCTTCTGGCTTTGTCTCTTTCTGGAATAATCTTTTTTTTTCCCTTTTTAATATATATTACCTCTTCTACTAGAGAATAATTAAATCGTGACTTTTTGGGGCAAAGATGAAAAACATCTGAAGTATTCCAACTCGGTGGAAAATCACGACATTACACGGATATATAGTCGACGACTCCAATCTTTTGGATCCAATTATTGTACTTGCAACCATTGGAATTGGCGGGATCAATGAATCTGATTCTTCCCCTGCATTATCTTCATGTAACCTCAATGTCATGTCGTACTTCCGATGTCGAGCTAATTGAATATATAATTAGTTGAAAATTTCCTTTTCCAGATATTAATTTATCCATAATTTCCAGAAATAATTTAGTCGAGAGGTAAGTTTCATTTTGGGATCTAGTAGAGATTTTTGGGTCTTCAACCCGTAATATCACAGAAAAAAAATAGCAAATTGAAATTTTGGACTAGAAGTCTAGAAAAACATGGACAGTACTTATATAAAGATATATATATATATATATATATCGAGTATGTTTGGAAATGCAGTAGTAGACTTTTTAATCAATTTTTCAAATGAACCTCTGTATTTGATAAGTAGTTTAAAAATATCATCATTTCGGCTATAAATTTGTGGTCATGGTAAAAACTGTTTCGACTAATTTTTTATTCCATGCATCAATTAATCATCTCATGAGGTTCGAGTGTCTTCGGAGCCGTACTCCATAATATTTTATCTCTTATTCAGAAATCACTAATTGAGAAAAGTGTGCTAAACTTGGCACAGACATACATAGCTTGTTCCTGTCGACTTGTACGCTACACCGGTCTTCAGGATACCAGGTTGATGAAAAGGAAAACTTCAGTTAAGAATTTCCATCTATAAATAAGGCTTATCCGTTAAGTAAGGAATTTGCTAACATTAACATTAGAATTATTGAGGATTGCTCGGTCTCGGATTAATTAGACAGGCCACAAGTTGAAAGATTGAATTATTCGAATGTGGGATATGACTCAAATATGCCATATGTCTGCCCCTTGTCTTTCCCTTCTCGTGACGTTCCGATTCTTGAGCACATCATCAACTTAATCACCACTATCACAACCACCAAGTATAATTCCCTCCTCTTGCGTCCGCATCGAGATAATGCAATTCTCTTTTACTTGGGAACGACGATGTCCTACCAACGCCAATTCACATATCTGTATCTTTATCTATATCGCTATATTCGTACGTAAATTCCAAAATGAAAGTGCGTCCGGTAACACGACTTGCACTTTTTTGTAATGTTATGTACAAATTCCGACATGATTGGTTAAGTTACATTATGTAATCGATGTCAATTGAAGTTCGAATAGAAACGTTGGTTTCCTCAAATGTGGAGAATTATGCTGCTACACCAGACTTCTAACCCTAGGAGGTTAAATAGAATCTTTAGACTTATAGAAACCAAGAACCTAAGTTAATTGCTAGGGAATTGATTCATTTTTATCTCGTTAGTATAGTATACAAGAAGCCAAAAGCTCTTCAAGTTTCTCATATATATAATGTGACTTTAGGTACTTGGAAAAAAGCCCTGAGTTAAACTAAGCTTAATCATGAAATACAATGAGATATTTCACTTCAGCCACCCCCACCACCGGCTGCGCTTCGAGTACACTGAGTTCCCTTTCAAATGTGATGGTTGCAAGGAAGTCGGGATTGGCAAGCACTACAAGTGCACCACATGCGACTTCGACCTCCACATGCACTGTGCCATCCCATCCCCGACCGTCACGCACCCATTCTACACCAAGTGCTCATTTCAATTCCTCTCGAGGCCTCCCGGAAACGTCCCACGCTACTGCAATGCTTGTGAGAAGGATGTGACCGGGTTCGTTTACCACTGCAAGGCCTGCGGGTTCGACCTCCACCCATGTTGTGCAAAGCTCCCTATGGTGCTAGACGATGGCGAGGTGAGCCAAAAAAACAAATTTCCCGAATTCCATGCTTAGATAGGGGTTGTTTTATTTACTATTAATGTTTCTTATGCTTTATGTCAAGTTATGTTGATTTACCTGAAATATTTTGCCAAATATGAAAAGTGAATATATAGAGAAGTTCACCCAAAAAAAAAGTGGATATAGAGAAATGGAGAAGAAAATTGAAAAAGAAAAGGAAAATTAATTTTCTAAAAATAACATGCCTAAAAATTTGCAATTTTAATTAGTATCTTGT
Organism: Punica granatum; assembly: GCF_007655135.1. NCBI lineage: Eukaryota > Viridiplantae > Streptophyta > Magnoliopsida > Myrtales > Lythraceae > Punica > Punica granatum. The sequence goes on from NC_045128.1 coordinate 6,826,031, forward strand.
GTTAATTACATGGAGGCCCATCAAGTTGTAAAGAAAAATAAGGGGTGAATGCATATGTGAAGTAAAATAAGGGGTGAATGCATATGTGAAGTGTCATTTGAAACTTTTCAATCAGTTTTAGAGGAATACGCATGTGACTGCACTATACTCAGTGCCTGCCATTTTTGTTGCATACATTAATAAATATTGTTTCATCCTTCTTTTATGATCTATCTCATAGCAGGGTGAAAGTAAACCTCGGTACTTTTTTTCCTCCCATGTTTCCTAGTTTTTTTGTGGGAAAAAAAAAGAAAGAAAAATAGGAAAACTGGAATACTAGCATATATGCCAGCTTCACCTTGAACTGAATTAGTCAAGACCCAGTAAACTTTGGATGTCAGGTGCACACCAAAAATCATATATGTCGCGTTCGCTGCCTAATTAATTGCTTTTATCATAATTTTTATATAGAGGTTTTAGCTTGGAAATGAAGCTCAATATCTAACTGAAAATTTTCATCGGTTCTGATGAATTCCATATTCGTCATAAACATCTCCAGGTGAAGCTTCTCTTGTACCGAAAGGTGAGCTCGTCATGCCACCGGTGCGGGAGGAAAGGCAGGAGCTGGAGCTACCAGTCCACCTGCAAGAAGTACAATCTCCATGTAGCGTGTGTTCGGGAGATGCTGGTCGAGAGTTGGTCCGACATATATAACGATCGCGGGAAGGGAATCAGTGGCAATAGCAGGAGGCCCCTGGAGACCAGAATTCCCAGCCTCAAGAACACACTTCAAACTCCCCACAAAAAGAGTAGGTGCAAAGTGAAGAAATGTTGTGATGTCGCAGGGTTAGCTCTGCAGTTTGTTATATCGGCGGTTCTTGGTGACCCCACGACCCTAATTGCTGGTGTGATCGGGACATTAATGTTCTGAGGATGAGGTCTCACCCGAAACTGTGGCCAAATTGGGGATGCTGCTGATCAGGATTGAACTTATTCATCGAATGACCCCGAATAATGTAACAGCCTGACTAGTATGGTTAGCATTAAGTCCTATCGATATAAATCGCACCTCTGATGCCACAGGTTCTGAGTCCACGGGTCACCATGCATGCTCTCTGGAACATATTAAAAAGTCTCCTTGTGTAACTGTTTGTGTAGCATTCTTGCACTGGTTGATATGTGTTGTTATGGTTAGACCACGAAATTTGATTAGTACACATATAAAAGAACCGATAATATACGTAACTAACCTTAATTTCGTATCTTTACAATGAAGTTCTGCTCCTGCAAATTTAGCTGCAACGAGCGGAATTTACATATGATCAGATTCATGTGTATCAATCAAATGTCGTGGTCTAACCATGCATCAATACGTATGCCAACTTGGTTAGTGCACTCAATCCACATATAATAATTTCTCCTGTGTATATGCCTCTTTAACTGCTCTTCTCTGCTCATTACAACAATTCACTCCTATAGAGAAGGCAATTGAGGAGAAAAACTTTGTCTCTATATGATATAGAGACAAACTTTTCCGTCTTAGAGAATTCGTCCCAAAAATCTCGTTGCAGAATGATAGACAAAAATTTCCGTCTCACTCTCGACTGAGACAGAAACTTGAGATGGAATTTTCTGTCTCAACCAGATAGATAGAATATACCATCTCAATTTTTCTCTCACGATTAAGACAGAAAGAGAGACGCAAAGCTTTACGTTTCTTCCTTAGAGAGGAAAAATTCTGTCTTTCTCTCAGTCACAATCTTGCAAACCAAAGTTCGCTGAAAAATGTAAAAAGAAAAAAAAATATTGGGTCAATGAAGCCTGAAAAGAGCACGGGCTTCTGTGCGCCCACCACTTATACAAGTGAGCTTTACGTCTCTCCATTAGAGAGGAAAAATTATGTCTTTCTTCAACCAAAAAAAAAATTATGTCTTTCTCTCCATCGCAATCCTTCAAACCGAAGTGCGCTGAAAATGTAAAAAGAAAAAAAATATATTGGGTCGACGAAACCTGAAAGGATCATAGACTTCTGCGCGCCCACCACTCATACAAGGGGTGCAATGCACCATGTCACTAATTATGTTTGGCTTTACATTCACGAAGATTTGAACTAAGGTCTTCTTCATGACGCACATGCGTGTTATCACATAGAATGCTCTCCTTTATTGACACATTTTAATTTTTTATTTATTTGTTACACAACTACAGATTTTCATTTTAAAACTAACATTTGAATTTCTATTGCTTATTTGTTAAATGTCTTCGACTGATTTTACACTTTCACTTGTTGTAGTTTGTACTTTTTTTCCTAATACTATTTATCTCTTATCTGTAATTTATTTATTATTTTATTTACAACACTTTTAATGTTCAATCAATATATGAATTTTATTTTTATAATTTATGGAATTTTTATATAGACTTCTTATAATTTATATTTGTATACCTAGCCATTTGTGATTTCATTTACACTCAACATTAAAACTAATATGAGCAATTAATAACTTTTTTGACGCATTTAATATGCGAGTGATAAAATATTTTTAATTTTTTATGTGTGAAATCTTAGAAAAATTTCGAGTTTTACTGAAGGACATGAAGAAGATTCGAGATGAAAAAATTGAAAAAAAAATAAAGATTCGAATTTATAAGTAGTATCTGGATCCATAGAGACGGAAATTTGAGAAATAAACTTTATTCTCATATGAATAGACGCGGAAATTTGAAATAGATATTTCCTTCTCATTATCAAGAGTCGAAGTTTTCTGTCTCCTACCGATCTCAAAAAAAGAGACGGAGTTCTACGTCTTATTTTTCGCCTCTTTGATGATAGACGGAATTTTCCATCTCAATTTAGAATTTTCGTCTCAAAATTGAGACAGACCTATTTCGTCTCAAAATTCCGTTTCTAAAGAAGAGATGAATTCAAAGACAAAAAGTGTCATCTTCTTATTAAGAGATGGTATTTTCCGTCTCATGATCCGTTTCAAATAATGAGACGGATATTTTCGTCTACTGGGTGATAGATGAAATTTTGCGTCTCAATTTTTTCTGTCTCAAATTAGAGACAAACCCATTTCTGTCTTAAAATTTCATCTCTATAAGACACTTTTCATGAACTGACCATGCATTCTCGCTCTTATGCTCTTTCATATGCCCATCACTAGCTAGGGAATCATATGATCATTGCTTTCATACATTTAAAGCTCGGATAACTTCTAACGGCGTTTCATAATTCTTCCAGCTTACGCCATAAAATCACAATTGTAAGCAGCTAGGGCAGTTCCGTGGAATATTACACGTAAGGAATAATTGTAGAATATATGAGGCCATAATTTCTCAAGAGTATCTAGCATTTGCTGCTCATTGAATGAATTTAGTATAGCAAGAGAATAGGAACCTCGAATATTGGAAAGAGTTTTTCTTCTTTTTTTCTGTTCTTTGGCGAAATGCTTTAGCTCTATATATATATATAAGACGTACATATAATATATTATGGTTAATTAACCTTAGCTTCTGAAATATAGCACGTTGTAAAGTTACTTGTTCAATAAAGTGTACTATACCTGAATGATGTACTTTAGACCCATATATATATATATATATATATATATATATATATATATTCCATGATTGTTTGCAATTGTTATGATCACAAGCATTAAAATGTTAGTTAATCGACTAAAATGATTTTTAACTACTCAGTACATCATACTTCCCCCATCAACTTCCCAACTCCCTCTACTTCTTTCTATCTCCTCTTTCTCTTTTCCACCGTACCTCTCTTCCTTCTCTCTTCTTACCATTCCATTTTGTAATTATTGATTTATAATTTATTATTATTTAAAAAATCTTTTTTAACTCTACAGTGGTTTTTATATACTTATAAATGTTATGAAAAATAATTATACATTTGCAGAGATTTTAAAAAGTATTAAAAAAAATTATGTCAAACTGCGCAACCAGTACTGCATCCTGTTATTAATTGGTTGGTTTTTTCATTCGTCATGGATGGATGTTGAGCCTAAGTCTTCGTAAACTCAATAGAAAGTTAAGAATGGATTAGTAAATAAAGGATATTCTTTTTCTAGAGTAATATCCATTTTTCAATTACGAATGAGGCCATGAGTCTAATATGAGTAATGTCCATTTTTTCAATATAAATATTTTTTAGTTATATAGGGGACTCATAACCTAGTACGATAAAAGAAAAATCATAATATAACTAATAAATGAGCACGCGTAGTCTTACTGAATATCGAACCTGTAACCTTTAAGTTTCCTATCGATGGCATAAGGCATTGTACTACACCCTCTTCTATCTTTTTCAGTATAAATATATATCTCAACAATACTTACATCACTATATATTCCCAAGAAAGGTTCATATATTCCAAATACCACCTTTCTTACTTTATCCAAATGTATCTATCCTTTATATTGTAAAGTCGGACATATAATTTTTTGAATTAACAAGTCAGCTAATTTCCAGTAGAAGTATCGAAACTTCTTCACAAATATTCATCTCTGATCTGCTTTTACTTTGCTCAGACTCGATATCAACATTTTCTGAACACCTTAGTTCTTACTGTACGTTATCATAAATAACGAGCTTGGTTTCCTATTGAATCTCACACTTTCGTATTTAGATGTTATCCATTTCGGATTTGGATTTGAAAGTGGTGCAGTGTCACAAAATTTACACACCACACATGGTATATAATATAGCTATTAAAAGAGAAATAAAAATATCGAAATATGGGATTTGATATAATTTAGAGAGTGCTACTATTATAAACTAGCAATTCTGAAATATAGAAGATAATCTCTGCTTGTATATCTTCTGATTTTCTCGATTTTCTCCTATGATAGTAAAAAGAAAACTGAAATCTGTAAATATTAAAAAATAATAATAATAATAATAATAAAGCTGATGAATTTGTCTAACACTTCTTCTTTTTCTTTTTCTTTTTTGGGAAATATGGACCAAAATCCAAATGCATTTAGACAAATTGTGCAATATAGTAACGATGTATGATGAGATATATATGCAACATTCTTTTAAGCCTCTGAATGCCTATAGGAAGCAGTAACGCATAGATTTTTTAATTAATTCGCTTGCCTGCATTGTAGTAGAGCCTTTATGGAGATCTATTCAGATGAAAAGGATTTTTATCAAGACTCGAGATATGGCAAAAGCTTACTGTTTGTCATTCATTCAATCAATATGTATACATCTACATCTAAGGAGAAAAAGGAAATCGACATCTACGGTTAGACTAAGGCTAATCTATGTATGGTATACAAAGATATGTATATAAATTACAATAAGAATGAAATCTTTCCATAATACTCCCCTCAAGTTGAAGAATGTGGATTCGAAATTCCCAACTTTGGAGAAAATGGAATTAATCACGTCCAAGTGCCTTAATAAATATGTCAACCAGCTAGAAGCACGTAGACACATGTGACGTTGCTACAGCTCCAAAGTGCAAGTGTTGCCTAACGAAGTGGCTATCTATCTTGATGTGTTTGGTGTGCTCATGGAAAACGGGATTAGAGGCGATGCGAAGAGTCGCTTGATTATCCCAGAAGAAATGCATAGGCCCGCATGATAAACACAAGAGAGCTAAGAAGACTACGAAGCCATAAGAGTTCAGTAATAGTTTCTGACATGGCCCGATATTCGGCCTCAGTGGAAGATTTGAATACCGTCGTATGCTTTTTGGTCTTCCAAGAAATAGGACTTCCACCCAAAGTGATGAAACATCCAGTCAAAGATCGTATAATCATTGGACAACTAGCCCGCATTGTCATTGGACAACTAGCCCAATCTGCACAGAATAGGCCGTTAAAGATAGAGACGTCGGTCAAATAAAAATTCATTGCCCAGGAGATTGCTTGAGATAGCAGAGCACTTGCACTGCTACATCCCAGTGACCTTCTGTTGATTGAAGAAGAGACCAGAACTAGTACAAATAATCTCGATCCCCCAAGAAATAGGACAAAAGGCCAAGGTCCTTAATACGGAAGCACTAGTGGAGATAATTCTTGATATGAGAACATGATACTGAGTCATTAGCCACACGGATCATATCATCCACATAAAGAAGAACTGCAAGAATTAAGCCATCGCGAGAAAAGGTGAACGGGAGTGATCTGCCTCTAACTACTAAAAGCCATATTGAATAAGAGCAATTGCAAACTTAAAGTACCAATTACAAGAGGACCGGAGAAGACCATATAAAGACTTCCTCAGTCGACAAACCTGATCGGAATGAGCATAACGAAAACCAATAGGAAGGGATATGTAAACCTCCTTATCCAAGTCCCCATGGAGAAAGGCATTATTGACATCGAGCTAATGCATCTCTCATCGTTTAGAAACTGCAATAGTCAATAAACAGCGTACTGTGACCAGTTTTGCTACTGGAGTAAAAGTTTCGTGAAAATCCACTCCTTCAAACTAAGTGAAGCCTTTTGCCACGAGTCGAGCCTTATAGCGCTCCACGATGCCATCCGCCCATCTTTTGATCTTAAAAACCTATTTACACACAATGGGTCTCTTCCCAGGAGGTAGTGACTGAATAGTCCAAGTGTCGTTGTCCTTTAGAGCTCAAATTTCGTCCGCCATGGCTAGGCGCCATCTAGGATCCTTGGCGGCCTGTGAATAAGTCATTGGCTTTGTTTCGGAATCAATAGCAGCAAGAAACGACAAGTGTGGCATCGATATCGGAATAAGTTAGCTAATACTCGATAAGATGAGACGTACCTGGAGAGTGTGATGGAGCAAGTGAGATAGGGGGAGAGTCGAAACCAGTGTTATTAGAACCGGACCTATGTCCAGTCCGGTTAGCTTAAAAACCCAAAATGCATAAAAAAATCGGTGAACCTAAAAAATCGGCCGGTTTTTAGATAAATCCATCAAACCCATTCGAACCGGCCAGTTGCATGGATTCATAAATTTTAAATGAAATCCGAACCGAAACCCTTTCCGACCCGAAATGAAATTGCAGAATTGAATCGAACGAAAACCCTAGTCTTCTTCCTTCTGTTCTTCATCTTCGCTCCTCACCTCAGAGACTTAGTTCACTGATGATTAGTGACCATGATCGCTCTTCTGTGGAGGAAGCAAAGCGATGACGGATGTGTGCGTGAAAAGCTAGTCGCCAGAAAGAAGCGACGAGGAAGCAACCTTGACCTAGTACCCGAACCTATTGACAGAGCCTCTCGATCACCCCGGTAGTTTACGTGGCAGCCGAGTCGGCTGTTTCAGGATCGAGGCCTAAAAACAAAGGATTCTTAGTCCGAGCTTTCCGTTTTCTCGCTTGGTCGCAGCTAAAGTCGTTTCTTGTTCCTTCTTCGAATGATACTAGTAGAGAAAAATTGCTCAGATCTTGACTTATTAGAAAAGGTATCCCACCCAATTCGAACAGGAATTGAATTCGTTAACCCAATGGAGAACACGGCAGAAAGAGAGAGAGGGGGAGGGAAGGAGGGAGAACCAGTGAAGCTTGATGTGCTCCAATGCTTGGCGGCTCTGTTGCTTAGAGAGGAACGGTGATAGGAAAGTAGGGCTAACACCAGATTGGCAAATTTCATTTTTCATGTCACTAAAAACTGAAAAGTACAGAACGGCCCCTAAACTTCTTGGGCAATCACAAATTGCCCATCTGGGCTCTTTCTTAAAATGAAAGGAGGGGCAGAAAGTAGATACAAATTAATTATTATCTAATATTCATTACTATTTTCTTGTATTTTATATTATTTTCTTAAAATAATAAATATTTATTTATTTAAAAATAAAACATGCGGTCCGACCCATCAAACCTCCGATTGAACCCATAAACCTATGAACCCATACCTCGACTGGATCGATATTCGGTCCGGTTCTGATAACACTAGTCGAAATAACGAGCAGTATGGGAGACAAAATCATTAAGCCATCTTGGTGGTTGAACAGTGCGTGGAGCTTCACACTTTGCGATGCTATCTACTTGAAAATCAAAAGAATTAACTGTCTGATCCATTGGAATAGTAGTGGAGTCAGTGGACATTGTCGAGTTTGTCAGAGGTGAAGCGAAAGTCGAGTTGGGCAAACGCGCGGGTGACAGTTCAACTGCATAAGAGGTTGACGGGTCAGATTTGAGGCGCAGAGGATTGATTGCGCTCAGAAGTACGGATAGCGGATGAACTGGGCTGGACAGATTTGATCGAATTGGGCCTATAGCTCAGACTGAGCTGTTGGATTGGATTGGAGTCTGTTTGAGGAACTGGGCCAAATAGAAGAATGTTGCTGGGTGCAAATTGCTCCCCCTCAAGCATAGAGCCCGAAACATCCAAGAATCCGATGCCTTCATTGTTTGAGCCGGAGATTTGCTCATTACCGAACAGAAAAGTGGTCTCGTTGAAGCGAACGTCTTGGGAAACGAATACTTCATTGTTCTCCAAGTCGAAAACTCTCCAATCTTTCTTTCCAAATGAATATCCAATAAAAGTGCACTTTCTCTAGCATGGCCTAGAATCACCCTAGGACATGAATATGGTCACAATCCGGCTTTTTAAGAGAGAGAAGTTCAAATAGTGTTTTGCCCAACAAGATGCTCGAAGTTGTGAGATTAATGAAATGCGCTGCAGTGGAAATGCATTCTCCCCAAAAGTCGATAGGGAGAGAGTCTTGAAACAAGAGGGCCAAAGGTATATTGAGAATATGGTGGTGTTTGCATTCGACTCGCCCATTTTGTAGAGGCATGTCGACACATGAAGTATGATGAATGATGTCGTTATCTGAAAAAATTCTTGGACAGCCCGACTCATGAATTCTGATCCATTGTTGCTCCCGCTGGTTTCACTGTTCGATCGAATTGATTCCAGACCAACTTGTAAAAACTAGTTAGGAAACGTTGTGCCTCCGACTTGTCACATAGTAAATAAACCCACATACAATAGCTATAATCATCCACAATCGATAGAAAATATCGAGTACCAGAAATGAAAGAGACCTTATAAGGTCCCCATATGTCACAATGGATCAATTGAACGAAAATGAAGCTTTATTTGAACTAAGTGAAAAACTAGAACGTGTATGTTTCGCTCAACAATAAACGTCACAGAGTTCATTATTATCTGAATGACTCATCAAAATAGAATTCAAGACGATGGATGCCCCAACCGCATATGCCAAATGTCGTCACCAACTGCATTTAGTGCACGTGGCCCTTTGAATAATGAAGACACTTGAAGCAAAAGCTAGACCCCCCATGAAGTTCACCCACTCCAATCACACTCCCCGAGGTGCGGACCTGAATCAAGCAAATACCAGAGATGTAATGCACACTACAACTAAGATTGTGTAACAATTAAGCCACGAATGGTAAATTAAACTTAAAATCCGACACATAGAGGATATCATTAATAATCATATTAGCGCCAAAAGAGACCTTGCCCATGAAAGTAGTTTTAGTTGTTTCATTTTGAGCAGGAATGATAGGGCCTTTAGTGATGAAGACAACGTCAAAAAGAGTATCCAGACTACCGGTCATATGTCATGAGGCTCCCGAATCGATAATCCAATAAAGCTTTGAAGTGATAGGTACAAGGTCTTACCACTTAGTCGATTAATCTCACCATCATCGTGAGTAATCATTGACACGAGTTGTTGCAATTGGGCTTCAAAAAAATGGGCTAGCTTATTAAGGTCTGCGGGCTGATCTGCAGCGGCTGCTGAATAATTTGCTGGACCATGGTTGAAACGCTGCTGCTGAATGGGCCCGTTGTTGGGCCTCCATTGTCCACGAGTTTGTTGGGCCAGGCGTGACTGAGGTGGGATGCCAGAGTTGAATTGGCTCGATCCCTCTCCACGTTGTTATTGTTGCTACGAACTGGGGAAGAACACAACAGAGTTTCGGCCTCCACCAGATCGCAAGTGCCCAAAAAAATTTCCCTTTTGACTCTTCTGATTCGGATGATCAAAAGCAGGAAAGCCGTGAAGTTGATAGCACGTGGCTCTGTAATGATCGTTTCGTCCACAATAATCACAAAAAGGACGACCTCGAGGTTTGAAATCACCTTTGCTCGGATTGAAATTGGCGCTGGAGCTTCCGATGATATCACTACTGGTTTTGGCCACAAAATCGATCACATTGGAATTAAAGTCCTTGCCCTGAGTGACAAGGCATTGAGCCTCATGGTGTACCGCCATGGAACGAGCCTTGTTGACATTTGGGAGAGGGTCCATGCTCAGGATCTGTGAACAAATAGTTGAGAACTCGAGATTGAGACCGATAAGGAATTGATGAACCTTTCTTTCCTCCTTATGGGCGGTAAGTTGAGCACGGGCATCACAAGTGCAAGCGGGCAGATTAAGGTACATATCCAATTCATTCCATAGACTTGTCCCTTAGAGTTATACTCAGAAACAGATCTCTTCTCTTGTCACAGCAAACAAATCTCGGTTTTGAGTTAATTAATTCTCGTCTCATTACCTTAAGAGAAACGCTCCTTCAAGTCATTCTAAAGGGTCTTTGCATTCTTCACACCAGCAACTGAATTCTTCAGCGCCTTGTCTAAATGGTTGAAAATCCACGAGACGAGAATTGGGTTGCATGTCATCCATTGCTCGGGATAACTCTCCTTCTGCCAGTTGAGGTACCTTCCCTTCGATGAATCCAATCTTATTTTTGGCTTGTAGTGCGATTTGCATCCCCTAGGACCATGTATTGTAGTTCCTTCCATTCAGTTTGCAGGAGATTAGGGTGCCAGGACGATCAGATGGCGTGAAAATATACGCAAGAGGCATAGCAGCAGCCAATGACTAAACAAGGTCAGTCCCGGCTATGCAGGAGGCGGCGATGGTGGAATTAAATCATCCATAACAGAGGTGAGGAGAGACTTGGCAGAAAAGACAGATGTGAGAGACGCTCAATTGAAATCACGGCAAATATGACAGTAGATCGACGCTCGGCTGAGGCCGACAAGGTATGACTCAAGATGATTTCAAGATCAATGCTATGATACCATATCAAGACTTGAGATAGGGCAAAAGCTTACTGTCTTTCATTCATTCAATCGATAGAGGAGAAAAAAGAAATCGATATCTACGGCTAGAATAAGGATAACGAGATATGTACATAAATTACAATAGGAATGAAATCTTTGCATAATAATTTTCAAATATACCTCTATGTATATACACGTGCATGGCCAATGGCCAGGCAAATGTGAGATTAATGCCGCAATATTTCATTCTTAATGTTCTTTTCAATCAAAATTAGCAATTCCAATTACTCAATACCCACTCAATTGTAGGTAATCCACTTTTATCAACAATGACGCTTCTTTTTCCCCTTGCCTGGGTTTCCATATGAAATTGCTTAATTTTCGTGGATGGATATCATCAACCGGGATTCACGTATGAGCAAATCAAATTAGCAAGCAAACAGGCAAAAAAAAAAAAAAGTATACTATATCCGTCTTTATCATTTTATCGGTCGCGGTACAATGGACTCATATATTTAATAACCTAAATAAAAAAGACAACAAGCAAATCATAAAAATTCTAAAGTACAATGAATGTAAATTAAATATCAATAAGGACTACATGGGATGTCGTATATGTTTTCCGAAGAAACTTTATTCGATAAATAACTGGCTTTTTATTTGCACAAGCTCGGAAATAATCCAACAAAAACAGGTACTTCTATATCCTAGAACAAAGATCAGATCAAAAACCTCAACATTCACGAAGCTCATTCATTATCATCTCCAATGTTGGAGTTGATGTGAATGTGCTCCGAATGTTAGGGCCAAAATACAATCTATCACCATAACTGCTATAGAAATTAGATTGGTTCGGACGTAAGAAATCTGGTGAAGAATTAGGGTTGAACACCGGAAAGCTAGTCATGTACAGGTTCGGATGCCCTTCGTAGATTGGGGGCGGCAAAAAGGTTGAATTAATCACCTGGCTTTCAGCGATGTTGATGGAATTATTCTCTTCGGTGATCACTGAGGATGCCTCAGTCTCATCGGCGTTGGAAATGCCACCGAACAGGCTGAAATTGTTCTTATTAATATTGTCCGGATTGTCCGACGAGGGCTCCTTCTTCGACTGGGGATGCGGAGGGGGCTGCCCGTCCGAGTCCTCAGGGTGGCAGAGCCCCGTGAGCTTCTGCACGAGGGCCATAAAATCCTGCGGTTGAGTGTGGATCACCTTGGGCGAGTGCGTGTAGATGATCACAGGCTGGCGCTGGTGGGCCCCAGGGCCCCTCGACGGGCCGCCACCTGATCTTGAGCCGTTGATTAGGGCCGATCCCGATGAGGATGACGTTGACGACATGGAAGACTGCTGCGAGGACGATGATGAGGAGGACGAGGACGGCGACGACCTCTTCATCGGGCAGTGCAAGTCCTTGCTGATCTTCAGCGGAGGGTGGCTGCTGCCCTTGACGCGGTCTCTCTGCGGATCTTCATGGAGATGGGAAGGACTCATCCTCGATCGAGAAAACAAATCAAAATGCTTCTCGAAAAATTCAGCCGTCCGGAGAAATTAATGAAACCAAAACACACAAAGGAAAATAGTTGATTGTTTTTGGAAAAGAAACCTGGTCCATGAGCTCATATATAGGATCCAGCACATGAATCACGCGCAACCAGTCCCACCATGCTTCGACGAGGTAGGCGAATGAGGCGTCGCCACGTCACGAGGGAGGGTGGCAGTGGCCCCCAAGGAGGGTCACTGGGGTCATTTTATTTAAGCACGTGTGGTTGTAGGGGATAATTCGTGGACTGACAAGTAAGCAAAGAACGTTGAGGGATTAGGGCGTCGATGTGTTTAAGGAAGCGAGGTTTGAGGCGAGGGCGGTTGGGGATTGATTCCTCGTGTCGCGCTCTCCAACCCCAGGGGGTTGCATTTGGTCCGGATTTGGCGGGAAAATTAAGGCTGTGCTTCGATAAAACCATGCATTTCATCCACTTTCATCCACACATAAGATCGAGCTATATGAGCTGCGACCACACTACGTACTGGCACTTGCGAACTATAGATTAGCTTTAGGATAAAGTTCATCGGGGAAATGCTTGTGGACTTATTCTGTTGCGTAAATGCTTCTCAAGCTCGTTCGTGAAATCCTCTAAGATCCTTTATCAGACATTCTGTTGTACGAAACTCGGGCGTATATCGGAGTCTGTTGAGTTATGGAGCCTGAAGTATTGTGAATCCGGGTCAAGATCGGCGATTCAACTATATCTCTTTATAAATGTAATTAGGGTTTATTCCCTTTATAAACAGTAGTTTATATCTCTTGTAACCCTAACTCAAAATAGTGGATATACCTGGCTTGGCGGCGCCCCCAGACGTAGTCAGAATTACTGACGAACTAGGTAATCAATTCCGTGTGTCCCTTTTGCTTTTTCGTTCATATTGTCTTCTACTATCGTACATCAGGCGCAACAGAGTCGACCTCGGACAGTTAGTTAAGTCACTAGAAGCTCGCTAGCTGGAGCAGTGGTGAGCTCATCAGGTTTGTGATTCGGGGGCGCCAGATTTGCTGAATAGAGTATAACAAACTTCAGTAAGAAACGTGTTTAATATTTATTAATTAATAATTAATCTGACAAGGAGAAGTCGTTATTATTTGTTATTTCTTAGTTGATATTATTTGTTGTTAATTAAAAGGAAGACATATATGCATGTATGTGTAGTTGTATGGAAAAGGCATCATTTTTCATAGCTTACGCTTCTCATCAAGTGGTCTTGATTGGATCGATGCTCCACTCGATGCTCGATCGACCTTCAGCTACTTTTTTATTTTTGAAATAAAAATATGTAACACCACATTCGAGCGTCCATTTGAGTACAGTGCCATGGCGCATGCGATACATATTTTAGACATGAGATGCTTCTAACATAATCGTTCTTCTAATAGGATGCTTATAAAGATCTTTTCCACGGAAGAATCAAGCACGTTGAGTTCGAACGATAATCATCTGTTAACGTATAATGACGTGCTCTCATCTCTAGCATGTAAGTTCCATTAGTTTAAACATAAGTTGATTATCCCGCATTTCAAAGAAAGATTAAAATGAAAGTTTGTTAGGAGTTTCTTACAAAGTTATTTTATTTTATTTTTTTGGTGGATTAGGGGCCTTGTTCCAAGTAATTTGTTTAAAAAAGAAATGGATGGGGGATGGAGGGAAGAAGATTGAAAACGAGACGAAATTTATAAGGGCTTGGATGCACTTAATATATTAGTCAAAAATGATTTATTATTTCGTTATTTCAAGCTTCGAAATTCTTGAGGCGATCGATCTTTGCCAGTGAGAGCTTCTCAAATGATTTGAGAACGTTCAATAGAAATCCTCTGCACTGTGAGTCAAAAGTTTTCGTAAAATCTATCTTTAGTAGAAACGCGTCCTCTACGTTTATGATAATTATGCACCATTTCATGAGTATGTACTTACTTTCTGATACGTTCCCACCTTTCATTGAGAGCCTGCACTATAGTAGCTCATGCGTTGCAGCAAGAGGTCGGGTTAAAGTCACAATCTGCTTCTTTAGAACCGAGCATAATTAATCGTGAGTTTACCTTTATGGAGGTCCCTAGAAACATTGCAATGAAGAAAGCAGCCTAACACCCATTGGAGGGAGGTCATAATTAGCCGATCCATATAAGTGATCCCCTTGGGATATATATGAGCGACTTCTACATCTCAATCCATTCCCAAGAGAAGCCAAATACCTCTCACTAGAAAGGTAACACGGGGAGCGCTATCACCCCAACATAGGATCATACATCACAGGCACTTCCTTTTGTCACATTTCGCTCAAAAGGATTAAAGAGAGATAGTGCATCAAGCTATTTATTATCTTATAGTCAATTTTATATATATAGACGGTACACATATGAAAAGATATCTTTGTGAATGTAGTTTCACATTAAAGAGAGCCTAGTAGGATCCGAAAATATCTGCTAATAGTACATGTCCAACTATTGGATATAATATTACAAATGCAAAATATCCAACGCAGTTTGTTTTTTTTCTTGGGTGGAATGGAAAAGATCTTCACGGCTCTTCCAACATCGCCTTCAAATTGGCTTTATCGTCTTTGGCCTTTTTTTTTAAAATAATAATATTGATTTATGTATTTAATGAGAAATATAAAAAGGGAATTAAAACATTCATCCAAAAAAATTAAAGGCACATGTGGGAGAAGTCTCGTTCCATTAGTGCAAATTAAATCCAAAATAATCTCTCAATTACAATTATTAGAGGGCAAATATTACTGCACTAAACACTCTCCTCCATTCGGTTTTAACATTGTGAATCTATGATATATAGCTACTTCTCCAAGCTTTCATTGCTTGCTTTTTATATATAAACTAGTTGATACTCGTGCATTCTGCAATAACTTTTTGTCAAAATTTGTGATCGGATATATTAACACCTATAGCATACAAATAAAAATATATAAAATAAAATGGGTGTCAAGAGCTACATATTTTGCCCATTAGATATAATAAACACCAACGGCCGGAGTGAGAGTCAAAAAATTGGAAGTCGTGATAGCAAACAAACACATAGTTTAGTCATAAGTGAATAACATATATAGGTAATAACCTAAATACATATACACTAGCATGAAAAACTACAATGAGTAGGACAATCATGCATGAAATGAGTTTTCATGTCTTATATTTATAGAATATTTCCTACAGTGAATTTGAAAAAGAATCACACACTTCGAGAAGAATTTTCCAGTTATCGACCGTGTTGTAAATTAAAATCTATGAATTTAGGGTTTATTTTCTATAATTGGGTTTTGATTATAGTTGCATCAATAATTAAATTATTGTAAATTATATTTAGTTAGACTAAATATTATTGTTTCTAAGAATAAATAAATAATATGTTTGGCATTGAAAATATGTGTGTAATCATTAATGGCCCGTTTGTTTTCAATATTAAAATCACAAAAATTTTAACTTTAACTTTAACTCAATCCACTACACAATAAAAATACACATTTTCCAAGTCAAAAATTTTAACTTTAACTTTAACTCAATACACTACACAACATTTGTCTTTTTCCACAATCAAAATCAAAGTTACTTTAACTCTGAAACCAAACGCACCGTAATATTGATAGATACGTAGATGGTAACTTATAGTTGCTTATTCCATGCCCTTGTGTATAGATTAGAAAAATCCTTTTAAAAAAATCTCATAATTATACATTGATATATACAAATAATATGGACAAAATATAGAAAAATTCATTGAATATAACCTGTCCAAGAAAAAGTTAATTGAATAAAACATAAATAAAATATGTAGTAAAAATTTATTTAACTGGATTCGAAAAGTCAATCAATGCAGAGTTATGGATTTGTTAATTCGAGTTAGGTGGCGCGTTCAGCTCTCGCGATTTGGTCTTCATATATTATAATTGATCTATACCGACCCCACCTCGAAGAATGATTTTATAATTAACAAAATTACTATTATAAATTCTTTCATTAGAATCTCTACAAAAATGGGTTTTCTCTTATTCTTATACATTTTATGCATGTAATTTGTTATCTTGATATGTTAAGCGAGCTTAGTACTCAACTCACTGTCAAAACATACAATTCTCTCTTATTCGAAAAATCCTTCAATGAATATATTTTATTTTATTCATTCAATAAAAAAGTGACAATTAATAATATACCAAATTTCATGTATTACTGCACGACTCCTACTACTTAAATAATAAAATTCAATATATTATAAATATAATTGTGAATTTATTTACTCATGTAATAAGACTTTTTATGAGTTCAAGTCTTTTTGGTTTCTAAAATTAATGTGGTAATGCGATATCGCACCAAGTATAACGTTTTTATTGGTGATGACTCAAAAAGTCTCGCAACCAGAAGCATGCTTTGCCTTATGTGGTGCCTTCTCATGCTTTTATTTAAGATTTACAATTTGTATTGATTGTGATATAATTAAGGATGAAATTATTTTAAATATCAGTTTTTATTAAATGAGATTATTTATTTTTCTAGGTACATTCAATATAAATGGTCAATAATTTATGTAATTAATTAAATTAACGATTACAAATGGGATGCGATGGTGACCTACCAGCGGTTATCCCATTTCCCAATTCCCAATTAATTAGATATAATAATAATAATAATAATAATAATAATAATAATAATAGATAGATACATATATAATATTGAATATTTATGCCACGAAAATTATGTTGCTCACAGTAGGTATTAATGCATATCACTAATTAACATAGACAGTTACAAACATATAAGAATACATTATTTTACCAAAAGTGTATCGGTATCTAACGGCATCCGGTGATTGCCCCAGACTTTATATATTATACATAGATTTGTTTTACTTTTCTAGAGGGAATAAAAAGCATTTATTAAACAAAAAAAAATTAATTCTTTTGCCAACAAAATAGTTCAATAAATTTTATCATTTTTCCTGCGCCTTCCCCGATATTTTTCCCGAGAAAATTCCCTTTTTCACACTCCGAGAAAAATAAAAACACACCTGTCTCCAGCAGCAGAGTGAAGACATCCAACAAAGAACAAAAATGGCTGTCCGGAGCGGAATTCCGCTGACCGCCGACCAACGGACCATCGCCTCCTCCTCCTCCTCCTCCTTAATATGAAGCTCTCGGCGCTTCTCTATCCGCCATCGAACAGTCACCCCACCGATCGCCGCCTGTAGGGCTCCGACAAGAAATGGCGGCGCAACCGCAGGGGTTCACGATGGACCCCGCCACCCTGGACGACATCATCGCCCGGCTCGTTGAGGTCCGGTCGGCGAGGCCCGGGAAGCAGGTCCAGCTCTCAGAGGGGGAGATCAAGCAGCTCTGTGTCGCCTCCAAGGACATCTTCCTCCAGCAGCCCAACCTGCTCGAGCTCGAGGCTCCGATCAAGATTTGCGGTGAGCCATTCGTTTTACCGTTGTGCTTGAAAACCAGAGTTCAGCTGTTCTTTGGTCTTGCTGCCATGGGGATTAAGCTGTTCGATTGTTAGTGGCTATGGAATTGGAAAACTCGTAGCAGTTACTTTGCCAAATGCTGTTGCCTGCTGCCGATTGGAACCACGAGGGGTTTGTGTTTGTTATTGGAAGCCATGGCTGCGTTTGGTTGCTGAAGATTGCTCATTTCATTTTCAGTGAACAGTTTCAGAGAACTGCTAATGATTTCTTCCTCAAATTTCTTAACTTTCTTTGGTTAAGAATCAGATGAAGTGTTTATTTTTTATTTTATTTTTTTTCCCTCTTGGGTGAGACCGGCAATCGAGTTTGCGGAATTGTAAAAGCCGAAATGTTAGTTTTGTTGAAGCAAACTAATCAGTTCGATTTTTGCTGCAGTGAGGACTAAGTTGTGTAGAAGTTCGATTTTTAGTGGCTATGGAGTTCGGAAGCTCATAGCAGTTACTTTGCAAATGCTATTGCCTGCTGTCGAATGGAACAACAAGGGGTTTGAGTTTGTTATTGGAAGCCATGGCTGCATTTGGTTTCTGAAGATTGCTCATTTCATTTTCATTGAACAGTTTCAGAGAACTATGAATGATTTCTTTCTTAAATTTCTCAACTTTCTTTTGTTGAGAATAAGATGAAGTGTTAATTTCGGGGCAATCGAATTTGCAGAATTGTAAAGGCAGAAATATTAGTTTTGTTGAAGCTAATTGATCGGTTCGATGTTTTCTGTAGTGAGAACCTCTTATTTCTGTATTGAGAACCTCTTGTTTGTGATTTTCAGTTAACAGTTTCAGAGAACTGCTGTTGCTTTCTTCCTTAAATTTCTCAGACTTTTTTTCCGTTGGTAAATTGGGCAACCAAGTTTGTGGACTGTAAAAACGGAAAATTTGGGTTCCCTTAGAGCAAACGGGTCGATTCAATATTTTCTGAGTTGAGAACATTCTGTTTTGTGATTTTCAGGTGATATTCATGGGCAGTACAGTGACTTGCTGAGGCTTTTCGAATACGGGGGCTTTCCTCCTGCTTCCAACTACTTATTCTTAGGAGATTACGTGGATCGCGGCAAGCAGAATTTGGAGACCATATGCCTCTTGCTTGCCTATAAGATTAAATACCCGGAGAACTTCTTCCTTCTTAGAGGGAATCATGAATGTGCTTCCATTAACCGGATATATGGGTTCTATGATGAATGTAAGCGGCGGTTCAACGTGAGGCTCTGGAAATCCTTCACTGATTGTTTCAATTGCCTCCCAGTAGCGGCTCTTGTTGATGACAGGATATTGTGCATGCACGGCGGACTCTCTCCTGATTTGAACGGCTTAGACCAAATAAGAAGTCTTCCTCGCCCAACTGCCGTACCCGATAATGGCTTGTTGTGTGATCTACTCTGGTCAGACCCGGGCAAGGATATGAAGGGATGGGGCATGAATGACAGAGGAGTATCCTACACCTTTGGTGCGGATAAGGTTTCAGAGTTCCTAGCAAAGCATGACTTGGATCTTGTTTGCCGTGCTCATCAGGTATTTTTCCTGATTATTGCTTCTTCCAAAGAACTAATGGATGCATCTCGGGCACTTGTTAACTTGCATTTGAACCGCTAATTGGTTTTCTAAACATGAACTGTTTAAATTTGCATCCTCCCACTATTTCGGGAGCTGGTGTTTATCAAAGCAAAATTAATTTTTCCCAATGCAAACGTAATACTCTCAGGGCATGTCTAGTTGACCGGAAATGCCAATCCTTTCCGGATCTATTCCGCGAGGAACAACATTTCCCGCGTTTGTTTGCATCCAGAATGGGAATGGCAATTCCGGATGGGACCTCTCATCCTTCGTAGAGAGAGAATAGTTATGACCTAGTCCCCCCCTCCTCCATGGCAATTCCAATTGGGAGTAGATCACAATCACCATCTTGCCCCTCAGCCACTCCATTGCCACCGCTGCTCGGCGCTTCCATCACCACCGTCGCTGCTGCCTCCGTAGCAGGAGGTCAGATCTCCATCGCCACCACCCCATCCATCGCTACCAAACTCCTGCGTTCGAATCGACTCAAGAGGTCGGATCTAGGGCGGCTCCCAACCTCTTGAGCCACGCAGGAGGTCGACCTTGACCCCGTAACCCCCTTACTGGGTTTGCGAACCCATGCCAAACGTCACGACTCGGGTCTCCCGAGCTTGGGTTCGTCGAGACCTGGGCTGGCAATCCGCAGCCTGGGTTCGCGAACCCAACCGGTGGGGGTCACGGGGTCAAGGTTGGGTCGCTAGGTCAAGTTGGGGCTGGGTTCGTGGGAAGCCATTACCGTTCATCTTGAAGAAGATGAATAATGAATTTTCCTTTTTTTTTAATTCTATTTAATATAACATCTTAATATTTTAAATAGGGGTATTTATGTCTTTTTATCTTGTTTTCGGTGTATTTCAAGTTTTCGACATTTTTCTATTCCGTCCAACCAAACAAAATAAAATTGTATCAAAATTTATATTCTATTCTCTGTTCATTCTAATTCATGTCCATTCTTTTCTGTGTCAATTCAGTCCAGCGAACCAAATGTAGCATCTGTAATTTCCATCAAGGCAATGTTCGGATGAATGCTCTCTATTTACTCTGCTTTGTGATGCGACTAGTTATTGAGTTTCGAGAGATTACCTCTTCCAGGTCGTAGAAGATGGGTACGAATTCTTTGCAGATAGGCAACTCGTGACGATATTTTCAGCACCCAACTACTGTGGTGAGTTTGACAATGCTGGTGCGATGATGATTGTCAATGAGAACTTGACGTGCTCCTTCCAGATTCTCAAGCCAGCAGAGAAGAAAACAAGACCATAATGTCGACAAAGATGCGATAAGGTATATGAAAACCGCCATTGCTGTTATTGGCTCATCCCAATATGAACTCACTCTGTCCCACCCGTGCAGATGTTCTCGCCTATGGCCAGTGAAGAGGAGGCAATGATTGAAAGAAACGAAGTCGAGATCTTTCTTTCCGGGTATATCGGGGGAATTGAGGCTGTATTTTGCACTACAGCCACTTGAGGTAGTTTTATAGTTGCATCTGGAGGAAGGCTTATTGGTATTCGTTTAGGGCAGAATTTGATTTGGCTGGCTGCCCTGCATATTTATTCCCTTCTTTGGCCTTCTCTCCCTATTCTTAATTCACTGAGATGTGTACGGAGACGGGAAGAAACAGTTTTAGTTCCATATTAATGCCTTAGATGATTAAAAGATGGGAGCTTCTTGCTGTTGACTTGTGCCGAAGATCTCTTTTACCCGATCTATATTCCTTGCGATGTTCTATCTTAAAAGCTTGTTTGGATGCTGGATTGGGGAAGATTATTGAGTGGGTTATGGAGGATTGATAACTCGCCATAAGTCATAACCACCTATAAATATATATATATATATATATATATCCAAAAAACTCGCCATAACCCTTCCAAACGAGCTCTAATAGTACGGTGCGTAATCTGAGTTTACATTTGGAAGTCAGGATATCAATAGAACTCTGGAGGATAAACGTAATGTACACTGACTAGAAGAGTGGGGGTCGGCCGCACTTTCTTTAATTGACCAAGATGCTCTCTTGAGGTTGACTGATAAATGCCTTAATCCAAACGGGGCATTATGATTAGGGGCTTTTGAGTATGGGTATCCCCTTTTTTTCACGATATCCAGATATGAACATGTACTAAGATTTTGAAACCGAACCCTACGATGTTGAGTAATGAAACCGAAACCTATCTGGAACCTGTATTATACCACAGGTTTCAAATACCCAGTTGAAACTTGTAAATTCTTTTGTCTCGCTAAATAAAACTGAAAATATCTCATCCATAATTAGTAATAACGCAAACAGAATGTGAACATACATTTAGATTAATCCACAATACAATAAAGAGTAACATGTCTCATCAATCCATCCAGAAAACTAAACATCCGCAATATGATCAGGTCTCACCAAGGACACATTGAGGTCGTTGAACCAAAGTTGCCGACGATAAGGAATGGGAAACTTCCACCGAGATAGAGAGAGAGACGAAGAGGGGAAGATGGTAAAGTAAAAAGGAGAAATATATCTAAATTTAACTAAGGGAAATTATTATTGGGTTTGATTTGTTATCGGTTTCGGTTCTGAGCAACCTATAAGCAGGAACCGAAACCGGAATCGATTTTCACCGGTTCCTTATTTTAATATTCGGATCCTACTCTATTTTTAATATGAACTACATGGACCATACCCTAACGAGGTAGATTCCAACCGATTTTGGATATACCCGGTATTCGTGTACACCCCTCCTTATGATGGTAGATCTAACCTCCTGCGAGCCTAACTTAGCCCCCTTTTGCCAACCTCCTTGATAAAGCCGTTAGTTGGCCTCGCAAGGGCTCTACGATGGTGGCCAATGTCAACCGATCGCAATTAGCTTCGTCCTTCGGAAGATAGAAAATGATAACAATATACAACTACCAATGATTGCTTACGCTGCCCAAGCTCAACCATGATCACCGAGGCCATGGGTGGGAATGCTATCTCCGACGAGGATGACTCTAGCCTTGTCGCAACCATGGCCTAGTACAACTGCCAACATTTATGCCTTTTCTCGTTCAAGAAAAGTACCAAAACCAAAATTATTTACGTGGATTTTGAACAATAAGAAAAGATAAAAAATAATTATTACAAATATTAAAAAATATATGAATATAAGAGAATATATATATATATATATATATATAAATAAAGTAGATCGAGAATTTATTATCAAAAAATTAATTATAAAAATGATTAAAAAATATAATTGAAATATTATTATTAAAAGAAAAAAGGACAAAAAGTAATAATTACAATGTTAAATTTGTATAAAAATAAAATTGAGTTTGGTAGATTAAAATTTTAATCCTAAAACCAAATGAGTTAAAGAGTTACGTGATTTTAACTTTAACTTTAACTTTAACTCAACACACTATACAACAAAAATACACATTTTCCAATTCAAAAATTTTAACTTTAACTTTAACTCAATACACTACACAACAAAAACACACGTTTCCCAAATCAAATTTATAATCACATCTCATTTGTCATTTTCCACGATCAAAATCAAAATCAAAATAAAAGTAACTTTAACTCTGAATTCAAACGGCCCAGGCTTCGGCCACCTAGCTAGCACCACCCAAGCTCGTCGACGCTGGGGGCAGTGATGGCTGTTTAGGCATATAATAAATGTGTTGCGGGCATATAAATAGAAAATTTTGTGGTAATCGTCATGTCAATACTTAATATCACAGATATTATATAAAGAATTGAAGGTTTAATATTGTGGATATTATATAAAAAATTGAAAATGATAACAATATATAACTACCATCTTGAAAGTAAAATAATTTTATATTTATATATCATAAAAGATTTCATATTGAAAGTCGAAAAAGGAATAGGGATGACAACTTGGACCTGGCTCGTGCGAACTCGCCTTGGCTGGATTTTATTTGGACTGCATTACCCGACTCGTAAGAGCTGGACATGAGTCTTGGCGCGGACTCCGCCCACCCCCAAGCATCTATTCAAAAACATATAAATGTAATTTTAATAATAAAAAATAAAAAATATTTGTTTAATACAATCCCTTTTTTTTTTTTTCCATTAATGCTATTCCCCTTTGTTGTCCGTACTATTGTGTGCCCTAATAGGCTTTTTCTTCCTTCCGTCTTCCAAGCCTCAGTCTCCATCGATCAGTCTCTCTTCCTCACCTCACCGACGGAGCGAGCTCCGACTCCGAGCACCGTCCCTCGGTCTCCCTCTCTCACTCTTGTTCACTTCACCGACCACCGCTGGCCCTGAAGCTCCACGGTCAGGTTAGACCCGCTCTCAACTGTTGCTGTTGCGATGAGGTCGTTCGGTTAACAATTTCGTTCATTCATTCCCTCGGGCATATAGAAATTGAGAACCATTAAATTGCTTCAGCTATGATTAGAAGGGAGAAAGTTGGATTTTTTTCGCGGGGATCAATATCGCGAGAAAAATCCTCAGAAGGGTTTTTGCTCGTGAGTTTCGTCGACTGGTTTCAGGCCGATAGTGATTGATGCACTGATTGTGAAATTGAAAATTTTGGCCGTCACTATGGAATCATAGCAATTGTATTTGTAGGAATATAAGATGTAAATATCATCGGGTATTAATTCAGAAAAATATTCAATTGACTCGGTCGATCTAATGGTATGTCTCGGTATGTTTCTTTGTAGTGAATGATACAATCTTTGCAGATTAATGGGGAAACAGTTTAAGCTAAACAGAGACTAATTTTATTCTGTATTTGTGCCAAAAAGTACCTCTCTCTCTATCTGTTCATACTGTTCCATGCGTGTCCTCAGCGAGAATTGGATGCAAAATCTGCACAAGAATTGACGCCTATCTTTGTGTCTGCGTGCAGGGAAGGCGAAATGATTGAATTTCGGGCTGGTAAGATGACCCTTGAGGGGAAAAGGGTTGTCCCTGACACCCGCAAGGGGCTTGTCCGCATTGCTCGGGTATGCTATTCTGGCAACCTCTTACATTATGGTTGATTCTTCTGTGCTGCTTACCCTGAGTGCAAGCGTACCTGTTGCTTATGATAGTAGTCAAAGCTCATAAACTAATTTTGGCATGATTTCTGGGTTTCTCAATTTAGGGTGAGGAAGGCCTGATGCATTTTCAGTGGCTTGACCGCACTCAAAATGTTGTGGAAGATGTATCCTATCTTTTGTTGCTATACTTATGAACTAACATGAAAGTAGCTCTGGATGCACCTCTCTCTATGTCTCCTCATGTATAGAGAGCTATCTATTTGTTACATATCTTGTACCTTGTAGATTTAATGCAGTTTCCATACCAGGCATATAAGCTAAATTAACTGAGATTATTTCCATATGGTCCAAGATGTTTGCTACTCCTTGACAATATCTGTATCAGGACCAGATAATTTTTCCTGATGAGGCAGTTTTTGAGAAGGTAATTTTATTATGTTTATATTCCCACCATTGAGTCGCTCTTTATTGTTATTTGAGATATCTATGTTTCAATTTCTCTTCTCTTTCTGCTGTTTTACAAAATTTCTTGCATTTCTTTCCTTTAGGTGAATCAAGCTTCAGCGAGGGTATACATCCTCAAGTTTAATAGCGACGACAGAAAGTTTTTCTTTTGGATGCAGGTAAAATATATATCATTTTTGTCTTCTAATATTCAGCGCCCATTTATGTAATGGTTTGATTGAATTGTAAGATTTACTTTCGCTGCTGTCATTTTGTGTAGGAGCCTAATGTTGGTGGTGATGCTCTGATATGTAGCTCTGTCAATTACCACATCAATCAACCACTAGGTATGCATGAAGTATGCGAAATTATGGCCCTTTCTTTGGCTATATACAAGAAGCAATTGTTGTCAGATTAATGCTCTACTTTACATGAGATGATCAACCAATTGATTGCAGAAAAGGTGGAAAGCAATTTTTCAATTGGCATATCTTCTACAATTCACTAAATCTTTCATTCTCCTTGTGGTCTAAGAATTATAAATCTAAGTAGCATATTGGGTTTTAATCTGTAAGGAAAAAAAATATTTTGTTTAAGGTAAAAAGATACCAAGCTCAATTTAGCTCTTGTGATTTTATTATGGGCAAAGTGACCCTAAGTGTGGATTCTCATTTTAGTTCATATATTTGGAAGTATTATTCAGCTCAATTGCTCATTGAAGTCGCATGAGTGTACGCGAAGTCTTTCTGATAAATCTTTGGATGTTTTAAGCACTTGAGTGCATTGGAAAAATGCACATGATCTGAATGGCAGATCACCGAGGTTCCTATAAGAAAGGAGAGGAGTATATTTGTTTACAAAAGTTTTCTTTTTTTAATATTTTCAATTTTTGCATCTTCTTGTTTGCTAGTTTTTCAAGATTGAGAAATAAATGCTTTGGAAAGCTATTGAAATTGGTTATCTCCTGGTAAATAAGCAGGAAATATTAAGATCTTTTCCCCAAATTTTCTTCTTTAGCACTTCATGTATTTTCTCATATAATCACTGTATAAAGAGATTTTGGCTTGGAGGTACACTGAATTTATATCTTAATTGGGGAAATTGCCAAGATTGCAAGGTTTTGATAGAAAACTTCCATTAGAAACAACTGCGCAGCATCAAATAGACGTAGTTATTTTATCTTCAATACAAGGGAAATAATTCCTTATTCTATGCATAGTTATACTGATTTTTATTGCACAATGAAATACAGTGTGATTAATGCTGAAGATTGTCTTGGTGCCTAACTGGACAAAATATATCCGTTCTGTAAACAATCATTATTGATTCTTCTTTGAACAGAAATACCTGAAGAAGATGAGCCTGATGCTTCTCCTCCTCTACAAGTTTCAGAAGACATTGCTGAAGATGACATCTCATCACGGTATGACATCACTTGACGCCCTTTTTTAGGTACTGTAGTTAGTGACGTATTGGATCATTAGTTATAATCGGGGCCATTGAGTAGACACCACTTATTGCCCACTTAAAAGATTCAATCTTTGAGGTGACGATTCTGTACTATGCCTTTTGAATCATTGAGCCCGTGATGTCTTTTCATCATATATGACATAATATGGGGTGTTAAGTACGTATTCCTCTCATCTATTACTGCTTGCTGTGTTTGGTTGCCTGGATATATTATGATTTATATGCTGTGTATATACGTACCTGTGGTGTGTTTTTGCCAGTCATTATGACTTCACTTTTCTTCAGAAGAGGTCATCTGTGATTGCAAATTCTTGATGTATTACATGGGCTTTATTCTCTACCACGTTTCATACATATAATGGATGTTATTGTCCAGTGCTGGAAACTTGGTTGGTCCCAGTTTGGGTGCTGAAGGAACTAGTGATGTGACATCGTCTGGACCGGTAAAATTGGAAGACTTGCAAAGAATTTTAAGTAGCATTGGGCCTGAAGGTATTGTGTCTGACCTTGAATGTCAGCTTTGCTGATCTTTCTGGTCTGCTTATAATACCTTCTGATATCTTTTCCTTTTTATGGTCTGCATATATTGCAGGAGAATCAGATGCAGGTAATTTTATCTATTTATCCATCTTATTGTCTATTTTTGGTTACAGAAATGTATTTGATTAGTTTACTGGAAATGCCCAACTAGAGGCTTAACATTGTTCTTATGCGAAAAGAGAATGCCATGCTAAAAGGACATTTACATGGTATCGGTATTTGTTTTATTTTTTCTCTCCTCCATTATGTTAGGCTTGGGATTAGGTGACATTTTGAAGCCCGAGTTGATAATGCCATTGATGGACACCTTGCCATTGGAGCAGTCTTTAGCATCATACCTTCCCGAGGTATTAATTAGGTCCTCATATTTGCTTTTAGCATTTTTCGTATTTATTGCTCTTTCAGCTTGCTGCCTTTTTTTTTAGGTGTCTTTTTTACTTCAATATCTGTCGTTTCCTTGCATGCAGGGTCAGTGGACTCCAGAGGATATTTTGGAGTTACTTCAGAGTCCACCTTTCCGCCAACAAGTGGATTCATTCACCTATGTGAGGCTTCCGATTACTTGACTCATCTTATTAACAACCTGCTGTTCAGTTGTTTGATTTGTTTCAAACTCTTTTCATGTTGATGATGTAGGTGCTCCGAACAGGTCAGATCGATTTGTCTCAGTTTGGAATCGACCCATCAAAATGTGAGATGGATGTGGACATAAATTGTTAGCTATGAAATTATTGAACTTCTTTCTGTTAGGATAAACTTGTTTTACAAGGAAAATCATTGAGAAGTTAAAATTATTTTGGAGCTGACATCAGATATAAAACTCTTTGGAGAAGCATCATTTATTTCTTGTTATCTTTATTATGTTAGGTTAAGTCTCATTCGATTCCTTTTCCCTTTGCAGACAAGTTCACCGTGTCGTCCTTCCTTGAGGCTTTGGAAGATTCAGTATCGAAATCAGTGGACACTGAAGACGAGGATTTAAGATCTCAATCATGTCAAAGCAATGATCCCATGGACGAGGGACAATAGTATGGATAGGGCCCCCGTAAGATACATAGGTTTGTTTCTCTGTGCATCCTCATCCCGATTAAGTCTTTCGTCTGATTGGTGACATTAGAAGATTGTTAACATTACTCTTTGCACAGACAAATAAGCACTGCCATCTCCATCTGTTGTGTGACCGGATAATGTTATTTGTTTCCAAGCCTTTATTGGATTATGTTGTTTGATTTGTCATTGTTGTTCGGAATTGAAGACATTGTAGATCAACAGGACAACTGGCTTTTGGCTCAGAAAGTAATATCAAAATCATAGATGATGACAATGATACTGATAATTTGAATATTAAGAAGAATAAGTCTGTGACAAGTTGAACGTTTTCATCGAGGGCAGGATGATAAACATTATGACCAAAAAGGAAAAAACCCTAATGAACGGTGAAGTCGATCCGCTTTTGCTTTTATACAATTCCAACTTCACCATGCCTATTTCATACCAAAATCGAACCCGTCTGGTAGATTGCCTCTACTTGGATTCCACATCATTGCTTGGATCTAACTCATTACTGGGCTGGCTCTTATGCCCATTGCTGTGCCTTCTCCTTCGGTGTTCCTTCGTCTCTGGAGAACCATCATTCGGGGCAGCTTCAAATAGGGTGATGCTTCCACATCCGCTCTCAAGCATTACTTCTTCGTGACTTACTTCCTTTATCTTAAGAGCCTCGAGGATTTCAACCACCTCGCTCATCAGTGGCCTACCCTTGGGGTTGGGGCTGAGGCACTGGTATGCTAAATTGGCTACCTTCATGGCAGTTCGAAGTGAGTACTGACCATCGATACGGGGGTCAAGGATCCGGGGAAGCTTCTTGTTATTAGTCAAGATGGGCCGGGCCCACTCGACCAGGTTGTGCTCTCGGCTTGGCCTATTCTTCTCCATTGCCCCCCTCCCGAGAAGCATCTCGAGCAGCACCACCCCGAAGCCATAAACATCGCTGCGAGCTGTTAAATGACCTGAAACCACCAGACCATACTAGTTAAGCTCTGGACCTCAAATCCCACAACTGGAGAGAACGATAGCTGAGGGGAGAATCCAATCAATGCCCTCCAGTCGGCATAAATATTCTGACCTCCCGTAGGACACCCAAACCCCTTCCCTTGGTTTGATATAATGTTATCTTTCTCGCATCTTATGAGAAAAGCAAAATGTCACATTCGAGGGGTCGGAGATCCAGAATTGCAATTTATTGGACTTACCGGTCATTATGTACTCGGGAGCAGCATAGCCATATGTGCCCATCACTCGTGTCGACACATGAGTTTGGTCCCCTACGGGCCCGTCCTTTGCTAGCCCAAAGTCTGAAAGCTTTGGATTATAATCCTGCAAAATTTTCCAAACAAAATTCAGCTACAGCCGAGACTCCTAGATGAGAAACTTCCACAGAGTCTCTGTTTCATTCCCTAAGCAAAATGAACAATGGCCATTCGCCCATTCTTAGTTTCCCAATATTTAATATTCTAAGAGGGAACATTTGCTTAACAATCTTCTCCCATAAATGTATCTGCTAGGTAACCAACTAACCGCGTCCAGCAATATGTTTGATGGCTTGAAATCACGGTATATGATGGACCTTTCAGCACCATGAAGAAATGCTAGCCCTTGAGCAACTCCCAAAGCTATCTTCATTCGTCTTGGCCAAGTCAGTGTGCAACCAACTCCTGCCACACGAAAAGCAATGCTGTAAACATCAACCCACCGGCCAATACTATGCACAATGTTCTCGCTCGAATTATAGTCATAATATGTATAGATAAAGAACTACAGGGTTGCTTTCCACTGTTCTTCATGTTATGAAAAATGTATTTAGAATATAACGACATCAGGGCATATTGTTCAAATTTGTCGGTTGTTTACTTTTATGCTTCAACATCTGGGTTATAAGTACAAGCCTTGTAACTCAATTCAATGCTGCAACTCAACATGATTTCTTTTGTGTACCTTCAGAATATCATTGCCTAGTTCTTTGGTGTTCTGTAAATAGAATGCGAAATTGGTATATGCATTTAAATTATCAAATAGGCAACCAAATATGCAGTTATCCAAAATATATCAGATATGCCAAGCATATGAAACGTACTTCGGAAAAGATTCTTTTCAAGGCTGCCACCTGCCATGTATTCATAAACTAAGATCCTATGCTCGTCCTCACAGCAGTACCCTATAAGCTTGACAAGGTTAGGATGACTAAGCTGGCCCAGATAAATAATTTCAGCCTGCATAAAAGAAGAATGCGAAGCATAAGTATACTCTGATGGCACTTGGATATGATTGCCATATGGACCCTTCTCATGCAACAATGATGGGAAAATTCTATGATTTCATATATTTCTTTCTTGTTTAGGGGCCTATTTTGTGAGGATTTTAAAGCAAACAAAACCTTAGTAAGACGAAAGATACCTCAAGAAAGCAGAGTGATTTCCCATTAGCAGACGTTGAAAAGATAGAGAACTGCCCAACTAAATACTATTTTTCAAGCACTTTGCTATGAATTAGAGAAAAAAGCCCAACTAGACACAATTATGCAACCGCATGCTGCTTCATCATCATCTAATTGAAAATATAATCACTTATTTCTCTCTGTCCCAACCTATACCACGTGTTCTCCAATGTCATAGTTAAAAGGGATATCAAAGAGGTAGATCTGTACCAGCCATTCCCGGTCGCCTTGAAATCCTTCTGGGTTAAGCTCCTTAATTGCAACTTGCGTGGTTTTGTAACCCTGTCTCACTCTATCATCTATAACTCCTTTGTACACAATCCCGAAGCCACCTTCTCCAATGATCAGATCTGGACGAAAATGCTTTGTTGCCAACCTCATCTCCTCGTAAGTGAAGATATCCACATTGTTATTTACGGGGCTTTCCTGGAGATCTTTAACATTCTTGGGTGCTGAGGGAATGCTCCCTGAGCCTGAGCTTTTCATCTTTCTGCTCAGCTCAGCTTCAGTTGGAGATGTTTTGAGTTCACTTGTGCCTGTCGCAACTGGTATTTCGAGAATGAAACTGGCTCATTAGATAAAGTTCAGAGCTGCCAAAAAGATAAACACAAAGATGAAAGCACATTTTTCTTTTCATTTCACCGGGCCCTTTTACCACTCACACTAAACAAAAAGATTTATTTTTCCACATACATTCCCCGAATTTTCTGATGCAAGAACACCAAAAGCTGCAGGGTGAATCTAAAACAGGCTCCATCTCATTAAAGGTGGAGCTCTTCTGGCCTTCAGTAATAAAAGAAGAGAAATGCACTTGTCCCCACTTCCCAGATAGACCTATCAAAGTCATAACTCACCATACACTTTCCCCATGCTGTATACTGCCCATACTATGTGCAACGAAAAGAAGATGGGGGCTTTGATAGACATGCCGAATCTCATGGACTGAAAACCGCTGAAAGCACGAGCAGGGGCGGTGCTGCAATTATTGACAAAGAAACGGCTATTTATCCTCTAAGGGACATTCGGCACATGTAGCCACGAGGAAACTCACCGTCCATTGCTTTCTACAAGATAGGGGCATGAAGTTGACCCCGTGCAAAGACGTTCTTGTGTCTTCAAGCACACAATGCAGAAATCATACACGTGTATATGCAAATAACTATTTAATCACTCACCAAAATGGACAATGTTGACTACTTCCTACATATCAGGCAATAGCATCATTACCATTAAAAGAGATCAATCAATCCACTTATCATGTGCAAGCTGTTCGATCGAACCGAACAGCATAAATCCACGGGCCCAGGAAGAATTATAATCCCACCTAACAGCTCACTTGCTTCGAACTCCGTATCGAGATCAATCACAATCGGGGCAATTACGCCGCCGCCACGAACGAACGCAGAGATCGGAAGTGAAAACAAGGCGAGAGATTTGAATGGGTACCTGGGTTTGTCATCAGAATGGATTCTTCGCAGCTGAAACAAATCCCCATGAATCTCTGTCAATCCTACAAGAAACGAATTTCCCCAGAGACCCTTCATCTCATCGTCACCGCCATCGAAGATCAGAGACCCTACCTAACGTGCATTCGAGATTAAAGCTCTCATTTTTCCGGGAGATTCAACGGGTGCCGGGCACGGCATTGGGGAGGAGGAGAATGGGGGAGATCGATGAGATGGGGAGGGAAGAAGGGTCGACAATGGCTGAGGTGGGGGTGGGATTGATGAGGTGGGAAGGTCAATGGTGGAGACTGCAAAATGGCAAGGGAAGAGGAAGGTTCGCTCAGTTCAGGGAATGGCCATAGCCGCCGGAAACGCCAAATGAAACGCGCCAAAAGAACGCGCCAACGAAGAGATGACTTGGCCCCTTCGCCACCGGCCCCCATACCCCACTCTCTCTGTCTCCCTCACTCCATTTATTATCGCCTTTGCTATGAATGGAAATGACCAATTGGGATGTTTTTCGATTGAATCGTGGGCCAGTTCGGAACTCTCGGCCCGTGTGATGTCGGATCGTACCTGATGGATCCTATCGCATCACACGGCGTGAAAAAGATTTAATAATGTGCGAGTAACAAGAAATATATGGTCGGTTCTTAATTGCCGCACAATTGGGAGTCAGGACCATAGCGTCGACGATTGCCTTGAGTTATCAACTTCTAGGACGTGTGAATAGACTAAAAGGGCATATGAGAACATTTCACTAAGGGTTGTCCGTTTCAATGTAGAGTTCGAATTTTTCCAAGAAAATTTGAACTTTACCCCCCAATTTTAACTGGAAAAAGAATACATTTTTTATTCTATAAGTTAAGCCTTTGGTCAATTTTGATCATTTAAGTTTTAAAAGCGTCGAATTAGTCTTATACGTTTATTTCGTAAGGGAGTTTTGGTCCATTTCGTGACTTGTATGAGTAAAAATGCCTTCTTTTTTGTTTTCAAAACTTATGGAACCACATTTTAATTGAAAGTCAACTTATAGAACAAAAAAATATCTTTTTCAAAACTTATAAGACCGAAATTGTCTTATAAGTCGATAGTTTTAAATCTTATATGATTAAAATCAACTGAATGTCAAACTTATAGAATCAAAAATATATGTTTTTCCCAATTTTAACTAATCCGTTTATTATACTTGAAAGCATCTAGTTCATCTTCAAAATTTTCATGATATCTTGACCTGGACGAATCTAAGGTTTCTCTATATTTATATGGTCACTAGGCCCGGAAATTGACCAAAGTGATCTCTTGTTCCTACTTCCTGAGGAATTCCTAAAGAACAAGGAATCCCTAAAGAACAAATGAAGGCTCCGAGCTCCTTTAATGGAGCCTTGGCCTGCCTTGACCATTGTCATGTGCCTAATTGTCAAGTGGCAATTTTGAAAAATCATAAGGACACTATTCACGAAGTAGAGAAAATTGGAGGATTCTCTCAAAATTAAATTATCTCTAGATTAACTGCCCAAAGCAGGTACTTCTCTAATGTATCTCTCATTTTCGAAAGATCTTAAAAGGACAACTCTAAAGATGTTTTATAAAATAGTGACTCTTGTTATTTGGAAAGAGACTTGATATTTTTGATAGATTGCTTTCTTAATTATTTTGACACTTTAAAATAACTTAATTATATTGGATAATAATTTTTTGCCACAATAATTTATTATTGAATAATAATTTTATACGTTAACTAGTATTTAAAAATAACATTTTTTTATCAAATATCTAGAGTTTTACTATTTTCCAAAGACATATGACCATTAATTTTTCGATAATATGTGACGTGGCGACTCTGTATTGGTACCCGAACAAACACTCCTTTAGGGGAATCCTTCCTTAAACCTAAATCCTGTAAATATATCATAGTATTATGCTTAAATCTCATTGAATCACCCTTATTTAACTTTACATGATAGCATGCTCTTTCAAGCTGCTACCCATATTTAAGCGCTACATTCTTTTTTAACAAATTAACTTATTATACAGAGAAAGAGGTGTAACACGATATCATGCGCCCTCACTTAAATATTAAGAGGTCAAAAATTCGATTTTCATCGAGGGACTATTAATGCCTTTTTTTTTAATTTTTTATTTTCTTGTACTAAATCCTTGAACCTCTACTATTAAAAAAAAAAAACTCATTATACGGAGCAGAGCATTATCTAGATAAAAAAAAAAAAACTCTTCCATTAATGAGTAGCACTTCTTTACTTCTTTTAATATTTATCCCTTACTTTTGTAAAAAGAATGCTTGGCCGGTTAAAACTGATTTTTAATTTGATCTTCAATCTCCTCAGTCACTGCTACGAACCTAACTCTAGCACTCATTAGATTGAATCAATTAATGCAGGAAAGCCGCATGTGGTTCTTTGTATTATCGTACTATTGAAAATGATTCTCTCTCATCGCCAATAAGGCGATCATTGTTCTCACTTCTAACGTAATGTATCTAAATGGACGGCAATGTAAAAGGCCACAGCCATGCACAAAGGACAATGATTAATTATAATGCAACGTCGTCTTGCTCCCATGTTTTACTTTTCTTCACTTATATTTGGTAGTACAGAATAAATTCCGTTTAGTTTTTTTCCTTTCTTGTCTTTTTTTTATTAAATACTTGAATGGCATTTGGTGCATGGGAATATATGTGTATTCCTTGAAAAGTTTATTTAAATTTTCTGGGCTCAGAGTATTCCCATATTTAGTTAGATCATTGCAATCCACATTTTCACTCTTACATTCCTACTAGAATAGTAATGCAAATTACCATCAGTGGAACGGGATTGTGGATTCCCACCTTGATGAAAATGTGCATCACTAGTAATTTAATTGTCGAAAATCCACCAAACGCTTTCTTAGTTCAATCGTCGGTTTTCACCCAAAAAAGTTACTTAGTTAAATATATCAAAGAGAATATTATGCAGTAGCCTTCACAAGTCGCAAGGTTAAAAGCTTTCACATTATTGCAAGTTAATTCCCTGATGTATCTCAAACTCACATTAATATTAAATCAAATCCGAGATTTTTGTGACTTTTTAAATGCTTTATATATTATTTTTAACATAATCTCCGCAATAGAGACTGATTTAGGACTATATTTAGTTTAAGAGCACAAAATTCAAAGGGAGGCAAAGGAATAGTAAAAACATTATTAAAATGAAGAGGTAAATTAAGATAATTTCACCAAAAAAAAGCTTAGTAATAAATTAGAAATTTTATAATTTTTCCAAGTCCAAGAAGCCACACCCCTGAACCCCGCCCTGTGCTGTAATCAAATTGTTAAGTACGTGAACTATGTTAATTATGAGAACAAAATATAATGTTTAATTAATTAAATATTAATTTTCCAACATGAGAGTTTGAATAGTGCATAACAGGAGACGATTAGGTCGCTAATATTGCTGCCTACCTTTTTATTCATAAAAGTAAATAATTTTTTTAAGAGAAAATAGAGAGTTAATTGCTATTTTGATCTCGAAAGATTTGCGAACCTTCACTTTAGTTTAGTCCCTTAAAGATTTGTTGCCAAAATAGCCCTTAAAGTTCATTCCATCAGGCTAAATACTTTGACGTCAAATGACCCTTACAGAATGTTGATGTCGTATATAAAACCATTAATTCAATTTTAAAAAAATAAGTAAAAGCAAAACTATGCCGTTCTAGGTTCAATATCTTTAAAAAACAATAAGAAACTTTCTTTTTTTATTTGAGATAGGGGCAGGTCATCAGTGGGGGCTCTTCAGCCGACAACCTGTGCCCTAAGCGAGGTTGCTAGTGGCTACTAACACATCTGGAAAGCTCACTCAGAGGGCAGGTCGCCAGCTGGAGCCCCTATCATAGCTACCCTATCTCTCTCTTGCCCCCAGCCAAGCTGTCCCCCCTTTCTCTTCAGGTTGAGAGCGATAGAAGGGGCAGCCCAAATGGGCGCTCCGCAACCAATGACTACACTTGGGGTGGGGTTGTTGGAGGCCACTAACGCCTCTAACGACCCTATCGGGGGCAGGTCGCTAATAAGGAACTTCCACCACAATTGCCACCTCCATCTCTCTCTATTTTTCAGTTGAGAAAGATAAAGGGGGCAGCTCATGTAGGAGCTTCCTAATGGCGACCTGCCACCTAGGTGAGGTTGTCGGAGGCATCCGATTGAACAAGTTGTTAACTAGGGAGCCCCCTCTATCTTTCTCTCTCCGAAGAGAGAGGGTGATAGAGGGGCAACTCCGTTGAGAGCTCCCTATCGGTCGAGGTCGCCGAAGCATTAGTGGGCTTCGATAACTTTGCCTTAGTGATAGGTCACTGGTTATGCGAGATTTGGGGGGGGGGGGGGGGGGGGAGGAGCATGTCATGTTGCCCCAATTTATATATATTTTTTGAATCTCTTTTTATCTTTCTAAATTTTTTAGTCTTAAACTCGAAATCACGTTGTTTTGGTTTTATGTTTTCTTTTTAAATTTTTTTGAAATAAATTAACTGGGTCATAGGCCACGTTAGCATTTCGTACTGATCATTTGATGTTGGACTATTTTGCCAATGGAATGAACATTGAAGGACTATTTTGACAGCATAAATCTTCTTAAAGACTTGTGAAGGTTGATGAATGATTCAAGGACCAAAATGGTAATTAACTCGTAAATAGAAGTTTGGAATTGTGAAATATATGGCAATATCCAAATTAACACTTAGGAACACATGGAAATTAGAGCATTTAGTGCGTTTGGATTGAGAGTTGAGTTGAGTTGAGTTTTGGTTTTAATTGGTTTGTAATAATTGTATTGTTGAATTATGAGAAAAAGTGTGAAAAAATAATAAATAATTAAGATAAAATAATGATTAAGTAATGATTGTGTTGTTAAATTGTGAAAAAGTAATGAATAGTTGAGAGAATTTAATATTAAAAATTGAATTGAATGGTTAAAAATATTTTAAAAATAAAAAAAGTAATGATTGTGATGTTGAATTGAAAATAAGTGGAGTTGAGTTGAACATTGTTTATAAAACAAACACACCCTAAATGAGCATGGGTCGTGCTTGGATAAAATTTTGATGACATGTTAAAGAATTGTTTTAGAGTCCTTTGACATGGCAATATTAAGATTTATATAAGGGTAAAATGCAATCACCTTTTGAGATACGAAGAAATGACACTAAACGTCAATTGTTGAAAATTTATATACTCGACCCATTTGACTTATTTGACCAAATAATTATTTTCGGGAAAAATACCGATGGTGGTCATAAGTTTGGGGTTTTTACTTTTTGAGGCCATATTTTTATATTTATTGAATAAGGCCCACATTATGTAAAATTTTAATATATTTTTGATATATTTTCTTCAATTTGAGAAATAAAAATTATAAATAAACGAAAAACTTCAAACTGAGAGAAGTAAAGAGAGGACGGGTCTATGAGGCGTCACCGACTACCGCTGACTAGACAATGTCAATAGATGATGTCAGAAACCTCGTCTTGAACAATGGTGTCTGGAGGTGGGCCACCAAGAATGAGAACAGTACAATAAACCGAAAATTGTATACACAGATAAGAATACCACTTTTTGAACCGCATAATCATATCAAATGGTTTTAGGACGGCGGTGGCAAACTTCATTGATCCCACATGGACCAATGTTGCCGGAGACCTTTCTCCTTTTCTTTGTCCAACTTTTTATTTTTAACCTTTGTTTGATTTTTCAATTTTTTATTTCAAAAATTAAAGAACATATTCTAAAAATAGGAAAGGACTTAGACAAATATTTTATGTAACATGGTGGCCTTATTCGGCAAAATTATAAATGTATGGTTTTGAGTGAAAAATTCAGAAGTTATGGCCCAAATTGTATTTATCTCAAAAAATAATAGTTGGTCAAATAAGTCAAATTAGGTCAAGTGCCTACTTTTTAAACAAATGAGATTATGTATCATTTTTCCAAATCTCAGAAAAAAAAAATGAGTGAATTTTACCTTTTATAAAAACGATACAAAGCTAATTTATTGAAAGCCTAGTATTTTCATTGTTCTATAAGTTGTTCAAATATTTTATAAATACACTGATCTTATGATTCTTTTTTTTTTCTTCCATACTTATCAGAGTATTAAAATATAAAAGAAAAAGAATTCGAGTATAATAAGTTTGTCACTCCCAAAATTGTCCCTAACATTTGATAATGAAGAAAATGTGCAAACAAATTTCAAAGGTAATAGTAGAGGTTACAAAATGATGCGTATATTATGAAAATAAAAATAAAAATTGAGAAGAAAATTTAAAAGGTACATGGAAAAGAAAGAGAGATAAAACTTCAAATTAGGAGTTACACAAAGAAGGAAAAATTGAAAAATGAAAAAAAAAATCATATTTAAAAAACTTAAAAATTATGCCACATGTCCATGGAGGAGTTTTTCCCTTGAAAATTTCCTTGGCTTAAATTGATACTAGTGCTTTCCACGCGCTTTGTGTATCTAACATTGCTATCGCGTTTTTACGTAAACTTAAGATTGCTTATTGTAATAAAATTGACTTAGACTTTTAAAATCCTTTTAGAATTTATTGATGTTTCAAAATGGACAGTGGATAAGATAATGGAATAAGATTTTGAGATAATAGAGAAGCATTATTTTTTTTTATATTTTCCTTGAAAATGGAAGAGATTTTAGTAGTATATGTAAATGATAAAGTTTAATTTCGAAAAAGTTGTGGTGGATATAAAATAAATTCTTTTTAAATAATAGTATAAGATATAATAGAAGATATGTATATGATCATCAAGCAATAAATTAGGAGTCGATATCTTGCCCTCTGTTTCAAGCACCAGATTGTGCCTACGGTTCCATCATCATTATAAGGGCTGTATTGAGCATGTGCAAACTCTGTCCTTGTCATTGCTGGCCTTCTTTCCTTGCATTAATTAACCGAATTTTCAGTTGGAAAAGTAAAATAACACACTACCAAAATCCTAGCTAAGAGCCCTTGTTGATTTTCATAATATTTTTACTAAGGGCCTTTTTTTTTGAGAGCCCTTAATTTCTTTGTATGTATCGATTTTTATATATATCCCAATAAGGAAAAATTACTTTGATAATTAAAGAGGCAGTAGCGCAGTAACACACATCTTCGTCTGTAATCAATAAGTTTCATATTCGATAATTATTGTGGGACTACTCGTACCTTTCTAGTAGTTATTAGGATTTCTATTTGATTATACTAGGCATAAGACCTACTTTTGCAATTGGAAAAAAAAAACTTACTTCGATAAATAAATATGTATATATATTAAAAAATAGGAGTAGACTGATTCAAGAATTGAAATCTCACTTTTTAATTAACCTAAAAAGAAATAGTGCACTTTTTCAAAGATACCATTTTTACTTTAGGTTTGCACATGAATCATTTGACCCAAGAGTTAAAAGTAAATACAAAGGTTGGAGAAAACCAAGCAAACATATTCATTTTTATTCCGTAGGAGGTTTAGATCGAGGCTCTAGTGTGGGTTTAATTGCATTGTATTGTGCTGATTATTTGAGTGTTCTTCACCTTATTTTTCCTTGGGGTTGTTTAGGAGATTCCAAATGTTTTTTTTTTGTAATTTTCTTGAATATTTTTTCTATGTACTTTTCAGAATAATAAATGAAATCCTTATCACTATTGAAAAAAAAATTCATTTTTGTTCGAAAATCAGATTATGATTTATTACGTATATTGCATAAGTACATGACTAAACAATTATTATTTATGTCCAAAAATGAGCTGATATAAGTTAAGGAGACATTGCACACCAAATCGTATGTATTATCACTTCTTTTTTTTCGATGTGCATCCTGGTATCAAAAAATTCAATGGATTTATGATTAATCGAGTCGAGTCGGATCAGTCTACTAAAGAGTAAATATCATATATTATCGCTGTCATTTTGAGATTGAACTTGAGGAGTTAATTAGCTTCAGTATGGCAACGACTCCTTTATTTGTCTTCATAAATAAGGAATTGCATTAAATTTGAAATATGCAGGAAAGGGAAATGAGATTTTCGTTTTGAAGAAAATTTTCAGTGATCTTATCTCATCATATGACGTGAAAAATAGCAATCAAAATTGTTGATCACGCGAATAACTAATTTTCTTCTTCCTCATGAAAATCAAATCAAATGATAATATATGAAAGCAAATCAGCAATGTAATGAACCAAATGCAAAGGAAAGTAGTTTCATTTGGTAAAAGCATGAGTGAGAAACTATTTATAAAAAAAAAAAACTTGAGTGAGAAACTAGATGACTTCTCTTTTTTTTTCCCAAAGTAAATGTATTATTCATTGAAATTAGATTAAGCTGAAAGAAAGTTTGAGTAACCATCAAAGGTACAAAAGAATCAAAATTCGACATGAAGCTAACATGGCCCAAGTCGTTTGCTAAGAGGTTATCCTTACGAGAAATTCAAATACATCGTCAATTCGAGAGTAAATGAAAACAAGCTAAAATATCACTAATAATTGTTCGAATTTCCTAAGGTGCTTGCTCGGATTTGAAGATTGCTTCGACAAGGACAAGGGCATCATTTTCAATCCACACCTTGTGCCGGCCTCTGTCAAGAGCTATTGAGGGGGTGAGAGGATAGCTTGACCTTCAGCTTGGAGAGAAGAGGTTGTGGCAGATTTGTAGAACCAAGAGAAGATGACTTCATTATTAGGGCAGTGACCGCTCCTGAGATATATGATGTCAAATTACTCCATGCGGCATCAGTGCTCAGTTTCACCCATCCCAGGTCTTGGGGCTTTGGGGGATGTTGTCATGTCAATCCTTACATATCACTCTTTC
The DNA here is from genome assembly GCF_007655135.1 of Punica granatum. Taxonomy (NCBI): domain Eukaryota; kingdom Viridiplantae; phylum Streptophyta; class Magnoliopsida; order Myrtales; family Lythraceae; genus Punica; species Punica granatum. The sequence goes on from NC_045128.1 coordinate 6,866,812, forward strand.
TTCCGACAACTAATATTTGTCCAAATCAATTACTTGATCACGGGTAAAAACTAAAAGCGTTTTTTTTTTTCCTTTGGGATATTTGTCGTGTTTTGAAGAAACTTACATACATATATATTATATATATATATATGATATAATATGAAATAAAGTGTAATAGTAAACAACACTTAAATTCCAAGGGACCGGCCGTCATGGTAGAAGTGAAGAACCCATCAAATTTGACTCAACCACCCCTATTTTTCAATTAGACCCACCCCTCTCTTCATTGCTTAATTTATCATAAGTCCTAAAAGAGCAGCCGGCTTTCAATTCTGGATGTAATGCAATTAAAACCACAAACACGTAGGAGCTAAAAAAAATTATTATTTTCCAGTATCGATTTAACTAACTTTAATGAGTGATTACATGTGTATGTATTTGCCCAAAAAAAAAGTTAATGACTACATGATATTATTATTATTATCATTTGACCTTGACATCGATCATCGACTGCCCATATTTGTCTGATTGAGAGTGAACCAACTTTTTCATGTCTATCAAAATAAATAGCAAGTGAAGAAAGAATTAAGGAAAACTGAGGAACTTGATATCTGTAAGCTTATTAAAGCAAATATATATACATGACCCACAACCACAAGCCAATAATAAATTATTAATGATAATAATAATTATTATAAAAAGAAAAAGATAAAAGAGAAACAACAAAAACAGGCATTTATGTTAAGCACTCCAACAATGGAGTAGACCCGACCACCAGTGTGGACTTAGCTCATAGTCATAATTTCCGTGGTCTTGTCACTTGTTTTTATTTTTTTATTTTATTTTATTTTAGGTACTTGTAACTTGTTAACTTAGCAATTTTGATTCCTTTTCATTCCATGCCCACCAAACTGGCAATATTAACTCAACTCTCGAATTTATCGGTGCGTTTGATTTTAAAATTAAAGTAATTTTAAATTTTATTGTGAAAAATAAAAAATATTACGTAGTGTGTTGAGTTAAAGTTAAAGTTAAAATTTTTGACTTGAAAAATGTGTATTTTATTATGTAATGGGTTGAGTTAAAATTAAAAATTAAAATTTTGGTGATTTTATTCTAAAAACAAATCAACTATATATTTTATTCAGATGCAAATCTCAGCACTCATTCTTATAATTCGATGCTATGCATCAATGGGTAAGGGCAAGTTACAATCTGATAGGAGATCAGTATCGACCAATTAATGGATTGGGATCATGGTATGATCTCACAAAAAGTATTATAAAGAAAATTCATCAATCTCGAAAAAAATCGAAAATAAATGAAATCATTAACTATGTATAGATATTATCTAAAGATATATAGCATATGAGAACTGAAATGACTTTTTGACACCTATATCTAGCTTGCACGATCAAATAAACACAAATAATAATCAAATGAAAACAAGTGAAGAAAATGAACAAAGTTATTCACCAAAAAAAGAAGAGAATGAACAAAAGATGACACCTGTATTATTATTATTATTATATAACTACATATATCTCTTTAGCGGCAGCAGAGTTATTTTTGCTCCTTCATTTCGAACTTAAAGAGCGGGTACCGATCGTGTGAAATTAATCGATTGATGATCATATTGTTTCTCGTGAAAAATTAAAGGGTAAATTGCACCGGTGGTCCAAAATATTTCATTATGGTCCAAAAAGTTTTTTTCGCTACATAATAGTACAAAATGTTTCAAAGTTGTTTCATGATGGTACAAACCGTCAACTCGAGCTTGACGCCGTCAAGCCGACGCTGACGTGGCTACTACGTGTCACCTCCTTACTGACGTTGCCGAAAAATTTAAAATAATTCTAAAATTTTTAAATTTTAAAACTCTTAAAAATAATTTTAAATTTTAAAAAAAAAAATAATTTTAAACTTTTAATTTAAATTTTAAATTTTAAATTTAAAATAATTTTTTATTAAAAAAAAATTTTTAATATTTAATTTTAAATTTTTTATAAAAAAATTGTAAAATTAAAAAAATTATTTAAAAAAATTAAAAAAATTTAAATTATTTAAAAATAATTTTCAAAATTTTAAAATAATTTTTTATTTTTTTCAAAATTTTTACTCTTTTTTTGTATTTTTTGTATTTAAAAAAAATTAAAAAATTATAAATTTTTTAAAAATAATTTTATAATTTTCAAAAGTTTAAAATATTTTTTTATTTTTTTCCAAAATTTTTACTCTTTTTTGTATTTTTAAATTTTTTTTGTATTTTTTTGGATTTTTTAAAATTTTATTTTCTCTTAAATGACGTAGCACACTATGATTGATTCCACGTAACAAAAGTGACACATAGGACTAGCCACGTCAGCAAAATGTTAACGGCATTAGGGCCAATTGACGGTTTGTCCCATCATGAAACAACTTTGAAACATTTTGTACTATCATATAGCGAAAAAAACTTTTTAGATCATAATAAAATATTTGTAAAATATTTTGAATCACCAGTGCAATTTACTCAAAATTAAAAGGTGACAGTCTCAAGTGGACATTGAAAATCCTGCCTTTGATTAGCCCAGACATTTGAATTGACCCGCGGGCGAGTATATAACCAACAAATTATGGCATCAGTATCCAAAGAAAATTCAAAATATAAGAATCATGTAAATCCCCCTAATTTGTATATTATGGATCAATAATATATATATATATATATATATGTGTGTGTGTGTGTATGTATTAATGGACTCTATGGGCATCAATTAGTTTCACTGGTTTTCCAATGTGAATATGATGCTGCGGTTTGTTTGACTCGACCGATCTGTCGACAAGATGCAAAAGATTCCAAAATTATGTTATTCCGTTTTCAAGCACACCTTCTTTGCCCTTTGTCTTCTCTCTCTTTGTGTCTTAAACACTTCCTTTCCTTTTTTTTTTTGGGAGAAAATAATCACTTGAATTGACTATAATATAATCTCTTTTTGCGCGAAGTCTCGGAGCCAAATATTGTTGACTGATTATTAGTTAAGTTGGCTGTGGGTGTGTCTGTGATACTCTCACTTTCTCACACTAGAATTTTGTGTTTGCATGGAAAAGTGATTATTTACGACTGAGTCAAGTTCAGCCACATGCTTTTTTCAAATTACACTTTAGTTTGTTTTTATCTTGAAATCTTGATTTTAAAATCTTATCGGAAGGCCATGGGAAATAACTCTCATAAATTAGCCATACCCAATATAAATGACCTGCTTGAAATAATATGGAATGAAGGAAGACTAAATTTTAAACCAGGAGATTATAATCGTCATAAATGAAAGTATAACACTGTGTGCATATATCTATTATTCTACGGAAGATTTTGTTTCACATGATATCTCACAAGATATCATAACGAGCACCTCAACTATTTTAATATAAAAAAAACATTAGTATACAATTAAAATGGTACAATAGGCCCAGCTCTCTCATTATACAATGTTATATTTAATTATAGGTACAAGCAAATTCACATGCTAAGAAGTCAACGTACGTAGACCGGCTTACACTGCAGCGCCAAATCCGATCGAATAAAAATATTGTTCTCTAGCTTTCTTTCTTTTTCATTTCTTTTTTTTTTTGAATTTAGCAATCAAATGAAAATGGGTTCATAAAAAACAGCATTAACTGAAATTATATTTTAATTTATCAAAGATAATAGAGTCGAATTAAAATTTACTCAAAGGGCAGGAAAGGAGATGAAAACATTATATGACTTTACTTCTATCATAGAGATTGTCATTTTTTTCTTTGGTAAAATTGGACAACCGTTAATTTTATAATTTCACCTCTAATTTTCAATTAAAGTTTTTTTTTTACGAGATGCACGGATTTAGTGAAAGAAGAGGAGGAGGAATTAAAGGAACATGAAATATTGCATTGGCGCGAACCAAATCTAAATCTCTAGTGAGGTTTGGGATGAGGATAAGTGTGCAACCACGCAACAAATTAAAGTTTTATATAACACTCCAGTATTTTGTGCCAAAATATAATGTAATAGTCCATATTCTCACTTAAAATTAAGAGATTTTGGATTCAATTCCCTCCTCTAATACTGCATTTTTCTATTCCCTCTTCCTCTTGTAATCGGACAAAACAAACTCCATCAATGAGGTAGAGGTGACTAGGTGTTACATTCCTCACTGATATTACTGACTAAGGGAGCTTATCCGCTCTCGAGCCGAAACCAGCCAAGTTGAATATAGTCAATTACAAAATGAACATAGTCGATTGGAATAAACTACAATCAATTATGTTACATTTTCAGTCGATTATGTTCAACTGGATCGATTTCACCACGGAACTGAATAAATTTCCGACTGACTAATAGATATATACATACCTATATATATATATATATCCTCATGGAAAAAATACATAGTGTGTTTTCAATGACCGTATAAACAGCGTTAAATTCAAGGGAGCCAGCCTTATTTGACTCTTACTACTAAGTATACGGCCATTGGCTAAATCCCCATGCAAAATGACCAAATTACCCCCACCCATATATTATTATAATACCTGATACAATTTCTCATATTCATATATATATATATATATAGCAACTCATAGCTACCCAAAAGCTCATCAGGACACAAAACATAAAGAAAAAGATCTCTTTGGGGAAGACACGACAATGGAGCATTTCTACCTCTCCCTCCTCCTCTTCTTCGTTTCCTTCGTCACCATCTCCCTCTTCGTTGTCTTCTACAAGCACCTCTCCCACTTCCGGGGCACCAACCTCCCGCCGGGCCGGTTTGGGCTCCCGTTCATCGGGGAGACCCTCGAGTTCCTGTCCGACGGATGGAAGGGCCACCCGGAGAAGTTCTTCTTCGACCGCATGTACAAGTACTCGTCCGAGCTATTCAAGACCTCCATCCTCGCTGAGCCCACCGCCGTCTTCTGCGGCGCCGCCGGCAACAAGTTCCTCTTCTCCAACGAGAACAAGCTCGTGACTGCGTGGTGGCCCGACTCCGTCAACAAGGTGTTCCCCTCGTCCCTCCAGACCTCCTCCCAGGACGAGGCCAAGAAGATGCGCAAGATGCTCCCCAACTTCCTTAAACCCGAGGCGCTCCAAAGGTACGCATCCATGAAATTCCTAGACTGACGTCTTTGCTGATCTAAAAGTTTTAAACTGTATATAATTTTTTTCTTGTGACCGAAAACAAGAAAAAACGTTTAAACTATATTGTTGAGAGTCATTGTGTCTTGCATCGGAATATATAAAGAAATCAACGTGTTATAAGAGATTGGGTATCACAATTTATCGCGACTGTTTGAAAAGTTTGAACATGACCACGAGCTAGGCCTGATTGACTCATCTATTATCTAACAGGTACATCGGGATCATGGACCACATAGCGCAGAGGCACTTCTCGATGGGCTGGGAGAACAAGGACGAGGTTGTTGTCTTCCCCCTGGCAAAGAGGTTCACCTTCTGGTTGGCCTGCAGGCTGTTCGTGAGCGTGGAAGACCCGGACCACGTGGCCAAGTTCGCTGACCCCTTCAACGACATCGCCTCTGGGATCTTCTCCATCCCGATTGATCTCCCTGGAACACCCCTCAACAAGGCCAAGCACGCTGCCAACTTCATCAGGAAGGAGCTCATGGCGATCATCAAGCAGAGGAAGATTGATCTCGCCAACGGTTCCGCGTCGCCCACCCAGGACATCCTGTCCCACATGTTGCTGGCCACAGACGAGGACGGAAAGCACATGAATGAGCTTGACATCGCCGACAAGATCCTTGGACTGCTGATCGGCGGGCACGACACTGCCAGTGCTGCCTGCACGTTCATCGTCAAGTACCTTGCGGAGCTTCCCGACATATACAAGGGCGTCTACGAAGGTAAATATATCATATCCGTTCAGCTCCACAACCATATTCTACACGGTTGATCACCGATCTAACCGACATAATGGTTAAATTTGGATTGAACAGAGCAAATGGAGATTGCGAGATCGAAACCACCGGGCGAATTGCTGAACTGGGATGACCTCCAGAAGATGAGGTACTCGTGGAACGTCGCGTGTGAGGTGCTGAGGCTTGCCTCTCCCCTGCAGGGTGCTTTCAGGGAAGCCCTAACCGACTTCATGTTCAATGGCTTCTCCATTCCCAAAGGCTGGAAGGTATACTTAGATCTGCCTACCTGAGTTTGGTTCCGGAAAAACCACCTATAATTCTTCTTTTCTTTGTTTCTCCGGTCAATAATAACCCGGAAATATGGTTTGGTGCAGTTGTATTGGAGTGCGCACTCGACGCACAGGAGCCCGGATTACTTTCCCGACCCGGAGAGGTTTGAACCCTCGAGGTTTGACGGCAAAGGCCCGGCCCCTTACACTTTCGTCCCATTCGGAGGAGGGCCCAGGATGTGCCCCGGGAAGGAGTACGCGCGCCTGGAGATACTTGTGTTCATGCACAACCTCGTCAAGCGGTTCCGGTGGGAGAAGGTGCTGCCGGAGGAGAAGATCATAGTCGACCCCATGCCGATGCCGGCTAAGGGCCTCCCTGTCCGCCTCTACCCTCACAAAGCCTAAGGAACGGCTAAATCAATCATTATGATTGAGCCGATTAATTTCTTTGTAATTTTTATTATTTTGGACGGTTTTAATTTTCTTTTTACTCGTGGAAAATGAAATTGTGCAGTTGAATGGAGAAAAATCATGGATTATGTTTACCCACTGAAATGGAAAAATCAGAAATATTGTAATAATAGTGGCAAATCTTTTGTTGCTTCTCCGTATGTATCATGATATATGAAAGTTCAAGTGATTCCGACTAGTTTAATTCATTGGTCCATAAGTAAAATTATACTAATTGTGAATATTTTTTTCGAGCGTGTACCACTTTATATTAAAATTTCAATATATCCCTACTATTTCAAGATCGAGTCCATAAATTTATTAAAAGATTAAGCTCTATCAATGTGAAAGTTTTTTTTCACAAGACTAAGATGCGATACTTTTGTTAAAGAAAATAAGCCCTGTTTGGATTCGAAGTTAAAATCACCATGATTTTAACTTTAACTTTAACTCTACACTACACAACAAAACACACATTTGAAAAGTCAAATTGGTGAGTCCCATATCTTATTCAAACACACAATCTCATTATACACAATTATCTACTACATCCATTTATTTTATTTAAAGTCAAACTGATGGGCTCACAAACCTTTATCTTCTTCCTCAGTTAAAGTTAAAGTTAAAGTTTCGTTGACTTTAACTCCGAATCTAAACGATCCGTAAGTGTTAAAACACTTGAATCAATTTTCATTGACATCCAATATCTTAATTAAAGATAATAATAACTGTCGAACCACTTAAAAGATATTCATGTTTACATGTAATTTTCATGCCATATGTCTATATATATAATTAATTAAACATTGATGTTGATGCCAAGTGTCTAATGGACATGATATTTGCAGGTACAGATAAATGAGATCTTTCCGTGCTGCCCATCAATTGACCAGAAACGAGATTTCTTGGCTCATTTATTACGAAGTTATATATATGTATATGTGGACACATCATTGAGATGGGAAATGAGGAGATCATCAGATCAATCTTGGCCTTTCGATGGACGGCCGGCGATCGATAGGAGATTGTCGGTAATTGACTTGTATATGTCACTCGTAAATACATATATTTTTGCATTTTTTTCCTGTTATGGTGGTCCCCAGACTGCCCGGATTGCATGAGTGAATAGAAAGTTAGATTTATATTGAATCTCACATGAATTGTCCTATCTATCATCATGAGGAAAGGTTTGGTTTCAAACTCGATTCGAATAGGATAAGTATGCCATGCTAATGTGCCTTGGATGATTCACATCTCAGGCAAGATAAGCTCATATGAGCTTAAGAGGAGAAAATTTATATGTAGTGGACATATCACATGACTTGTTTATATGTCAATAAAAATTTCTTAAATCAACATGAGTTTTTAGAATTATCACATATAATTTATTGTTAAAAAAATAAAATCTTTTATGTTGATACAATAACATATAATATATCATTCGTTACACACAATATATATATATATATATATATATATTACTTAAGAGGTGAAGTGATGAAGTGAGGAAGGAAAATAAAGGAGACAGAATGTTTTGTACAAATACCTCTTAATTTTGAACCTAACGCGAGTGCTATTAGTCTATTATCCCGAACCCCGCACACATTCATTTGCATAGCAACGTGTCCAACCAGGAAAGGGAATCTTATCATATCACGAGGGAGTAGAGAATTATGGAGGAGATGTCCTGCTAAATCGAGCTTATTGTGTGAAATATATATATATATATATATAGAGGTATATATGTATATATATGTGTATGTATATAAGTGCAGCTGCATAATATTTTTTACTCGAGATAAAGGTGTTCGTGAATCAACTTTTCTTTTTTTTTTAATAATTACAAGAGGGGCTCGTACATTTAGCAAAGAAAAATATAAATAAAAAGTATTATAACTCGAAATATCTAAAGAAGAAAATGCGTTCACACCACCCCCTTCTCTGATTTAATTTTCATTACCAGGTATTCACACGATCCATCAAATTATGTATATATATATACACACACATGAAAGATGTATCGAATAAATACTGCATATATAGCTCTCGTTGAACATGATAATTGCCCTGTCATTTTTCTCTACATTTAAACTCAACTATGTCGTGGCGTTTTCTTGGACCATACATTTTTATATATTATATAATCGATCACCTATTGTCAAGGTGATTTTGCTCTTCCTTACCTTACCAATCAGTGTAAGCTTGTAGATGGGTTGGTCAAGCACATCGGAGTTGTCCACAAATTACTGAGATACTGCCATAGCTTGGTGGAAAAGAATTAATACAGCTTATATTATATGTGTAGAAGAAACGGACGTTCATTCTTGTTGCCTAATAAAGTAGGGATGAGTTTCGCTCCTTTGCTGCAGACACCAAAGTCAAGATTTTGCGTGCAAATGGGAATTCAGATGAGGCATGCAGGTAAGAAGAATTAGAAGCGGTTAGTTAATGCAACGACTAATCCAGTTTGAATCGGATCAATTCACTAAGGGGTAAGCATTCTCATTTAGAATTTTCTCAATTCACAAAACTCGAATTCGAGATCTTACTTCATGGGAGCAAGCGGTAGGGGAACAAACATCGAATCGCTTGAATTAATCCATGTTGGTAGATTTCATTTTTTTTCGATTTGAAAAGCTTAATTGGTCCTGACTAATGTAGGTGTGAAAAGCACAATTGGCCCCAACTAATCCAGTTGAGCCGGGTCACTTAGAGGTAAAATTCTTCCAGCGTGAATTTTTATGCATTCACAAGAAACTCGAACTCGAGACCTTGACAAGAACTCGAACTCGAAACCTTGCCGAGACCTTATTTACGCTAAAGAAGCGTCGAACCTACTTGAATCAATCTACGTTGGTTGGTAGATTTCATTTTTTTGGGTAATATGGGAGGCACATAAGTTTAGTATAAGAAAAGAAAATAAAGCTAAATAAATTGACATATGAGTCTCATTAGTAGAATCAAACTCATGACCTCTTGGTTACGGATGACGTCTTGTGTCACTGCAACAAGACTCCTTCTTATGGTAAAATTTCATTTATATTATGGCAAATTACAAAAAAAAAATCTAAATTTTGTAAAACGTCTCAGTTTTGTCCTAAATTTTACTTTTTAACAAAAAAACAACATATTTTGATAATTGTCTCAGATTTGGCATCGGTAAAAAATAACCCGGCTGACCCAATTATGAATAGTAACCATGAGTTTGTTGGGTCTTTTTCTATAATAGTTTTCGAGCTGTAGTCAGGAATGCTATTGATATTCTCTCCTGGAGTCGGTGGATTAAAACGGAGTGTTGACATATATTTTTTTAAAATTACAGATCAAAATCTAGAACAAAATTGAGATTTTTATGAAAAATTAGGTTAAAAAAATAGAATATGATCAAATGATGTTCAAATTTGGCAAGTCCCATAAAATTCACGTATGCAAATAGATAGAAATCTTAACGGAATAGTAACAGAGGTCAAATTTAAGACGATTATCAAAACATGAGATTTTTTTGTTACAAAGTAAAATTTAAGACAAAATTGAGACGTTTTATAAAATTTAATTTTTTTTTTGTAATTTGCCCTTTATATTAATAAGGCTTTTGGTGTCTCTTTCATTTTCCTTTTATTGATCCGATTTCTGGACCTTTCTTGTAACTAGAAAGGAAAAACGTGTAAGTATTCTGACCTTGATATTTTATTTAATTACTTGGAACCATTATTCCTATAGAAGTAGATTATATATGTGTATAGATATTCTTTTTTCCATTCTCACTACAAATTTTGGGCAGGTCAGAATCAAGATCCTGTATTATATTCTTATCCCCAGTTCTAGGGGTAGAGTAGGTTTTTCATTTTATTATCTTTTTTGCTAATCACTATTTTTTATATGTTTGGATGTGTAGGATCACAATTCATAATATAGGCCGAAAGAACACAAGGTGTTTAGGTCATAGTCAAATAAACGAGGTCTCGCACTTCTTGTTATTCCGAATAAGATAAATAAATTTATATTTTACTTTATTTGATCTAATGAATGCATTGGACAAAATTGGGGCAAAATCAATACCTTTCTGTTTTCTAATTGTAATTATGAAACAAGTTCTTGTGGCACTCTACACTCTACATTGATCCATATTTAGTACTAGAGGTCCCCTGGTCGATTCCCATTCTTTATGACCTTCCCCCGAATATGATTTTTTAGTCTCACGGATTTCTTTTGTATTGAAAAAAGACAAATGAAAATTAGATATGAGCCATGTTTTTATGTCATATTGGTGGAGAGAATCCCGATTCGATCCGGAACTTATTCCGAGCGGAATTCGGAACTTCTCTAATTTCTGGACGAGAGCGCTAATTCAGTAATATGCATGACGCATCCATTTCCGGAATTGGCGGAAGGTCCTCCATGGCTATTCCTTTCGGGTGGGATTAGCTTCGGTTATCTAATGACAGTTTTGCCCTTCAATGTTCTCCAAATTGCAGTACTGCCTGGACGCCCTCAGAAGCTCAATCAGCCACCTCAAACTGCTGGGAAAATTATATGCTGTAATCATCAATATAATGATATATTGCAATTAAGTATCTTATTATAAATTTAAGTAATTTTTTTTCTAAATTCATGCAGCTAGTTCACTATCAAGGTAAATAATCTTCGAATCCCACGTAATCTAGTCCAAATATAAATAATTTACTAGAAACTGATGTAATTTATTCAAACTAATTTCATAAAACACATGTAAATTACTTGAAATATATGTAATTTATTTAATATGGAGCGATTTATTAAAGAATACTTAATATGGAGCGACTTTTTTCGGTAGATGAAGGGGCTGAAGCCCATAATATGGAGCGACTTGCTATCACCTTAAGTAATTTATATTTTGCATGTAAGCTACAATTACTTTAAAGTAATTACACGTTAGACTTTTCCTAATCTTATGATGGAAAAGGACGACCTGTCGAAATGGTTCAATGTTACCGAATGGCTGATTGGTTAAAATCTTGATTCTACTCCAAATATTTCCGTTCACTTTCGATTCCATTCTTCATAGATCTAATTTCCAATAAACTAAAAGATTTGGTCAGTAAAAGAGTTATTCCTTTTTTCTTAAAGTAAATAACTTTCCATTTTGGAAATCAATATTTGGGATGTAACTATTTTTTTAGAGAGCCCTATAAATTTAGTATAAAGAGATAAAAATGTTTTATATAATAAAGAAGCACGGATAGATAGTTCTATTTGAGTATCGAACATGAGACTTCTTAGTTACCAGGCGAGGGAGTGTATTATTGCGCTACACCCTCTTTAATGAGATGTAAAAATTTTGATCTTGAACTAAAATGTTTTTTGGTTCAATCTTATGAACCAAAATAGGAGAGCTTTTTACTGCTTATAATAAACCGATCCACCTCAATCTTTTTGTTTTTATTTTTCCTCTGGAAATAATACTGAAATAAATATTTTTGTTGTAATATCACCAACATATAAGATTCAAGACTTCGATCGTTATAGCATAAATCTCATCTTTCTGGGACCTCACAGTGCCCTGCATTTTTGGGATAGTCTCGTATCAACTCCGTGAGTATGGTGATATCTCAATGATGAGGAGCTTGAAATTGCAAATTAATCGCGATAAAAGGTCACGTGTTGGATTTTCTAGATTAGAACTCGGCAAACGAAACAGGTCATCCAATGTATCGTACAACTTAGAAACTCGAACACCAGTCGACCGCCTTCCGGTTATAGAAAACTGTTAACACTAACAGAGTATCCAGAGTCAGTTTTCAGTTTTTACAATCATCTCGATAAACCTAGTACGACACTCGCACCGGTTGTTTCGCCGTGCAACAACCGGACGACACCCCGGCCAGGACGTCGCCGGTCAACTATACTTGAGCACCGGTCAAACAGCAGCAAAAAGGAAAACATTCCATTCCGACCCAGCAAGTTAACAAAGATTTTGGATCAGAATCACTGAATCAGAATGTTCAGAACCATTGGTTTTGGGATACGTGCAGACACTTATTACAAAAATAGAATATATATATATATATCTATAAAAAAGATGGAATAATAATAATAATAATAATTTGATAAAAAATAAATAATAATAAACAACGAAAAAGGTGAGAAAAAGAAATAGATTTTAGTGGAATGCAGTAGCCGTATAAGACGTTGACCAAACGTCAAAGCTAAGAAATCTCTGGTTCGGTATTCATTGCTAAAATTATCCTACATTTGATTTTACAACTTATTTTTAATTATATTACATTTAATATCGATTATTTTCAATTCAATAATATAATTATTATTTTTTTATTTTTTTTAATTTTTTTACTATTCAATTTAATTTTAATACTAAATTTTCTTTACTATTCATTATTTTTTTTACAATTCAATAATACAATTATTACTTTCTTTCAACTATTCATTATTTTTTTATATTTTTTTCTCATAATTCAACAATACAATCATTGTAACTCAATTAATTTATATGTATTCAAATTAAAATAGAATTGAGTTAAAACTCATTTTAAATGCCAAATAAAGCATTACGTGCTTTTTATTTCTTACAGATAAAAAAGAAAAAATAAAAATAAAATTGAAGCACAGCCAAAGCGGAAGGTAAGACCACAAGACCAGACCACTGTGTTTGATTCATTCATAACCCTCTGTCGATTTTCTCTTCCATTTCTACCTTCGATCTTCTTCTTCTTCTTCTTCTTCTTCTTCTTCTTTTGAGCTGCCCGACCCACCACATCCGCTTGGTGAAGCAGGGTTGAAGGCTCTGTCAGCTCGGAGTTTTCGATTGCCAAGTTCTTCCCGGCGGAATCGGGTAATCAGAGGGCCGATCGAGGTGAATTTCTCTCTCTGAATCGGCTAATCGGTTGGTGTTGGTTGCTGCTTCGATTGTTTTGCAGAGTTTTTTGCTTCTTTTACGTTTGCTGTGACTTCTATATGTCATGTAGGTCTTGGTTCAGCTGAAAGTTTTGGTCTTGAGGAATCTCGCGGGTCTCTTCCCCTCTGAATGAATCATTTCTTGTTCGAGTACTCGCAGTATGTCGTAGATATCTGGTTTGATCCTTGAACGGCTCTGTGTTACTCTCGAATTTCTCCGGAAGTGATATAAACGGCACAGCTTTAGAGGGCTTTCTGCTTGTTTCTCGTGCTTGAGTTAGCATTTCCATATAGATTTTGACGGTTTAAGGTCAGGATTTAGCCGTTGCTTGTTTCTGTATAGTCGAAGAAGGCTTTTTTTTTTTTTTTTTGGGTTGGGGGTCAAGTAAGGGTCTTGTTTTGTTGGGTTGCCTAGGTACCCCTCACGGTCATGGTTCGGTGTAACGTTTTTTATTTCCTCAATAAGAGCGTTTCTTGTCAGTACCTCTGCTTTTGAAGATTTTGCTGAAGTAACTGCTGTTTGCTTTCAAAGGGCTTTTCAATGGGCTTTGGTTGGTTGGGGGATGATTGAAGTGGCTTCTACAAACACAATGCAGAAGAACTGAGCTGGAACCGGGAGCCTTTATTTCTTGTGGCGAAGGAAAATGTTGGACGGGGCCCAAAGGTTTACCGGGATTATAGGCCTGAAACACCATGACAGCAACTATTATGATCTGTCCCCAGGGTTTTATCATGTACTCAATGAGGGTTCCAACATGTCGATTGATAGCCTGGCGAGCCTTCAGACAAGTAATGGCGGAGGTTCTGTGGCCATGTCTGTAGATAGTAGTGTCAGTTCTAGTGATTCCCATACTCACATTCTGAAACACCAGGAAAAGCGGAGGCGTGCTAATGATGACTACTCGGTGGCACAGAGTGTTAATTATCGCAGGGGAAGGGTGACGCATGCTCTGAGTGATGATGCTCTGGCACAAGCTCTCATGGACAGCAGTTATCCCACCTTGGGACTTGAGAATTATGATGAGTGGACCATAGATTTGAGGAAGCTTAACATGGGGCAACCTTTTGCTCAGGGAGCTTTCGGGAAGCTCTACAGAGGTACTTACAATGGGGAGGAGGTTGCAATCAAGATCTTGGAGAGGCCAGAGAACGATCCTGAGAGGGCACAGCTGATGGAGCAACAGTTTCAGCAGGAAGTGAGGATGTTGGCTAGGTTGAAGCATCCAAACATTGTTCGGTTTATTGGTGCATGCCGTAAGCCTATGGTCTGGTGTATTGTTACTGAATATGCAAAGGGGGGGTCAGTTCGGCAATTCTTAATGAAACGGCAAAACCGGTCTGTTCCGCTAAAACTGGCTATTAGGCAGGCTTTGGATGTTGCCAGGGGCATGGCATATGTTCATGGACTCGGGCTGATTCATAGAGACTTGAAGTCTGACAACCTTCTAATCTTTTCTGATAAATCTATTAAGATTGCTGACTTTGGAGTGGCTCGAATTGAGGTACAGACTGAAGGAATGACACCAGAGACAGGGACATACCGCTGGATGGCTCCGTAAGGCTCTCCACTCCTTTGAGACTTTTAACTGGAAAAAAGGACTGTTAACTTCCTTTTGTCAGATCCCCGATGCAGCATGCTTCTTTTGCCAATACGTTGTGTAATTTCAACTTGTCTCTTGATTGCGTTTGTCAAATTTCCTGCTGTTTTGGTCATGTCATAGACTTGCCTTGTAGACTTGAGCACAGTGTTGCATACAACTCATGTATATAGATGAGATGAGTGACCATTGTATCGTATAGCCTAATACTCTTCCTAGCAAGAAGATTGGATGTTTTGGAAATCCATAAACCAAAATCTTATGAATGGAAATATATGGTCGTTTAATTAGTCAGGGAAAATGATTAATTATGATATTGTCAGTGTTGTCATAATGGCCCTTTTTGTCGGAATAGTAACCTTTCAATAGAAAGCAATTCAAGCAGGAATTGTTGTTAGTACAATTATTTTGTCCATATTAATCATAGTGGAAAATATGCTATTAGAATTCAAAATAGAGAGTAGGTATTTGCGTTTTACATTTTTGTGCAAGACACTACAAAATGTAGATGATTAAAACAAGGCACTGCATTTCAAGCAAATAGGGTACTCAGTATCAGGAAGCTGTGATTTGTGAAAACTGAATGATTGGAATTGTCCCAATAATATTTCTATAAAGCAACACAATGTGCAAGTGTGCTAAGTGATGGATGCTTATATAAGCAGTAAAGATTTGCGATGACAAACGGGACACCGGGGAAGGAGTAGCTGACCTAAACCACATGGATGACTAAAAAATAAGTCTTAGAAAAATATGAAATGCATTGGCTTTTGTCTTTTATATTCCTAATGGATGAAAGACTCCTTTATTGTTCGGTTTCTTCTGTTGTCTGATTGAAATAGACTGATAGTTGAACAGTCTAATGTCAAATTACTTTGTTAGATCCATTGTCCCTCTTATGTTGTCGTTGTTTATGGAAAGTATTATCATAACAATTGATAGATGACAATCGTTCTTATCTTGTCTATATCATTTATGAAGTGAAGAACAATTACATGCTCAGCTTAAAATCTCTCACCTATCCATTGAGTAATAGCAGTAAATAATATTAATGTTTGTTTTGATTGCCACATTTCGTTAACCATTGGATATGGCAGACAGTTGGATTCTGTGCATGGTGTACATCCATCTAGATATTAAGAAATTCTCAGAAACCGATTGATCCTTCTTTTGAGAGGCAAAATAAAAAAAAGATTGATCTGTGTCGTCTTTGTTGTGTTTTCTATGCTGTTTTGCGTGGTGCAATGCAGGGAGATGATCCAGCACAGGCCCTACACCCAGAAGGTGGACGTGTACAGTTTTGGGATTGTGCTATGGGAGCTGATCACAGGGATGCTCCCTTTCCAGAACATGACGGCGGTGCAGGCGGCTTTTGCGGTTGTGAACAAGAACATCCGCCCCATCATCCCCAATGACTGCCTGCCAGTCCTCGGGGAGATCATGACCCGTTGCTGGGACGCCAACCCCAACGTGAGGCCCCCCTTCACCGAGGTCGTCCGGTTGCTTGAAGAGGCAGAGACTGAGATCTTGACGACCGTCCGGAAGGCCCGTTTCAGATGCTGCATAATGCAGCCCATGACCATGGATTGATGGACCAATTACACGAATTTGGATAGAGCAAATAAAACTTTGGTCGTCAGGTGTGTTTTTTAAGATAGGAAATGGGAAGTTTTAGTGATAAAAAAACGACTGTCCAAGATAATGCAGGGGCTGAATTTAGTGAAATACCTGTTCTCAGTATTAGTGGTGGAGGAAGGATGAGGCATTTGATGTGTATGTGTCTTTTTTGTTTCCTGGTTCTTAAGAAAAGGAATTACAAGTCCACTCTAATATTATTGTGTCAAAAGTTAAGGTTGATTAAAAGGTTGTGTTTGCGCCATTTGCGGTTGTATGTGTTCTGAATGTCTGATGGCCAGTAGGGGCCAGAAGCCAATCTGACAAAGCAGGACAAGCCCGTGCCATAGTCCTTTGGAAATGGCCACACTTCAATTTTGAAAACCAGGAGGAAACCGAGCAAATTTGCAACAAGACTTACTGATCACACGGTTCAACTAGACGAAGCCAAATCGATGGCGAGCAATGTTAGTACCGGTTCATTGATGGGAAGACTACTTGGCCTTTCATCTCAATCCTCTTCCATTTATATTCAGATGATAGCAACACGAAATCAACAGGCATAAATGGAATTCCATGTGGTTTTATACGCATTGAACTTTCTCGTCTCGTTCCTATCGAGTAGAAACCAGTCGTACAAGTAAACCATGAAACTCTTTATTTGAATGACTGCATATAGTGCAAACAAATCGACATGAAAGCTGTGCTTACATGAATAATTGCTGATACCGGGTGTATAGAACTGGAATGCGCCTTTATCGGTTACATTTCACCGAGATTGCTATAGACAAAACTCAGATGGCCTCTACTGGGGAAGATGGAGTAGAGATCTGAACGGGCAAAAAGAATGCAATGTAGAATCTTCTCAAAAAAATTGCTACTCGAGGATTTCTCCGGAGAGAGAACAGGAACTCCACGTAGGAAACCCCGCTTCTCCTAGTGCCGCTTCATTTCTCGGAATATATTTGATACCCTCGGTGAGAGTCGGGGGAGGAACTTAAACAACTGTTGCAGTGAAAGTAATAACAGGAGTCAGCATCACAGCAATGGGATTAAAAATAGAAACAGCAAAATCATGGTCTTGGAGAGTATACCCAGAGCTTCACGCAAGCATCGATCACAACCGGGATTAGGCAGACGAATATTGTTATCGCTGATTGATCAACTTCAAAACCATAATGCTCAACAATTATCTCTAGAAGAGTCTGCCAACCCGATTCAGAGTGGTACCTGCAAACACACAACCATTTAAGTTCCAACTATGGCTTCGAACAAAAGCCAAGACGCATTCATCAGGGAATGGTATTTCTCTTATCCAGAACTTGTGTACTGGGACAGCTTGGGTAGGATTCTGAAACAGGATTTGGCCGGAATAAAGGGCCGATAAAATTCCCCGGGATAGGACTGTTAACCTTTTCAGCCTCGTTAACGAAACTGACAAATCTCCTGGTGCCAATGGTGGTGACTAGGCACCTCTTCTTTTTCTACCTCGAAATGTAGTATTCATAAAACATCTTGACAGCCTATCTATAACAAATCCTCTGTGAAATGCATGGGATTTAAAATACTATCCAATGCCCCCACAAATCCTACCAATTCTGAGTACAGTCAGAAGGTTCGAAACAGGCCACTGAAGGTCATAATTAACCCACCACATGATACTAAGAACAGAGGAGGAAGATAAATCTCAGAAATTGCTTTGACATGACATAGCGGGACATATGATTGTATGAACTCATCTTGGATGCAATCTCAGTAAAACAATCATAAGTCTCCCAGAAAAGATAATAGTAACTATTAAATCTGGAAATTTTGAAGATTGCAAAAACATTACCCGAGAAAAATGTCCGTGATGAGTATAATAAGAAATGCTAACCCAGTGTCTGAGACGTTATTTACTATTTTATAACCTGTGAATTTCAGCAATGCCACCTGCAAATAGCACATATGAAAGAAAAACAGGAGATCAGCCGGATATTTGAATCTGAAGTCACAGATACATCTAGCATTTAGCAATTGGAACTAACGGTATTAACAACAGATGACTGTTATGAAATGACACTTCCATGTATGTTCTGCCCACGTCAAAAGGAATAATAGTCTGTCCATGGATGGTCCATTTCAAGGAGCAACAACAGAAACATTTATAGCCTTTATCCCCAAACACAACCAGAAGAGTACAGTTCCATTTTTCATTTCAAGATTACTGCAGTATTTGATCATAAGAGAATGATATGGATATGACATAACGTACTTTACTTTGGTTGAAATACAGAAGAACAAATAGCGAGATCCCGAACACGATATCCGACCATATATTCGCAAATGCTCTACGGTTTTCTAATCTCCATTCCTCTCGCAGCTCTAACCTGTCAATGCAACAAGGAAGACACTTAGAGCATCAGAATTGATCCGCCAAAATCCCAAAAGGAAAGGCATACCATGCTTATTATTGATGCTAAATTGCTCGATTTGACATCTTAAAATAGTTCAATAATTGGCTGTACCTGAAGGTGGCAGAAAAACATTAGAATTTATTAAAAAGTACTCTCTTCGTATCATAATAGCTCAACCAGTTCACCAGGCTAAGTCAATTTCACAATTATACGCTTCATTTCATCATTCAATTACTAACAAAGCAGCAAAACAGCATTTGGCCTCATTTCTGATGGTATATCAACTATGATTGCAAGAGATCATAATAGCATGAATTTCAAGCGGATCAAACGAAATCAATCAAACAATTAGATTCTGGGGAAATCTTACGCTCTATGTCGTAGCTCCAACCAAACCTCCTCATCAGAAAGCGGCGGAGACTTGCCAATCTCTTCTTCGAAGCGAAATCTTGCTTTCTCGACTTTCAATTCCTTAACCATTTCCAGTTTTTGCGACCTTCTAACATCAAGCACCTGTGCTGCAAGTGGTACAGTCTTCACATATCTGCAGCAGTAATAAACCTCATGAGTCGGTCAACACCAGAAACTTTCCTGGTATTCTTGATATCATCTTAAATGCAATTCACGTCATGAGAAAGGAAGTACAGTAAGGCAGCAAAACCCCCCAGTCTATACGGTAACATATCGATATGATCAGTTGCTCTCACCTCATGCTCCGATACAATATTCATGATCAACATCAAACAATAGTATTTGAATGAAATGCACTCCTACTAATGAAGTTACCTGTCCAGAAAAGGCATGAGCACGTAGTCATGAACCACAAAGTCCAACGCCCATGGAACAATTATCAGTACTGCCAGAAACTTAGCCGAGTTGAAGGAGGCATATCGGAAGACTCGATCCTCGTAGAGCATATCCTCATCTTCCCTCCCAAGAACAATGTCCCTAACCGATTCCACAAACCCCTTCTCGGGAACCAAATCATTCCCGTCAGGTACCACATTGTTTCCACCTCCATCGCCCCAATCTTGCTTCCAAGAATCCGCAGCTCTGCCATCCCCGGTGTTCGCCTCATCGTACACAAGCCAGTCCTCCCACATACGGCTCTCCTCATTCCTCACGTCTTCCTGCGCTTCCCTCAGCTCGACAATTGCCTCCGCCCTCTTCTTCCACGCCTCGAACTTGTGGCTCTCGGATAGCTCGCCATCCTCCTCGCTAGTCCCCCTTCCCCCATACTCTCCATCACCACCACCACCGTCACCATAATCAAGCATGTCATCATCCCTCAACCCGAGCCAATTCCCGTCATCGTCAAAGAAGAACCTTTGCCACCAGCTCCTCTTCCTATGGCCCTTGCCCTTCTTCTTCTTAGCATTAGCTACCAAGCCACCAAGCCTCCTTCTCCCTCTGGCAGAGAACTCGCGGGAGGGAGGCAGGAGCAGGCCGTTGAGGCAGATTCTGGGGTTAAGGGAGATGAGGCTGCGGCATAAGACTACTGAACTGCTCATTTACACAGAGCCCACTCCGCATTTTTCGCTACCCCTTTGAGCTGATTGATAAGACGGGCAAGCTTCTGAGCTCGACAAGCTTCGGAGAGATAATCGAATGTTTCCTCGTTCAGTTAACTTCTACACAAGCAGAGGAGCCCAAACACCATGGAAGGAAAGATCGTCACTTCAAGAATACCCACAAACCCAAATTCCAGGGACAACCGGAGAATCGGATAATTGGGCGCTCTGCGTACATTGTATGTTCGTAGCAGCAAAATTTCATGGCCGGGGAGGAGTACTCGTGTCGGACGATGAAGGGTCCTAGACCGGATAAAATACAATATATATACAACAGATAATATATTATTTATTTAGAAATTTTCAATATTTATTGTCTATCTATTTATTATATAGTATTTGTATTTTTGGGAAATTGCTCCAAACAATCTCATTTCTTCATGTTTAGCATCTGCCCCCCTCATATTTAGGTGAGTTTGTTTTCGGAACTATGTTTAACTCAACTCAACTCAACTCCACTTTTCTTCAATTCAACATTACAATCATTACTTTTTCTATTTTTTAAATATTTTTAATCATTCAATTTAATTTTTAATATTAAATTCACTCAACTATTCATTACATTTTCACAATTCAACAACACAATCATTACTTAATCATTATTTTCTCTCAATTATTTATTACTTTTTTACACTTTTTCTCATAATTCAACAATACAATCATTACAAATCAATTAAAACCAAAACTCAACTCAACTCAACTCTCAATCCAAACACACTCTTAGATGTGTTGTCAAAAAGCTCCTTACGGCTATGGTTCTCTCACTTTTCCTCTTAAATTTGATTAAATGTCTTGTTTTATCTCGGACCATACCAACTATTGTCATCTAATAGGGCCAAGCATATTGAGCACATACTTGAAAACTCACAAGGTACATATAAAAATATGTGCGAGTCAATTTGCTATTAGTTGAGAAGTTTTAAATGAGGTTTACGAGATCAGTTTCGCTTCGACAAGAGTAGGAGAAATTTGTTATTCTCCTCAATATAGAAATATGTAGCTTGCATTTGGTTCAGACAAAATCAATTAATTAACAAAGGATGACGTGAGATATAATAATTTATTCGATCAATTTAGTAACATTCTTTATTAATTACCAGAATGAATGTCTAAATCAAAATGGAGTATGTGCGCCCAAGTAGGAATGAGCAACTTTCTATTTGTAGGGGGAAAAAACATCAACCACCTTACTAAACTACAAATAAAATCATTTCTCTCTTTCGGAGGTCCACATTCTTCGTGAAATATTGCATTTTGTTCAATCCATACAAAGACGTATACATGTAGACATGCCACGGGTTCTTCATGAAATAGTCTGAATAGTCGCCTCTTTTTAAGTGTGAAGAAGTCTAACAAAATTCGGAAGGTCGTGCTGCAGCTTGACTACTGTTTCACATTTTGTTCTTTTTCCACACTTGTTTCGCGGATAATTGAGCAAGAGATTGAGATGATTTTCTTTTTACTGGGGAGATTCCTTCATCTCAAGTATGCGCCCGGAGAAACCATCATATGTCTCTCTTGAACTCGCACGACCACATATATCCACTAGATTAACAACATAGCGAGGAAAAAAGGGGCAAATTTTAAAACTTAATGGGGGCAAAAGCAGACAAGCTCAAATACATAGGGTACACTTTAAGAACAAAATGAATCTATTGGGGACAAAGTTGAGATTCATTAAACTGTTTAAGAAATCATTTTTCTCATTTCTCATTTGAAAAATAAATAAAATTCCTAGAAGACGCATTCTCTGAGCTCAAATTCTTCCGCCGCGCCCGATGAGCTGAAGATGGATATATCAAATTCTCTGCTTTGTAGCCAGGGCTGCTTTGATTCGGGGACAACGAGGAGGGTCAGCTGCTTTCGTAAGCTGGTAAAGACTCTTGCTTCCTTGCTCGAAAGTCAGATTTTTATTTTTATTTTTATTTTTTATTTTTTGGTTGGGTTTTGAGTTGAATCATCTTGCTTATGGGAACCCAATTGATGTCACGAGCTTGATTTTTGGTGATTTATGACGAAGAGAAGAGGGTTCCTGAAGGGGCAGTAAATAGCTTTTTAATCCTGTCATGGATTGTTGTATGTGAACCTGTGCAGCCTTGAATTGCTGGGCTAGGTTGCTATGTTCCCGCATGGTGTTTGTCTTTCTTTCTTGTATGTACTGTCATATGTTACTGCACCGTCCTGATATAGTGGCATACAATCAGAGCTAACCCTCGAACCTCTTGGGAGTTGCAGTTCCTGCAATGGACCTCTTAAGGCTTTTCAACGAACCAACAATGTCATTTTTCGCATATCACTTCTACGTGACATTCAACCCTCATTTCTTACTTCTCGAGTTACGATCTGAAATAATTGACTCGAAGCTTCTTTTCAGGACGAGTATTATTCTTACGAGGAGTTGGACCATGGGTGACATGGACCAAATGGTGGAGCGGAGTCAAGATTTCAGGTATTATCCATGCCTTTATTGTTTAAACTTAACAAAATCATTGATATGTATGTTTAGCAATAGGTTATTGATATTTCAACCCAGTTGGATGAATCTTGATTAACTACATGTCAAATGATATTTGCTCTTTCATAGAGCAGGATATGGGGCACTACACAAATATATAGTTGCTTTTGCTGCATTAGATTCTTTCTTTGCTTTCCATTTTATAAAATACGAGTAATGAACTGAAAGTGCAATGTCATGGTCTTTTTTAACTTTTCGACCATCTTTAAGTTATGTTTCATGTTTGAACGAGGCATTCTTATATCTTTGTGATTATTAGAGGGTGTGGAATTCCAAACAATACCATATGGTGTCACAAAAATCTCTTTGTAGATTCCCTAAGAATATACATGGTGGTGGAAGGAGCATGCAACTCATGTCTCGGGAAATTAGAGGTCATGAATTTGAATCTCTTTGTAGGCAAACACTTGTCAATGTGATTTATATGTGTTGATGCACAGCCTCATCTAGGTTCATAGGTTTATGGAGTATTTATGGCACTCAAAATCTTACAATCAAGGGCTACATCCAATATGATTGTGCTAGTACTCCCTTCATCATTAAATGGAAAAAAAGGAAATAAACCAAAACTCTTTCTAGGGTACGTACAATGTGTCTAATGTGAGAGTTCACTGCTACTAGTTTTATGATCTATCCCCATATGCCCCTTGTAATAATTGTAGTGTGATGATAGTGCCATGACACGGGCGAGAAACTGGGCTTCTGTCATGTAGAAGGTCGTAGCCTGTGCAGAAGCTTTTTGAGATATATCATGCCTAATATATTGGTACTTTCTCGAGCAGTTCAAGATGAAAATGTCAAGGTGCTCTATGTGTCCATCTCATATTAGGATATTAACTCAAATATTGAAGTTCACTTTAGGGTTAATTCACCAGCCAAAACGCAGTTTTTCCATTTCCGGGTTTGTGCTAAAGATGCCTTATGTGCATAGATTGTATTTTAATTGCTTTTACCCTCTGGACCAGTGAGATTTTGTTGATAAACCAAATATGAGACAATTGAAAACAATTACTGTTGTAACTGCATTCTCAGAAACTACAAAAGAAGACTGCTGTAGCTTCCTGTACTATCTATTAAGGGGCATTGCTATTGCATTAATAGTGTTCCGTAAGAGAAAAGATGGACATTACGTTTGTTTCCGTTTGAATAGGTAGCTGCGTAATGGCCCGTTTCCTTTATTGGTATTATGAGCTGCAACTTCTTCATTTGGTAGAAATGCAAATGCATCACAGTTGTAATAAAATTTAAATGCGAACTCCGTTTATGGTAAGAGCCGTGTATGATGGCATGTCGTCTGCCACGTGCCGTTCACTCCGTCCTGTGACCTAGCATTCTATTCTCCACACTGTTTGATTTTAGGGGTGGATAGCATTATATATAGCCCCTTCCTCTCATTCCTTTCATCACCATGACATAATCTCTTCATTTTGTTGGCAATCTCCTTTCCTCCTCTGCTCCTCATGGATCTAAAGCCTGAGTCCAAACCCATGAAAGCCCGTCGAGATAGAGGCCCGAAAATGTACAAGGGTGTCCGGATGAGGGAGTGGGGCACATGGGTTTCCGAGATTAGGGTCCCGAAAACTGGAGAAAGAATTTGGTTGGGCTCTTTTGACGACCCGAAGAAGGCAGCTCGAGCCCATGATGCTGCTCTGTATTGTCTCCAGGGTGAAAATGCAGTGTTTAATTTCCCAAATGAGAAGAGGCCCGTCGGCCTCGTACCTTCTTCTGGCTCCTCATTTAAAAAAGATATAAAGGAGATTGCGAACACTTTTGCATCACTGAATGATTCAGAAAATCCTGTGGATATTCAAGTACCAGGCAACGTGCAGGATTTGCCATACATTCCTGTCATTGGTGAAATGGAAGCTGCTGGCACAGGGGTTTCTGAACCATCAGTGTCCACTATGATCGCTGACGATCTTCCGGAAAATTTGTTTACTGATGATTGGCTGTCTATGGCCATGGGTTTGCTTAATGATTAATTTCATTGTCTAGTCGTGTTGTTAGGCATTTACAATCCAGTTCCGTTTGGGTGTCATTAGGTTAGTTGTTTGAAGGTTGTATTGCTAATCAAAAGGAAAACAAAGAGGTTGTATTGTTTGGATAAGTGTTAGTGATGTTCCTTGTTATGTGCTTTTTATCTCCCTTCTTTATACTCAGACAATCATTTGTGACTGATATAAGATACTGATTCTAACACTCTTCTAACAACGGCTTCCACTCGGGGTTTTACCTATATTATTGATGCTACTCTAATGTACATAGTCCTATGAAGGCAATTATTCTTGCAACTAATGATCTATAGGGCGATTCTGCCGGCTCTGCCTATATCAATTTGTGATCTTTAGTGTCATCACGTTCATCCGGACATAGCGGCTTGCTTTGTTGCATGGTTAAAGTTGTGGCTGCAAATTGTCCCGAAAAGCATATTTTAGGGGTAATTGATCTCACCCTGTGTTTTCCGGGAAGTCAGGTATTTATCCATCAAGCAAAATTCGATTAAGCAGACAGCTGAAAGCAACCCTCATCCGAACCAACAATCTCAGTTTCTCTTTAATATTGACATGGAGTGCTGTAGCAATGCCAGTATCACATACTCATACAACCGTACATGATGCAGATTATCCTATGGAAGAACACTGATAAGATTACAAATGAATTTTGTCATTGCTTTCATCTGATGGCGAGACATGCCATTTTCTGTAGCAGGTGTGAGATATGTGGAGGCAAATGCTCAGTTCAGAAAATTCAGCTGACTTCGCTCGTTTTAGAGTTCCTTGTATTTTGGGAATACATCATACTACATCACCAAAAGATCAATCCGGCTTATCCCGGAGTGCTTTTGAGGCCCTTGGCCTCTCATGAGTCTTCTCACATCCTCCACTCCGGCCCAGTCACTCCGTTCTGCACGCACCATGCTCAACAAGGTATTGTTGGATGGGTTCTTGGGCTCAGCTTTGATGAGCTGATGCACCAGCTTTTCCGCAATGTCCAGTCTTCCCTGAGCCTTACAGGCCGATACCAGAGACGTCCAAACTTTCAAGGTTGGTTTCACTGGCATTGTTTTTATGACTTCACAAGCGTCTGTCAGCTGTCCTGACTTTCCTAGAAGGTCGACAAAGCAAGAATAATGCTCTGAGTTTATCGGGATCTTATTCTCTTTGACTGCATCTTTGAACAGCTTTTGCCCTTCCTCAGCAAAGCCTGCATGGTTGCAAGCAGACAGCGCCGAAAGCAAAGTGACCCCATCGGGCTCTATGCTTCTGTCTTTCATCTCATGGAATAGCTCCAAAGCTACTTGTCCGTGACCATGAAGGCCGTAAGCGGCAATTAGGGCACTCCACGACACCAAGTCGGGCTCCGCCATTTCATTGAAGATTTGACAGGAAGCTTGGAGGCATCCACATTTGCAGTACATATCGATGAGGGAATTCTCAACAAATTCTTGTGTATTTAAGCCAGATTTTATTAGATACCCATGGACCGATTGCCCAAGAATCAGGGAAGACATAGCCGTGCAGGCAGAGATAACCGCTAAAAGGGTCACAGAGTTTGGTCCAACGCCTTCTATTCGCATGTGGCTGAATAGTTCTATGGCACTGTCTGCTTCTCCTGTCCGAGCGTAGCTCCGAATCATCGAACTCCAAGACACAACATCCTTAGACTTGTAACTATTGAAGACTGCCCTAGAACGATTCACTCCTTCCCCACACTCACAGTACATGTGAAGTAGAGCTGCTGAGAAGTGATCTTCGGAGTCGAACCCGTGACGGATGGCGTACCCATGGATCTCCTTCCCAAGCTGGAGAGAAGCCAGCCCAGGACAGGCTTGCAACAGACAGATCAGTGTCACCCTGTTTGGACTCAACCCTCGATCCTGCATCTCCCGAAGGCAACTGATGGCCATTTCGTATTCGTTGTTACTGATGCACCCAGAGACCAAGGCCGTCCAAGAAACTTCATTCTTCGTGGGCATCCGATCAAAGAGGCGGAACCCTGTCCAAGAATCATGGCACCTCAAGTACATGTGAAAGAGGGCAGTGGACAGCAATACCGAGCCTTCGCTTCTCGGGTCAAACAGAATGCGAGCATGAATCTGTTTCCCGAGCCTTATGTTCCCGGACCGCCCACAAGCAGACACTATCCCAGCGACCAGCTCCGGCCTCGGGAAGAAACCGTGCAGGCACATCTCTCTCAACGCCTCCAACGATCCCCGCAAGCACCCGTTTTGGAGGTAGCAGTTAATCAAGGCGTTCCGGGTGATGGGGTCTCTGCTGGGCATTTCGTCAAACACCCGTCGAGCGGGCTCCGGCCTCGAGAACTTGGAGTACATGGAGATGATGGAGTTGGACACGACCGCGTCCGAGGTGGACCCGGACTTGAGGGCGACGCAATGGAGCTGGAGGCCGAAGGGGTAGTGGGTCGACGGAGCGGAAGCGCATGCTCGGATGACCGAGGGGAGGATGGAGGTGTTGGCAAGGAAAGCGGAAGGGTGGATGTGGAGCTTGTACAGTTCAAGTGCCGCGGAGTAGAAGCCATTGGAGACTAGCCGTTTGACCTCTCTGCTCAGGGTTGATTTCATAAGGACGAATCATCAATGTATTATACATATGCATGTGCATATATTTATTTATACTCGTGACAGATTCAGACGTTAAAAGATTTTTCGATTAAGTGGTAACACGTAATAATTATGAAATGTTAGAAAATATATTCATTCAAAAAATATAAAATTAACTATATATAACTGATTATATAATGTCATTAGTTATCTTATTAGCTAGTTTAAAGATACCAAACGAATAAATTTTGAATTACTTAATATCATTAAAACATATTGATTTTTTTATTTAAATAAACATAGTTCATGTTATTAAAAATTATTAAAAAAAATGAAATCAATTTTTTTGTCAGAATTAAGTCGGTTTATGTGAAAAAATTAAGGTTAATATAAGAAGTGAATTATGTTAATCTTTTAATAATGCACGACCAAGTTCGAGTTGAACCCTAACTTGAGGGCGACGCAATGGAGCTGGAGGCCCAAGGGGTAGTGAGTCGATGGAGCGGAAGCACATGCTCGAACGACCGAGGGGAGGATCTATGCGTTGGCGAGGAAAGCGGAAGGGTGTGTGTGGAGCCTGTACAGTTCAAGTCCATCGGACTAGAGGCCATGGGAGACTAGCCGTTCGACCTCTCTGCTCAGGGTTGAATTCTTCAATAATATGTGCATATGTCTATGTGTATACCATACTATATAGAAAAATATGACAATATTTTTCAATTTTTAATATTTTAAAAATACCCTTATACTCTCATGATTTTTTTCCTCACATCTTTTTGACTCGTGACTTTTGATCGTATATTTTCACTATATGAACCGAATTTTTCTATTCATTGCTCATTTCGACGCATTATTGCTTTGCATCTCTCTCAACCGAATTCTTTGACCATAATCTTCATTTGTTTTCAAGTTTCAAAAACCAATTTATACTTATTATTTCCCATGACCTTTTGATTTTAAGGCACGCTTTCACACTTTTTCACTATAAAAACTACCATATTTTTTTTCCATAATTGTTCACTCTGACAAACGCATAAAATATGAAATAATTTTTGAAATAATTTCTTCATTCAATGCTCATGGTTCCTCTTTCATGTCTCCTATTCACATTGGTAACGATGAATTTTCAAAATTTATATTAAGAATTTTTAAAATTACTTTATAGATGGATATTTTTGGTGAGTTACTAGCATATATCTTGTGATTAAAAATTTTATATTTTTTGATGAATTTTTCAAAATCTACATTAATTTATTTAAAAATTTGTTTAAGACATTATGCCATCGGTAATTTGTTTTCAAAGTCCCAATCAATTTTTTATAGGATTCTATGATACAAAAATACATATTTGGGAGAATAAAAAAGAAAAAAAAGAGAAGAAGGGTTTTAAAGAAAAGAGATATCATATCATTAATTTCTTTTTCATTTAATTTTGTTTTCTCTTATTTCAGGTTTTTTCTTCTCTCCCAATTCTTATTCTCTTCTTTTTCTTTTATCCATAGACATTGACTACAGTTTTATCCATTGTCACTTTAATGTCTGTCACCACCACCTGTTAACAATGTTGCACAAACTTAAAATACTCATGCCGTCAATGTTCTCCTTCACAAGCTCTAGGTACATTTTCGTTCTTGTTCCTCAAGGGTAGGCTTGTAAAAAGGGAGAGATAAGTTACTTTCAATATAAATTTAATATCGATTATCAATACAACTCATCGATTTGCAACTGAAATTAAATTTACTCTTGTGCATTAGGTGAGATCTAAAGTGTATTGTTTGTTTTTTTATTTTATTTGTTAAGTATAAATTATAATATATAATATGAATTACTGAAATAAATTTATATATACATAAAATCGGGTCTGATCAACTTCCTTCCAATTTTCTTTCTTTAAAACTTAAACCTAACCCTTAATATCTTTAATTTTAGGAAGTTTTCGATCGATTTGGGTCTGATTTTTCTAAATTTTTGAGTTATGGGTATCATTGCAACACTATTCATGAAAATAATATTTTATTAATTATTTTGTAAACTTTTATTAAAAATTTAAATTCATTTCTCTATTTTTTCTTTAGGATATTTTATTGAAATGAAAGATTAAGTCAAAAATACATCAACTGAAAATTTTTTCTTGAAATAAATTATTTTTAAATTGCATTAATTTTATTTTTTTAAATCATTTTTAATATTTTAATCGTACTTATTAAAATTTATTCTTCATACACTAGATTCTGCACTAGCGCTACACGCAGTGTGAAAAAACATAGTTTAAACATTGCCTCTATATTTTCATCATTATATACCGTTTGTAATTCTACATAGTTGTGTTATTATTAAAAAATTAAAATATGTGATGAAAATAAAAATAATAATTTTTTTAGTGAAAGAAAAGAAAAATAACTTAGGTTGAGATAGAGATGGAGTAGGGGTTGAAGAGAAATAAGTAAAAATATAGAGTGAAAGATGACCACTTGTGAATTAATATAGGAGCAATATAAGATATACGAGATTAAAATTTGAGCCGTTTTATAATTTTATTCTTGCCTTCAGTTTTAGTTTTCTTCAATATAGTAAATAATAATGGGGATAATTTTGTAAAATTGTACAAAAACTGATATATATATATATATATTTAGATAAAGTGATTTGTCATTAGTATATTAATTTTGTATATACTTTTTTATGTTACACATATGTAACATATATAAGTTTTCATTGAATTTAATATTATTTATTTATTTTATTAATGAAATATATTTTTGTGAATATTATTAGTTTTCTTTAATAATTTTTATTTAAGATTTAAACCAATGAGATTCACTTGGTAAATTTTCATGTGTCACGTCTACAATGTTAGTGTCATGTTAGAAAAATCCATTAAAATTGACAGGAAAGTGATGACATGCTAGACGTTATAAGAAACTCATAAGTTGTAATTATTTCAATTAAAAAATTCGTGCTATAAATAATAAAAAGGCCAAATTTTTACTTTTTTGGGTCATCGAACTTCATAGATATTATTAATTATTTTTTGTTTTATTTATTTATAAATTAAAGTGAGAGCAAATTTCTGATTAAAAATTGTTACAAATCTATTTAAAATGAGATACTCTTAATTTATTTATAATTTATATATTTCTTTTTTTAAAAGAGCTTTTTTATATATTATGTCGTTCGAGGTATTATGTATTTTAACCTTATCAAAAAAGGTTTCACGTGTAACGTACATGTAAATTCACTAGTATATATATGTGTGTCTTTTGGCCGGTCGAGTGTATATTTATGGACATACATCGATGAGCATGTGTACTTTTAAAATAAAAGTTATTTTTCCCGTTTTGTGATATATACTGAACACCTTATTATCTCGAAGATGACAGAGAATTTTCTGTTGCAACTTCGCCTCCTTCCCTTGCAGATTCCCGGTGCAGTTTTCGCCGATAATGCACTCTTTTTACACGATTCAGCTAGTTCCCGCACCAGGTGCTGGTGCTGCTGGCTACTAACTTGATAGGACCATATGCGGTGATCTCGGCACCGGATGATATACTTTTTTGCCGATAATGAGTCGACCCTCTTTATCATGGTTACTAATATCTTAAAACATTTCTACTAATCTCAAATACCGAAATCGAACACGAAACAACAAAATCCAGTCTCTGTTGGATTTCGAATAGGTAACCATCATCTGTTACCATTATTTATCCATCTTAGACTTGCACGTTAACCTTAGAGTCCGCGAACTTCTTTCTTATTCATCGCATGGTAAACACAGGAAGAACATTTCGATAAAAGAGATACGTGGAAGCTAAATCCTCTGATCTGATGCTTTCCACGCTCCTGGGTTAATCTGGGCAGTGCCTGTGGTGCAAGAAAGCAGCCGCTCACGCACAATCCATGCACCTAATCCTCCTCCCAAACGTCTTGCTTTATATATTGGCGTGACCCGAACTGTGGGATCCACACTGCTCTTCTGTGATGGCAAGACCGCAGCAGGAGTCCTTCTCGACCGAGATAGTGAATCGGGCCGTGATCGAGGACCCGGGGCCGTACGCAGGCTCCCTAAGCTTCACAGTGCTGGTCCGGCGCAAGCTGCCTGATTTCCTCCGCTCTGTCAACCTCACGTATGTGAAGCTCGGGTACCATTACCTCATAGGTAATGGGTTCTACTTCCTGATCGTGCCGGTTCTTGGCCTTGTGTTATTTGCTGAGGCTGGGAAAGTGGTCAAGTGGCGCGACTTCTCGACTCTGGAGTGCAGCCTGATTGATTTGGTGTTCATAGTTGAGTTCCTGGGATTGATCTTGCATGCGTACCTTGTTCTGAATCCCCCACCTACCTATCCGGTCGATTTTTTGTGTTACCGTCCTCCCAATGAGCTCAAGGTACGCGTTCCCAATTCCGTATCTACAATGTTTTGCATTTTCTCCCTTTCCTATTATCATATTGAAATCAGATAGATTATATCGAAAATGACTCTGTTTTATAACTCGCCCCATGATGTACAAAAAACAACTGCTGAAAACTGAAAAACTTGTCCCAGATCAATGGTCTCCCAGAGCCAAACATGCGACATTTTTAGTAGCATAATCAAGCATGGCAGGGAATTTGATTTCTTTGAGATGTTGCGCACATTTGCAGATATCAAGGGAAGAGTATATCGAGCTACCAAGGGAGTCAGGCAGCTTCACAGCAGAAGCGATCGAGTTCCAGAAGCGGGTCCTTAAGAGGTCTGGCCTCGGAGATGAGACGCGCTTGCCCAAGTACATATTCTAACCGGGTGGCGGGATAACGCTAAAGGAAGGGCGAGAAGAGGCTGCAATGGTCATGTTCGGGGTGGTGGACGACCTCCTCCAAGCGACAGGGATTCGCCCAAGGGGCATTAGCATACTTGTGGTAAACTGCAGAGTCCTAAACCCGACTCCGTTGCTCTCATCACTGGTCAGGATACCAGGAAACTATATAGTTGAATGAACAACTTTGTATATTACTTCATCTCCTTTTGCTCGGATAAATTTACGGGCAGTGCCTTAGTCGATCAACTTTCCTCTGATTCGTTGGCTCTGACTGCAGATCTTAAACCATTACAAGCT